>NC_080420.1:29605569-29942993 GCF_029873635.1 Malania oleifera | reverse complement strand
AAATAAAAAAAAAAAAAAAATAACATTTGGAAGTGACTACTTATTTGTGCACCGAGTTGTCCTTTTTATTTACTCAGATTTGGGAACTAATGCCTAGATATCTGAGGTAAATAGAACAATTTGGAAGTGACTAGTTGAATTTGGGAACTAATGCCTTAAATATTAGAAGTGGATAGAACAATTTGGAAAAAAACTACTTGGATTTGGGAACTAATGCCCAAATATCCTAAGTAGACAGAATAATTTGGAAATGACTACTCGGATTTGGGAACTAATGTCCTAAATATCCAAAGTAGACAGATTTTTCTAGAAATAACTACTTGAATTTGGGAACTAATGCCCTATACCCTAAGTAGAATGCAAACCATTCCAATTTATGGAAAATAACGAATTGAATGGGTGAGAATTGGAATGAACACTATTTACAAAATGATGATTCATGACATGAAGACACATCCTAACTTTACTCATGCAATGACACTTTCCAAAATACATGTGGATTGCTTCCTGTTGATGCTATGTATGCAATGCATGAAGATGCACAATTTTATTTTTTTTTTCAGATTTGCTAGTGAACCAATGCCTATCGAATCAACAGACTAGGTTCTGTAACCAATCTTTGGCATATATCAAATTTGCTCCTCATTTTTTAGATTCCAATATGATGTTAGTGCCCTTGGATTTTTCTTACCATATCTTAATTCCCGCCTCAACAATCTTCAAATTCCTATCTACGGAGATAAAATTTCATGCTTTGCCCATGATGCCCTTATTAATAATCTTCAAGGTGACCATGCTCTTGAGTAGAAAATACCACTTATGTTGTCTGATGTGAATGCCCCTAAATCTTATTCTCTCATAACTTTGACATGCCATTTGACCCAGTTTACTTATGACCCAGTTATTCAACTTGACCCATTCATTTCAAGCGTATTGATTAACCAATGTTTCTTTGGTTTTTATTGATAATGACACTCCCCCTTAAGGAATGCATTCTTAATGTTTAAATCATCTTAAAATTAAATGAATAAATATGCAATCATATAACATAATTTCATTAAGGATGCAAATGAAATGCTCAAACCTATCTATTTACCTAGTTTCTATGCGTGTTCAACAAGAAGTGGCTTTACCGGTATTTGGATGTCATGCAACTTTGATGCTAACCTTGAGAACCAAATCAACAAGTTACTGCCTTTTTTCTCAATCACCCCAAACTTGTCATTTTTTAATTATTTTTTTATCCCAAACTCTTTTTTTTTTCTTCATGAGAAAATTAATATTGCCTATTTACTCCACCCACTTTTGCACTACTCCACTATAGATTAGATGCCAACTTCCAACGATACCTTCATGATTTGTGTTCCGTAATCCATTTCAATATTTCATCTTGAGTCACAATCGGTGTCTTATCGGGTATTTTGATCAGTATTCCAATCTCAGGGTGGAGTTTAAGACACGAGATGAAACATAAGGTAAGATATAGGTTTCCAAAAGAATAGGGAAACTAAAGGCTAGAAAACCCTTCTTAAAATGACATTTATGCCCTTCATAGTGCAAAAGGTTGATAAAAATTGTTTTCTGAACAAGCTGCCTACGAATCTTATTAGGATAAGGTCATAACATAGTTCAAACTCTACTGAGTTTGACAATTCATTTGAAGTACTGACACATACCAATTAGGTCAGAACTTTTATTTTGGATTGTAATGTAGGTTGAGGGTATATGCTAAAGAAGGAAAATATTTAACAAGGCTTAAAATCTTAAATTTTGCTTGGGTAGTATTTGTCAAGGATCACCTAAAGAAGTATGCCCTTGATTTTTTTCCTTTTTTTATCCTTTTTTTTTTTTTTTTTGTATTTCCTTTCTTTTACTATTGCTTTTCCTTTTTTGTGAAGGGATCTTAATTCCCCTTTTTATTTGGGATTCACTTGGGGCTTTATATTAATCTTGTTGAAATTGCCCCAATGTGGGGGGTGATCCTTTGATGGGGTATTCAAGAAATAAAAATTTTAGGCTCAATTGGGCTAGCAAGGGACTTCTTCTCTCATTTTCTTTTGGGTAGCAGAAAGATGACTTGATCTCCTTCCAGTAGTAACCATTGCCTTAAATGAATTGCAAAACACTAGGGGACCCAAACCTAGGTTAAATTTTTGGTAACCTGACTTTAAGAAAAAGTTGGTTTAAATTCATGCTCAAATGGGTTACCAAGCGATAAATACATTGGTTGGTTATTTTAGGTATACTAGTCATTTGATCGAAACACCATCATTTCACCCATAAGACACTAACCACAATTTAAAATAGAAGGCTTTCAATGATCTCATTTAAAAAGACTCACATGTCATCAAGCAAAATATGAAAGAGTATGATAAGTCGTCTCCATCTATTTCTCCTAATAAAGCCCTTAATAATTTGAAATCGATTTCCTATAGGGACCCTTATGGATTTTCAAAATCATCTTCTGGACTAGTTCATCTCCTTAAAACAATTGAGGACACATTGTTGGAGTGGGATTTCTACTAAGCACCAATCATGAGGTTTTCTTCTTCTTCTTTTATTTTTTTAATTTTTTTTTCACCTAGATTTTTTATATGAAGGAGATATGAAAAAACCAATATTTTGTTTACTAACCAAGAGAGTGCATAATGTTAATCCTATACCTTTCACTAAAAGAATCTTTCTTCTAGCAAGTGTCTCTAAGCCTTTTCCACTTAAGTTTCTAAGCCTTTTATGTCCTCTTATGTCAAAAATCCTTAAATATTTAGTTGCATTCACTTTCCTTGTGTACACTTTGACATGAATAAGATAGAGAACTAAGCTTTTCATCTCTTTCCATAGCAAGAGATACGTTCGTGCCTTCCATTAACTACAACTAAAATGATTAAAAGTATCCTTCATCATCTAGGGCATATATTTTCATCATCTAGGGCACCTATGGAGATCAATTGAAGTTTTAATTTGGAATATGCCTCACATTCTTCATCTTGTAGGATGCTTGTGGAGATCAATTGAGGTCTTAAATCTATAACATGTCTAACATTTTTCAGTAGTAGCTTATAGCCAACTTCTATCACCAACCAAGTATCCCTAATGCCAAGAATCTTGGACACAACCTGATTAGCCATCCTCACATTACCATAGTCACCACAAGTGTAGGTAGCAAATAAATAACATCATAAAGAAATATGGAAAGAAGTGCTTAGATCAACAACCCAAGTATTGTCCTAACATGCTAGGTTTACATGAGCATCATTGGATACAATCATGATATCTCAATCAACTACAGATGTAATAAGAATCTCTTTTTCTATTGATTTTTTTTTCCTTTTAAACTTATTGCAATTTTTCCTAATGTACTCTAAACTTCCAATAATATCCTTCCTTGATATGTATTTAACCTCCCTTTTGAGTTTCCTCAGTAATTTGAACTATTAAAGTTCTTATTCTTGTTTCTCCCTACCTCTCGAGAAGTGCATCTATTTGTGAAGTGAAGTTGAGTTCTTTCCTTCCGATCTCTTCATTAAATAAGCTCTCTTTGATTATATTCATCTCAAGATTTGGTGCAGAGTTATTTAATACCACAACTAGAGTATCCCAGTTTTCTATCAAGATACCCAAGCTCAAACAAGCTTGCAACTCATCTTCCAAATTAATCTTCATATTAGCCAATTGATTCACAATGTATTGAAAAACATTTAGGTTCTTTGAAATATTGTCTCCATCTTTTATATCTCAAGTTAACCAAATGCTTGACTAGGAAAGCTTTGTTTGGAGAAGTTTTCGTTGCATACAAATTCTTTAATCTCATCCACATGTGTATTTGTCTCATTGCATAAAAATTCTTTAATCTCTTTCATACGTGCATTTGTCTCATTAGCCATGTGGTGAAACTAACTATCGTCAATCCATTACCGAATAAGACCAACAATTTGTCTCTTTGGTTGTTCCCACTTTTTATTTATTTTATTCGTTGGTTTGGCTTTATCATCTTCAATTGGATCATACTAGTATTTACAAAATCAAATGCCTAACATTCTTAGTTTCCATATTGATTAGTTCGATGCCACCGATTTAAATATTGCATTGTTTCTATAATTCTCCATTTTAATTTGCATAAGAATACCCAAGTTAATTCAACCTTGCTACGATACTAGTTTGTTAGGAAAAATGGCGGAATAATTGAACCTGCACAAATAAAATAGAAAAATAAGCTGGAGATATAGCCACTAAATTCTAATTTTAGAATTTAACCTGACAATGTATAGTAATTAAATTTACAAATAATCTAATTTTTTAATGTGTGAACACCCGAGCTATCTTTTGATCCAACGGTCAAGATCTATTTGAAGGGCAAGATAATTATATATACTGAATATCTAAACCCCAGTAGGCGAGCTAAGACAAACGAGAAGAGAAGAGAACATATTATTGAAAGAGAATTAAGAAACTTGAGTTGATTGCTACGCGATTGCCTGCGCTCCATTCTATATTCATTTTCCTTGGGAAAATCCAATTAGAAAACTAAAAGGGATCTCACTCTTACGTCTTGATTTCAACTTGGTATTGAGGTTTGGTTAATCCATTTAGTTTTACAAAGACATTCTCATATCAACATCTATTTTGAATATCTTTAGAGAAGTTTGATATTGAATTTTCACATTCATATAAAGATTGTTTTTGACAAGTTCAATACTTGAGAAAGTTTTTATTAGGCCATTGATCAAAGAGTAACATTCAAGTGTGTTCTTAGTTAAAGACTTGATGTTTTGAATATTTCTAAACTATTTCGTTAGATATCCTTAGAAGTGCATAACTATATATATATATTGAAGGATATTTTCTGAAAATCATATATTAAGTTTGTTGATCTTTGGTATTCTCATTACATAGATACTTATATATACATTAAGTCAAATATTACCAAGATCACATTCAGATTGAAATCTTGAGAGAAATATTGTTTTTGACAAAGTGTGATTAAAATCTTTGCAATCTTCAAAGTTGTTTTTGTATTCAAAGATTTAACCTAAGTTCTCCAAAGCATTGAGTTATATAAATATTTTTGGGAGATTTGATAAAAAAGGATTTGTGTGTTGAAGCATATCATTCATAAATGATTGTATCGTTTCATACAGTCTGAGCTTCATGTTTCATCATATGATTATGTAGTAGGAATTTGAATTGTACTCACGAGCTTTGTTTGGAAGCAATTTTGAGTGTTTTACAGATTTAATTGTAATCACGGTTCGGGTTCCGAACTAGGTGTGAGGAGAGAGATGTATCTCTTGTAAGCAGTGGAGTAGGAGGGAGTTGTACCTCTTGTAAGCAGCGAATTGTAAGGGAAGCTCCATCCAAATTTAAGGAGCAGAGATTATAGTGGAATCGATCCTTGAGTGGGTTGCTCAAGGCGAGGATGTAGGCTGAGTTGGCTGAACCTCGTAAAATTGCGTTTGTCTTCTCTCTTCCCTTAACTCTTTACTTTCTGTACCACATTTTATTTATTCGTATTGCATTTGTATGTTGATTAACGTTACACACAATTAATTGGGTAAAAAGAACTTATTGATAAAATAATTTTAATTCTGTCATAAATCCCTGAAATTGATTTGTTAAATATACAAATAGGGATTAAGTGATAAATAGGTTCAAAAAATTTAAAATACCCAATTCAGCCCCCTTCTTGGTATTACACCTAAATCAAGAGAGGGTTTGAGGTAAGAACTACTGTAACTCTTGCAGTATTGTTTCACGTAAGAAAAATGAGCAAGAGTTTAGCAATTGCATATGAATACTAGTTTATAAAGCATACAATTTTACTCTTATGAGTTTTTAAAAGACAAAAACTGTAATGCCCCGACCTGGGTCTACCAGGGAGCACTGCGTCTCTCTTTCTTCACTTGGACCAGACAACAGGGGGCCGGGCCATATCAAACTAATGATTGGTCCCACAGACCAACATGTGTCATTTTCAGTATTTTTTGTCCTCCCCTACACACTTCCTGAGAAAACTTCGTAGAAGGTCACCCATCCCAAGATTACTCCAAGCCAAGTACGCATAACTGTGGTGTTGACTCTACAAGTCCAATCCTGTTTTGATAATGACAAATCACTTGGTATTTGATCTATGCATTGAGTTTGTGAACATAAACCATATTAAGTATGCATGGAAAGATAACGAGTCATAGAAGTCACAAAGTAAAGCTAACAAATCTTGGCAAGATCCATGGAACTCAAAGAGTACGATAATCAAGATGCAAGCGGCAAAGTTCAAGAACATCTTGGGAATGGGTATTTTGAACTCATGTACTTACATTTTCGTATGATTTAATTTGAGGCTCAACATAATTTAGAATGATTTTAGGATTCATGCATTTCATGTATATCATTAGGGAACCTTCATGGACTTAGAAATGTTTTTGAAATCATGGAATATATGTTTTATAAAAGGGCCAAGAAAAAGAGCAAAGCATTTTAAATTAGAAAAAGGAAATAAAAAAAAAGGGGACTTCGGTAGCCTGAACTCCATCTCAGTAGCATGAAAAATTTCTTCAGGAGCCTGAAGATTAAATTCGGTAGCCTGAAGAATTAATGGGAAAACACAGAAAGTGGTCGAGGCACCTTGGTCACCTGACCTTGGAACCTCAGGCACCTGAACCCATTTCAAGAGCCTGAACTTCCCTCTTTAGACGCCTGACCTTGTATTCCAAGCTAAATTTTTCAAAGGGTTAATGACTTCGGTTGCCGGGGCTTCACCCCTCAGGCGCCTGAACTTGCGGGAAACTTAATATTGTGATTTTTATTAAACAAACTTGGGAGCTATTTCTTTGATCCAACGGCTGAGATCAATCCTAAGGGTAAGATACTATATATACTGAATATCTAAACCCTAGAACTAGGCTAAGACACACAACAAGAGAAGAACACATCGTATTGCAAGATTGTAGAGAAACTTGAGCTGATTGTCTACACTTCATTCTACTTTCATTGTCTTTGGGCAAATGTATTCTGAAAATCAAAGAGCATTCATTCATTCAACTGTACTTCAATCTAGTATTGAGGTTTGATCTTTCAAAATATTATTCTTAAGAACTTCTGATCTCATTACGTGCTCTTGATTATCATTAGAAAAGTTTTGATCTTGAGTGTGCATATTCGTATAAAAATTATTTTTTTGAAAAGATCATTACTTGAGAAAGTTCGTTAGCTCGGTTGATTGGTTTTTGATTTCAGAGTATATAAATATACTTATATATTGTTTATAGAGCTTATTATTCAAAAACCTATTTTGACTAAAAGGTTAATCTTGAAAGTGCCTATACATATACATAGTTATTTTAAACAAGATCTTTACTTCATTTAGGATGTGTGATTGATTGAAAGTTTTGATTCAAGTGTGTGTTTGATAAAGGATCTATATTTTAGATATATTAACGCTTGATTAAATATTCTTGGTACTTATAACTATATATTCTATTAAGGGATAATTTCTGAAAAACAATATACTCAATTTGTGATTGAAAACTTGAAAGAAAAACTTTGTGATTTTGATTGATTTAATATTCAAGATAAAGTTTTTATTAACAAGTTCATGTCAAACATATTTGTTCATTTTTGCAAAGTGAACCAAGAACCCTAGTATACTCCAAAACATTTTAAATATATCTTTACTTGGGTGTTTTGGTTAAATAGGGATTTGTGTGTTGAAGCATATCATACATAAAACGATTGTATCGTTTTCATACATACATGAGCTTCAAGTTTTAATCATATGTTAATGTTCTAGGAAATTGAATTGTACTCACAAGTTTTTTTTAGAAGAATTGTTTTGAGTATTATTTTCCAGATTCTATTGTATACACGGTTCGGTGTGTGAACTGGTGTGAGAGGAGAGAGTTATATCTCTTGTAAGAAGCGGAGTAGGAGGGAGCTGTGCCTCTTGCAAGCAGCGGATTGTAAGGGAATCTCTGTCTCAGTTTAAGGAGTAGGGATTTAGTGAATCCTTGAGTGGTTGCTCAAGGCAAGGACGTAGGCCAAGTTGGCCAAGTTGGCTAAACCTCGTAAAACCATGTTTGTTCTCTCTCTTCCCTTTACTCTTTATTTTTAGAACTGCACTTAAATTGTGTATATTGCATGTTTAGGTTGGATAGCCTTACACATAAGTAATGGAGTAACAAGAATTCATTAGTAAATATATAAGAAGGGTTTAAGAGGTAAATAAGTGTCAAAGAATTTTTAAATACCCAATTCCCCCCCCCCTTTTTGGGATTACACGTGATTCAACATTTGGTATCAGAGCGGGTTTACATAGACTTGATAGTTAATTTGTAAAACGATCACATGACACACATTGGTGTAACTCCATTAGGTGAGGGACACTCATCCACTAGACCACCCATTTTCTGTGGTGTAAATTACACCTATTGGAAACGTAGGATGAGCATATATCTACTAAACGTAGATTGGAAGGTTTGGAAAATAGTGACTAAGGGAAATCAAATTCTCATGAAAGTAATTGATAAGATTAATGTACCTAAAACTGAATATGAATATATTGAAGAGGATTGGAAGTCAATTCAAATCAATGCCACTGCCATGAACTTACTCTTCAGTGCATTAGATGTCAACGAATTTAATAGGGTAATGACATGTAACTCAACTAAAGAAATTTGGGAAAAGTTAGAAGTTATATATGAAGGCACTAAGGAAGTCAAGGATAGTAGAATAGACATGCTCATTAGTGAATATGAAGCATTTAAAATGAGGACTGATGAATCCATACAATCCATGTACACCAGATTCACACACATCATTAACTCTTTAAATGCTCTTGGAAAAACTTACCCTACTTATGAGTTGATCAGGAAAATACTTAGGGGATTACCTCCAGTGTGGGAAGCAAAAGCTACGGCAATAGCAGAAGGGAGAAATCTCAAGGAGATGTCGGTGGACGAACTCATTGGATCACTCATCACCTATGAGCTGGCAATAAATGAGAGGAAAAATAAGCAAAGAAAATCTAAGAAGGTCACTACACTTAAGGTATCATCAAGCTATTCAAGTGAAGAAAGCAATTCTAAAATGGATGATGACATGGCCTTGCTAACAATGAAGTTCGGGAAGTTCTTGAAGAAAAAAAAAAATTCAACAGAAAATTCTAGAACTCTAAATCGAAAAGAGAAGAGCAAAGCATGAAGAAGAAGAAGGAGGATTCACCAACATGCTACAACTGTCGAGAAGTTGGACACATCAAGCCTGAGTGCCCCAAGCTCGTGAAAGCCTCAAAGAAAAAGAAGAAGGCGCTGAAAGTCGGCTGGGATACACACAACACTAGTAGTTTAGAATCTGAATCCAGTGACGACGAGATAGCCAACCTGTGTTTAATGGCACATGATGACCTTGAGGTATAATCATATTTTTCATCATCTTCATACTATTCTATTGAATCTAAAAATGAAAATGATATGATTTCATATGATGAAATGAAACAAGAATACCTGTATACTATTAAAATTCTTGAGAAGAAAACAAAGAAAATTTCTGAGTTGAGAAGCAAAGTTAAAGAATTTTCAAATCTAGTTGAACACCAAAATGAATCCCATGCAACTTTCATAAAAGATAAAGATTTGAAAATTGAGAAGTTAGAAAAGGATTTGAAAGATAAATCTGAAATTATTTGTAAATTTACTGAAGGCAAAATAATTTTGAAAAGCTCCTAAGATCTCAAAGAAATTCCCTACAAAATGAAGGGCTCGATTTTAATGGTAAGGAAAACATAAAAAAATTACATCTTTACATGGGGTATTTTACAAAAGAATCAAAGTCATATGTTCCAACTAAGAATCATTATAGAAATACTACATGCTTTAAATATAGAAGGTTGGGCCACATACAATTCGACTGTCCTTTAAAAAATAAAGATGTAAAAATAAGGAAAATATGGAAGTTCAAAGTTCAATCTAGCACTAACCCTCCTGGACCCAAGACAATCTAGGTACCAAAGCTAGTTGTTTAATTGTGTTTTGCAGATATGCTTAAGATCAGCATCCTCAAAAGATAGATGGTATATGGATAGCAGATGCTCACGTCACATGACCGGGGATAAAGCAAAATTCACATCCATCATACCTAAGGATGAAGGGTTTGTTACTTTTGGTGATAATGCTAAGGGAAGGATCACAGTTGTCGGTAAAGTTGGTAATGATTCCTCACTCATTATCGATGATGTTTTATTAGTTGAAGGTTTAAAGTACAATTTATTGAGCATAATTCAATTATGTGATAAAGGTTACAAAGTATCATTTGAACATGACAAGTGCATAGTTGAACACAAAACTGATAATAAGACACTGTTCATTGCTAAGCGTCATGAAAACGTATATACCACAAGCTTTGATAACTTAACTTCATAGAGTGTGACATGCTTATTTACTATGAATGAAATAAGTTGGATTTGGCATAAGAGACTAGGACACGCAAACATGGATTTAATCTCAAAACTAGTTAAGAAATAATTAGTTAAGGGATTGCCTACGACTAAATTTGTGAAAGATAAAATCTGTGATGCATGCCAACTAGGAAAACAAGCAAGAACAAGCTTTAAGAAGAAGAAAGAGATCTCCACTACTAGGCCACTCCAAATGCTACACTTAGACTTATTTGGACCAAACCCAATTCAGAGTTTAGAAGGAAAATCATACGTTTTTGTCATAGTTGTGACTTGTCAAGATACACATGGGTACTATTCTTAGGTCACAAAGATGAAGCATGTGAAAAATTTATAAACTTGTGCAAGAAAGTACAAAATGAAAAGGGATACACAATTACTAAAATTCAAAGTGATACGAGTAGAGAATTTAAAAATCAAGGCATGGAAGACTATTGTAATTCATTAGGAATTGTCCATAATTTTTCAGCTCCTAGAACACCACAACAGAATGGCGTAGTTGAAAGGAAGAGTAGATCTATACAAGAAATAGCCAGAACTATCTTAACGAACATAAATTACCTAAATACTTCTGGGCTGAGGCAGTGAATACCGCCTGCTATGTGCTAAATAGAGTTTTAATTAGACCATCACTTAATAAGACTCCTTATGAATTATGGAATGGTCATAGACTAAACATATCATATTTTCATATCTTTGGCTGTAAGTGTTTTGTGCTTAGAGACAATGAGCATATAGGAAAGTTTGATGTGAAATCAGATGAAGGTATCTTCCTAGGGTATGTCTTAGATAGTAAAGCCTATAGAGTATATAACAAAAGAACATTAACGGTCATAGAATCTATCCATGTAGTGTTCGATGAGTCAAATCCCTTCTCCAAAAGAACTGATGAAGATGAAATTGAATTAAATAAGGAATTTGAAGAACTATCAATTGAGAATGATTTAGAAAAGAAAAATGAACTTAAGGAACCATCCATTGAAATTGGTCAAACTGAAAATGAGGTTAATGAACCACCTAGAGAATGGAATACATAAAGAATCATCCCATAGATCAAATAATAGGTGAACCATTACGTGGAGTATCCACTCGCTCTTCTCTTAGGAACATGGTTGGTCATTTTGCATTTCTATTTCAAGAAGAACCTAAGAATGTGAGTGAAGCTATAGAGGATGAATCTTAGGTGCTGTCCATGCAAGAAGAATTAAATCAATTTGAAAGAAATAAAGTATGGACTTTAGTTCGCAGACCTGAGGATAAGTTAATCATAGGGACCAAATGGTAATATAAGAATAAGAAAGATGAACATGGAGTAGTTGTGAGAAATAAGGCTAGATTAGTAGCTCAGGGATATAATCAAGAAGAAGGTATAAATTTTGAAGAAACATTGGCCCTTGTAGCTAGGATGGAAGCCATACGAATGCTTTAGCATATGTAGCTTTTAAGGATTTCAAGCTATATCAAATGGACGTCAAAAGCACATTTTTAAATGACTACATAAATGAATAAGTGCATGTAGAACAACCCCCGGGATTTGAAAACCATAAGAATCCAGATTACGTGTATAGACTGACGAAAGCCTTGTATGGTTTAAAGCAAGCTCCTAGAGCTTGGTATGAAAGGTTAAGTGATTTTTTATTAGAAAATGGATTTATAAGAGGAAAGATAGATACAACCCTATTCATAAAGTCTAAGAAAGATGATATTCTCCTAGTACAAGTATATGTAGATGACATCATATTTGGTGCTATAGATAAAGAATTGTGTACTGAATTTGCTAATACCATGCAAAATGAATTTGAGATGAGCATGATGGGTGAACTAAATTTTTTCCTAAGACTTCAGATCAGATAAGAAAATCATGGAATATTCATAAATCAATCAAAGTATATTAGAGACTTACTTAAAAATTTTAATATGGAATACGAAAAAATACTAGGTACACCTCTGAGTGCTTCATTGAAATTAGACAAAGATGAGCAAGGTATACCAGTAGACATCAAGCTATATCGTGGAATGATAGGTAGCTTGTTATACCTGACTGCCAGTAGACCAGGTATAAGGTTTAGCGTATGTTTATGTGCAAGATTTCAGTCTGCACCAAAAGAGTCTCATTTGCTACTTGTTAAACGGATACTTAGATATCTGATAGGAACCGTGGACATTGGGTTATGGTATCCTAAGTACACATCCTTTGAGATTCTTAGTTATTTAGATGTTGATTTTGTTGGTAGCAAAGTGGATAAGAAGAGCACTAGTGGTATTTGTCATTTCTTAGGACACTCCTTGGTTTCTTGGTTTTCCAAGAAACAAAATTCAGTTGCTTTTTCCACAGTTAAGGCTGAATACATAGCGGCAGGTAGTTGTTGTGCTCAAACACTTTACATGAAGCAACAACTGAAAGATTTTGGATAAAGTTATAAAACAATCTGTATAAGATGCGATGATACGAGTGCAATAAATATCTCAAAGAATCCCATAATACATTCATGAACTAAGCACATAGAAATACGACATCACTTTCTTCGTGATCATGTACAAAAAGGGGATGTAACACTAGAGTTTGTATGCACGGATGAATAATGGGCAGATATATTCACGAAACCACTTGCGGAGGATAGGTTTATCCAAATTAGGCATGAATTACGTCTTATGCATAGTAGATAGGTTGCTTAGATTCATGTTAGATGATATAATTCAGGGGGAGCAACGTCACTTACGATATAATCACTTGGTATTGCATTAATCAACAATTGGATACATTTAAAACCTTAAGATTTCTAAGGGGAGAAGAACATAAGGGTACGTTTACTCATGATTTATTAGCTTACACCTTTTTGTTGATGTCAAAAGGGGGAGAAAAATCGGGAGCAAAACTAATAACACACAAAAAATCGGAAGCAAAGAAAAATCGGCAGCAAAAATTGTTATTGAAGTTATGCAAATGGTGAGATATACAAAGGGGGAGAAATCATTGTTAATGTCATTGTTGAAACATCATGAGCATATTTATTATGAGCATAGCATATTCATCATGAGCATATTTCATATTTCATTTGGATTCGGGCTAAACACTTTGTGTATGGACATGAGCATATTGTCATTCATTGAATATTTGATTTATTAATTGAGGGGGAGCCTTGTTAGGTGTAACCCATTATATATTTTTGATCGCGCATTTGTCATCATAAAAAAGGGGGAGATTGTTGACTCTACAAGTCCAATCCTGTTTTGATAATGACAAATCACTTGGTATTTGATCTGTGCATTGAGTTTATGAACATGAACCATATTAAGCATGCATGGAAAGATAACGAGTCATGGAAGTCACAAAGTAAAGCTAACAAATCTTGGCAAGATCCATGGAACTCAAAGAGTACGAGAATCAAGATGCAAGCGGAAAAGTTCAAGAACATCTTGGGAATGGGTATTTAGAACTCATGTACTTACATTTTTGTATGATTTAATTTGAGGCTCAACATAACTTAGAATGATTTTAGGATTCATGCATTTCATGTATATCATTAGGGAACGTTCATGGACTTATAAATGTTTTTGAAATCATGGAATATATTTTTTATAAAAGGCCCAAGAAAAAGGGCAAAGTGTTAGAAATGGTGTATTCCCAAGAAAAGGGGGGGGGTTGAATTGGAATTTTAAACTTTTCTCCTAGGTTTACCTAATCAAACAACAGTATATTTGCAGCCTAGGGTCTTTTTGTACAATTCCAAGTGTGCAGATAATATGTGATGCAGAAATTTAAATCATGCACATCATTCACACCATAACATACACGTGCGATAAATAAATTGCGGGAATTGTAAAGAATACGCACAATATGTTATCGGGGTTCGGCCAATTGTGCCTACGTCCTCGCCTTTAGCTCGCAAGCCAGAGGATTCCACTAATAGCTCACTTAAGGGTGGAGCGACACCGTTTATAATCAGGTCAAATTAACACAGGGCTGACCTCAACCTTAACTAGGTCAATTAGCGGGCAGACCTCAACCTACACGCCTTAACAGGATGACGCACCTAGCTTTCCTAACTGGGTCTAAGCTAATCCGGGACTATTACAGGGCTAGTCTCCCTCTTCAGGCCCATGCCTGGATATACAGCAAAAGTGTATATAATCAGATGGTAAAGTGATTGTGCTTTCGTGTAAAGAAGATATGTACCCAAATGCGCGCAATAACATACACCACAATATGATTCAATATGTAAGCTCAATGTGGTCTAAATGGTTCAACTCTCAAAAGTATTTTCTACATGTGTAATTTGTACGTGAGAGTGGCAAAGAAGCAATCTTTGTAACACACGATATTCAACAAATAAGTTCACACAAAGATGTCAAGTCTCTAGTATTTCAATTAGCAAGATAACACAAGCATGTAAGTACTAAATGATGTATATGCTTGGTTTGCAAAATATATTTAATCTTTGTATTTAGAAAATAATATGTGAGTAAATGAATATTGCTACAAAGACCACTATCACACAAACAAATATCTCTTCAAATGTATTTATCAATATAAAGCACACTAGATATTTGAAGATGATTTTGAAAAGATTTTGCAAACAAAATACTATACGATCTTCTCAAGATATTGCAATGAAGGTGCAAGTTTGGAAGATCTAACAAGGTCTTCTTAGGATAGACTTATCAACAAAGTCCCCTAAGAATCCTTAGGTTTTGCTCTCAAATAAAATCGTGCCAAGAAAAATAGAACAAGGAGAGCAAACCTTTCCAAACACACTCAATCCACTTACAAATGATGTAGGCAATGATAGAAGGCAAGTATGAGTGATTTGAGTAACAAAAATGAGTAGTATAGGGTTTTTATTTTTAAGAGAATTCTTCCCTAATCAAGGTGGCTAATCACCTCTAATTTTCTCAAATGATCTCATATATATAGGCATGTGAGAAAATGTGACCGTTGGGGACCTATTGGGTATTATTAGGAAAGTTTAATGATATTTAAAGCATTTTAACCCTGTTTAAAAAATATTAACTGCGGTAAAAAATAAGGGCAACCTGAGAGGTCTGGTCGACCAGAAATGTTTCGGTTGACCAAGTTTTATATGCTTTGGTCGACCAGGGAACTTTTGAAATGAATGCTCGGTCGACCAGGAGAGGGCGATTCCTCAATTTTCTGAGGTTTGGTCGACCAGGCCATTTTGAACTGCCTGGTTCGATCGACCAGACCGTTGGGAATTCTCCTGAGGACCCTCCGGTTGACCAGACTATTGAAGTACAAAACCAAATGGTCAAACTTTTGACCTCAGGGGGTTTCGGTCGACTAGGGCCTTTTGAACTACCTGGTTAGGTCGATCAGGTAGTCAAACTTTTGACCTCAGGAGGATTCAGTCGACCAGGGCATTTTGAACTACCTGGTTCGGTCGACTAGATGGTTAAACTTTGACCTAGGGAGGTTTCGGTCGACTAGGCCAAAATGAACTGACTTGGCTGGTCGATCGAAAGTGCACCATGTGTGCATTTCGGTCCTATTTCGAAACATATAAGCCCTATTCAAGTGCCTAACAAACATATGTGTAAATGTATGTGTCCTAGAGTCACTTGGGGTCCAATTTGAAGACACCGAAAAAGTCCGGTGTCGGTCGACCGAAAGGAAAACCCTAAGGTCTTTCTATGGTCATTTTCTCATTCATGGTTTGTTTGAGCTTATGTAGTAAATCATACATGTGATGTGTGTGAGCTTATTACAAACCAAATACCTATTTACTATTACAGACGAATTAAATATATTACAATGTTGAATTATAAATTGGTCTTCAAGCTTTGCTTGCTTTATGCACATCTTGATCTTAGCACTCTTAGTTCCTGCACAAAACCTCAAACACTCATTAGATACAATGAATATTTGTCATAATCAAAACCGGGAGTGACCAATAAGGTTAACACAAAGCATTTTAAATTAGAAAAAGGAAATAAAAAAGGGGGACTTTGGTAGCTTGAACTAAACTTCAGTAGCCTGAAGAATTTCTTCAGGAGCTTGAAGATTAAGTTCGGTAGCTTGAAGAATTAATAGGAAAACACAAAAAGTGGCCGAGGCGCCTCGGTCGCCTGACCTTGGAACCTTAGGCGCCTGAACCCACTTCAGGAGCCTGAACTTCCCTCTTTAGGCGCCTGACCCTGTATTCCAAGCTAAATTTTTTCAAGGGTTAATGACTTCGGTCAACTGGGCTTCACCCCTCAGGCGCCTGAACTTGCGGGAAACTTAATATTGTGATTTTTATTAAATGAACCTGCGAGCTATTTCTTTGATCCAACGGCTGAGATCAATCCTAAGGGTAAGATACTATATATACTGAATATCTAAACCCTAGAACTAGGCTAAGATACACAACAAGAGAAGAACACATCGTATTGCAAGATTGTAGAGAAACTTGAGCTGATTGTCTGCACTTCATTCTACTTTCATTGTATTGGGGCAAATCTATTCCAAAAATCAAAGAGAATTCATTCATTCAACTGTACTTCAATCCAGTATTGAGGTTTGATCTTTCAAGTTATTATTCTTAAGAACTTCTCGTCTCATTACGTTCTCTTGATTATCATTAGAAAAGTTTTGATCTTGAGTGTGCATATTCGTATAAAAATTATTTTTTTTGAAAAGATCATTACTTGAGAAAGTTTGTTAGCTCGGTTAATTGGTTTTTGATTTAAGAGTATATAAATATACTTATATATTGTTCATAGAGCTTATTATTGAAAAACCTATTTTGATTAAAAGGTTGATCTTGAAAGTGCCTATACATATACATTGTTATTCTAAACAAGATCTTTACTTGATTTAGGATGTGTGATTGATTGAAAGTTTTTTATTCAAATGTGTGTTTGATAAAGGATCTATATTTTAGATATATTAATGCTTGATTAAATATCCTTGGTACTTATAACTATATACTCTATTGAGGGATTATTTCTGAAAAACAATATACTCAGTTTGTGATTGAAAACTTGAAAGAAAAACTTTGTGATTTTGATTGATTTAATATTCAAGACAAAGTTTTTATTAACAAGTTCACATCAAACATATTTGTGCATTTTTGCAAAGTGAACCAAGAACCCTAGTATACTCCAAAACATTTTAAATATATCTTTACTTGGGAGTTTTGGTTAAATAGGGATTTGTGTGTTAGAGCATATCATACATAAAACAATTGTAGCCTTTTCATACATTCATGAGCTTCAAGTTTTAATCATATGTTAATGTGCTAGGAAATTGAATTGTACTCACAAGCTTTTGTTAGAAGCATTGTCTTGAGCGTTATTTTTTAGATTCTATTGTATACACAGTTCGTTGTGTGAACCGATGTGCGAGGAAAGAGCTTTATCTCTTGTAAGCAGCAGAGTAGGAGGGAGCTGTGCCTCTTGTAAGTAGCGGATTGTAAGAGAAGCTCCGTCCCAATTTAAGGAGCAAGGATTTAGTGAATCCTTGAGTGGTTGCTCAAGGTGAGGATGTAGGCCAAGTTGGCTGAACCTCGTAAAACCGTGTTTGTCCTCTCTCTTCCCTTTACTCTTTATTTTTAGCACTGCACTTAAATTGTGTATATTGCATGTTTAGGTTGGATAACCTTACACATAAGTAATTGAGTAACAAGAATTCATTAGTAAATATATAAGAAGGATTTAAGAGGTAAATAAGTGTCAAAGAATTTTTAAATACCTAATTCACCCCCCCTCTTAGGATTACATCTAATTCAACACGTGGAGTTCTTATGGGAAGACTCTCGAAAAGAAAGGTGCACCTTACTAAATTATATGCGTAGTAACATCTAATCATTTTTAAAACTTTTCTTCCATTGGGTATCACATTCTCCCCCACTTACAGAACGCAACGTCCTCGTTGCGAATCAACATTTCCAAACTTAGGCGATGTGAATCTCATCACACTTCTAGTTGGGTAATTCCTCTGCTAACATTTGTAACGCCCCAACCTGGGTCTGCCAAGGAGCACTGTGTCTCTCCTCCTCCACTTGGACCTGACAATAGGGGGCGAACCTTATTGGACTAATGACTGGCTAGTGTGTTTTGTCCTCACCCACACACTTCCTGAGAAAACTTAGTAGAAGGTCACCTATCCCAAGATTACTCCAAGCCAAACATGCTTAACCAAGGAGTTCTTATGGGAAGGCTCTCGAAAGAAAAGTGCACCTTGTTGATATACGTAGCAACATCTAATCCTTTTTAAAACTTTTCTTGCATGGGATATCACATTCTCCCCCACTTACAGAACACAATGTCCTTATTGCGAACCGACATTTCCAAACCCAAGCAATGTGAATCTCATCACACTTCCAACTGGGTAATTGCTTTGATAACATTTGTAATGCCCCAACCTGGGTCTTCTAGGGAGCACTGTGTCTCACCTCCTCCACTTAGACCAGACAATAGGGGGCAAACATTATCGGACTAATGACTAGCCTCACATAACAACACATGTCATTTTTAGTGTGTTTTGTCCTCACTCATACACTTCCTAAGAAAACTTCCCAGAAGGTCACTCATCCCAAGATTACTCCAAGCCAAGCACACTTAACCGTGGAGTTCTTATGGGAAGACTCTCAAAAAGAAAGGTGCACCTTGTTGATATGGATAGTAACATCTAATCATTTTTTAAACCTTTCTTCCGCAGGCTATCAAAAAAACAAAGAGTTAAGCAATTGCATAAACTACTAATTTAAAGAGTATAAAGGATTTCCCCAAGTTATAAATTCCATACTTATGAGTTTTCATAGTATACAATAAATTTTGTGAAAATATCCTATACTCAAATGTATTTTTATATGAGACAAGTTTTAAATTATATTAGTGTTGTAATCTTTTTAAAGCTTGGTCCTGGTTGAGTTTAAAACATTAGTTATGCACCTCTGAAATTTCCTGAACACCCTTCAGTGTTTGGAGCATAAATTTTGTTAGAAAACTCTAAAAAGCGATCTTGGTAACTTTCACTGCCCGCGAAAGCAAAAATAGACCTATCCATAACTGTACATACCAGAGCACTACCTCTCAACCATTATACCATCTCCTCAAACATAACTATAATCGAAAACTCTTAACATTAATATGCACAGATCCAGACTAACACTTACCCTATCTGTAATATCTACACCCCATCCCTGAGCTCTTGGGTCTGGGCACGTGGTGATCTTGAAGTCTTTAAATATTAATGGGGTAAGACACCTCTTAGTAAGACGAAATAAATTAGTGCCAGTGTGTGGCAATGAGTCTATATATATAAACCTATGATTCATCTCTTAATTACTAAAATGACATAGCAATTTAAATTGTAATCATACCTGTACAATTTCATATTGCATATTCTTTTTTAGTTCATAACTCAGTTTAAAAGCCCTATATATATAAATTACAAGTCACATGATGTGTACACGTATAAATCAATTGCTGAGATTGGGGTGTTTCGTATCGCCGTCCCCCAATCAGCCATTCATATTCAATCCACAAATTAATCACATACATTTGCTATGATACATATCAACATTTTCTGCATGATTGAGGTGTTTCGTATCGTCGTCCCTCAATCAGTTATTCAGATTCATCACATACATATACCATGATTCATATCAAACATTTTCTGTATGATTGAGGCGTTTCGTACTGCCGTCCCTTAGACCTGCCATTGGTACTACTACCATGGTGAACAACATTATGTTTTGGTGAGCGTTTTTGTCGTGTAGTTATATTTGCAATTTGGGTTGTCCTAAGCGTAATTTGTGCGTTATCATTATTGTTATTACATGTTTCATAGTTTAAGATTATATGTTTGATGTTTTATAATTTGTATGATTTAGGTTATATAATTTGTGTGTAAGGTAAGTGTTTGTAAATGTATTCGTAAGTGGTCAAGCTACAATTTTCCAATCATCCGCATAAATATAACAATCTATCATTCCACAACTCTTGTATATAAAAACACTGTCATGCTAATGCTTTGTATTGAACACTTTCTATAACTCTATTAAATTTTATCATATTGTATCTCTGTATAAAATATTATTATATCACAACTGATCACAACACTGGCTCGGCTATACTGATCACGACACTAGGCCGGCTATACTATCATGACATTAGGTCAGGTGTACTGATCACGACATTGGACCGACTATACTGTCATAATATACTAAACAATATCGTAATTTTTGTAATATTCATAACCTTCTAAAATTGTTATCAAACTATGCTTGTTCTGTGCAATCATAACATAATTTGACATACTTATATACACAGTAAAAATATTTATTCTCATGCCACACAATTTGAATAATAATTCATAATACAAAATTTGCATGGGATAACTATATTGTTAAAAATAATGGTATAGTAAACTCCAGAGTTTTACTCAATCCCAAAATACCTGTTTCTCACAAATATACTTATAACTATAATAATCCAAAATTCCCATATGCCTAAGCATTCAGAAAATCACGTATAACATTTCAATACTTAAAATATCAGTTTTAAAAAGTTAAGCTTTAGAAAATAAGCTGACCTAATTTATTTCATTTACCTGTTTCCTGAAGAAATGCCTGCAGGAATCCCATAACAGTGCCTGCGGCGTACGCACAAAGTCCTATAGTCATAAACCCTAGTTTAATTAGCTCAACCTCAGAATAATAATTATTTTAACATTTCCTAAGCCCACATACTCCAAATAACCGATTAAATTATGAAATAACAACCAATCTAATATCCAAATACCCATCCTCTCCAATTTAATTGGTTAATTTTTAAAAAACAAAAGTCATAATTTGTACTCCTCACCTTAGCCTTGGAGTAGTGCCTAGGATCCCCAAATCAAAAATCTGCTTCGATTAAATTGACGAGGATTGAAGTTAGGACCCTGTGGTGGTTTTTGGTTGTTAATTTGACTGAATATTGGGGAGAAATTGAAGAGAGGGAGAGAGTGTGTGAGTTTATCTTATCCCAAGAATGGTGTTGTTGGCCTTACAAGGCTTAACATCTTGTTTTGATGTTAAAAAACAAGTAAAACTTAATATACTTTATTTAAATGATGTATTTTTAGGACTCAATGATGAATCCAAGGTTAAAGAATTCATGAAAGCTTATATTTCAAAGAAGGATGATTTATATCAAGCTTGAAGCATGGATTCAAAAATGGATTTAAAGATAAAGCTTGAAGATCATGGGAGCATGAGGATTAAAGAGAACTTGATGAAAGCTCAAAGAAAGATGAAGCAAGCATAAAGACCTCAAGGAATTCAAGAATTGGAAATTTGAAGGAGTTTATAGGAAATTTCATGTAAGTACTTCAAATAATTTCAATATGGATACATGAAGCTCTTAAGTTAATTTATTAGACCTAAATACCTTTTAACATACTTGGAAAATATTTTTATAAGGTCAAAAATTATTTCAAAAAAGTTAGAATCATTTTTGGAATGAAAAACACCAAAAAGAGGTTTTTCCAAATGCTGTTAATTTTTCTATATCTGCATTGAGGTTTATTTTTAGTTATCAAAATCTCTTTATTTTAAAAAGTGTTCAAAATTAAAGTTTTAGAATGTCTTTTTAGATTTCATTTGACACCAAGATCATCAAATTTGGAGTTACACAAAAAAGGTTATGACCGAAAAACATAAGGGTACTCGAAGCTAACAGTAACCAGTAGACTGCCTGAACTAGGACAGGTGCCTGGGTGGTCAAGCTAGGTGACTAACAATGTCCTGGCATGCGACTGCCACTCTATTGCCTTTGCTGCTCCTTTAAAAATAACATGGTAGGAGACTGGTGGATTGGGGGAGGCGACTTTCACGAACAGATTTTAAAAAAAAACCTTAACGGAAACATTTTTTAAATGGTTTGTTTGGGGCTCAAACTTTGTGAAAACTTGGGGGATGCTCCAAGTCACTTGGGGACCAAGTTATATACCTTTTAAAGTCTATAAATAAGCCTTAAAGATCATTGAATCAATACACCAAGAATTCAAATTCTGAAAAAAATTCAAAGTCTCTCTCAATTTGCTCTCAAATTCTCAAGGCTCTCTTTTGCTCTTAAGCTCACATATTGTGTATGAATTCAACTGAGTTGTTGTTGATCTTCTTCCACCGGAATTGTGGTACAAATTTTAAATCTTTCAATCATTGAAAGAATTAATCGGTGATATACTTCATTAAACTTCAAGTTAATTTCCATATTGCTGTTTACTTTGAAGTATATTAGTTGTTCTGTAATTGTTGTACTAACCAACTCTTTGAGGAGCAAGTTCTTGTACACATCTATTTGATTTATTTCTTGTAGATTGACGATTCCAAGGATTATTTGGATCGTTGGCTAAGCAAGGGGATACTGCTTAGAGAGGCGGGCTCTAGCCTAATTAAGGAGTGACCAGATGAGGGGATATCGTTTGGAGAAGGCGGGCTCTAGCCTTAACCAAGGACTGTTGTAAAGGTTTGTTCCGCTCATTAAAGGAACATGTTTAGTGAATCCTTTGGTGGTTTGTCAAAGACGAGGACGTAGGCTAGGTATAAGACGAACCTCGTAAAAATTTCCATCTCACTCTCTCTTTCCTTATTCTTTATTTTCAGTACATTTTTAAATTGTGTGGATGGTTTAAATTTAAAATCATATAAACTACTTATATTTGGAAATCAAACAAACTTAAAGTTTGATTTTGATTTGGGTTGTGGAAACCAAAAGAGAGTACGTTTGTTGAACCATTCTTTGCGGAAACCATACGGGAGTACGTTACTTGGCTAAACACCCCAAAGATAAATTAACTTAAGAGTTTATTTGAATTCTGAAGTTTGGAAAGAGTAATTGAATTTTATATTGAACATCATATTGAAGAAGAAATTTCATATATACAGGGCTTTGTTCAAAACTCACATTCACCACAGGGCTGAAAACATCAAAAGCTGAAAGTTACATATATTATATTGATTGTGATTGGATGATATAAAGATTTATTTTATATTCCAAGAATCTTAAATCTTGAATGATTTCATCAATCTAATAGTGCTGCATTTGGTAAATAAATTGTGGTTGTATTGGTTTGGAAATTGTGATTAATTGTTTGATTGTTTTTACTTTCAAAGTGTGGTTGAAGATTGAATGTTTAATTGTATTGTTGATTGATTGTTCAAAAGAAACCAAGTTCTTGTTTGATTAACAAAATAAATAAACAAGTCAAAGAATTGGTTAAATATTAAAAGAAGTTAAGGACTTTAAAAGAATTAAAGAGAAAGTTTTAAAAAGCCAATTCACCCCCCTCTTGGGAAGTTATTCCTAATTTCAGGTGCATATGACGTTTCAATCAAAAATCCACTCCGGTTAAAATGTTGGTGGCCGAGAATGGAACCCAGGATATTTTCCGTTCTTCAATCGGCGGAGAATTGGAGAAGAAATTGAAGAGAGAGGGAGAGTGGTTGAGGAGAGAGAGACTTGAGAGAGCGTGATAAGAGAGAGAGAGAGAGAGAGAGAGAGAGAGAGAGAGAGAGAGCTGGGCGCAGCTCCCTGTTTGAAATTGAATTTCAATCTTCCTGATTTCTTAGGAAGATTTGAGATGTATATATACATAATATTATATATTATTATTATATTATATTATTTAATTAAAAATAATAAAAATTTAATTAATTAATTTAATTTTAAATTATTATTATTATTTTGGAATCACTACAGTAAACGTATAATATATCATCCCAACTGCCATAAAATAGCTAGTAGCCCATTTTACCTATTAATACAAATCCAAAGACTTATTTTAAACATTGATTTAGTAGTTCTTATATCATTCCCAAGCACACCACATTTTAGTTCATATTTCAAGTGTTCAACTTCTCTCTTGCTCCTTAACTTTATTGTGAATCATTACTTTGAGAGAGTTGTGTGAGGTTTTGGTTGTATTAATTGTCAGCTCATTCAAGGAGTATTTGTTTGTATTACATCTTCAAGTTATAAAAGGTTCTGGGTGAATTGGATCGCAAAAGGTTCTTGCTGAACCGAAGTGCAAGGATTCTTGGTGAACCTTGCGGCTCTGAGTGAGCAAAAGGGATTTGTTCCCGGTTGTAAAGACTTCTCCACCGGTGAAAGAGTTTATAGTGGATTGTGAATTCCTTGAATGTGTCTCAAGGCATGGACATAGGTACGAGCCCGAATCACGTTAAACATCGGTGTTAAGCTTCTCTTTCCTATACTCTTTGATTTATGTTTTGTGCATGATTTACATTTAATTTATAATGATATAATTGGTTGCATCTTGCCAAGAATTATATTTTGTAGAGAAAAACCTAAACTCTGCATTTTTCCACCTTGACATTTTGACACCCCTGAAAATCTTGAAGGGTCTGAAGAGAGTACTCCTGGCATCATTCGGTTTTTAAGCAACCACCGACAAACCTGTGATACTCATGAACATGACAACTTGTTTCCAATAATTCACTGTCCATATATCTTTCATTTATTATTTAGTTACTAGGCAGACTTGATTGCTTTCAAAGGGTTGAAATCCTTCATCATAAAAATGAACTTGGATTTAAATTGCATAAACTTGGAATTAAAGAGATTTTCACTAAAATAATCAAGGACATTATCTAAAATTCCATGGAATTGGATAACATAAGGTTTTGAACAATTAGAATTCAATTTACATTTATCCATGCTGTCCAAATTAAGGGAGATTGTGAATCACACTGCTTCTGCTGGCCGGTTGGGTTCGAGATTACGTTTTGGGTTCATGATCATTCGATCGAATTGGAGAACCTCTTCTTCAGTTTCTTTGAGATTCTTCACTTTCAGTCTCCAATCTCTGTGCAGTCAATGAGGTTTCCCCATCCTCAATGCTACATAAGCCAACAGCCTATAACCCACCAGCATTGCAGCCAAAGCAGCCACATCCAACCAGTTATTATCAATACCCAAATACTGAATTGCAGGAAAGTCCACTGCCCTGCACTGCACACCCACCCCACACTGATAAACCTCATTCTCTGTGTACTGCACACCCACCAGCAGCTTATAGCCGTAGTGACTAAAAGATATGTACTTCAACCAAGCTATGAAGGGTGGAATGTGTTGAATGTAGTATCCACCGGCCAGTAAGAACACAAGCATAGTCACAGAAGCCAGGGTCGTGCCTTGTTTCACATCCATTAGAATGGCTCCGAGGGCTAGTCCGAGTCCTTGAGAAACTAGAACATTGAAGAGGACGATCAAGAGTGTCAGAACAAATGTGGTTAGTGAAGGCCTTAGACCTCCCATCCAATACGTGACCGTCACAAAGATGGTTGGGAGCACGAGCTCCATCGGTAGGTCACCCATTGTTCGGGCAAAGTAGTAGGAGGACAAGCGATACATGCCCGAGGAGCGTTCTCTTATAAGCATCGGCCGCTCTTGAGGGAATGCAAATATGGCATTGAATAGGGGAAAGAAGCCCCAGAAAATGGAGAAGAAGAAGAGAAGCCCCACCTGTTAAGAGACACATTATGTCATTGTTGGAAAGGGAAATCAAGATATGCAATTGGGATACTAAAACAACTGATACGAATGATCAGTTTTTGACCGATAGAGAAGCCATAATATATATACCTGATCTTGTAGGTGTGAAGGATTAGAGTGCCACCACAGAAGTCCCGAAAGAATAGAAACTGACATGACCTGAAAAATTCTCAAGCCCGAATATGATTCATGCTTCCTCTCGCGCAAACCTCTCCTCAGCAGCACATTGAACTGTTCCCACCAGCTGGTAGTCCATTGATTCTCAAAGCCTGCAAGTCAATCTAAAGATCATCAAAGATGCAGCTTAAGAAGTTACTGATCACCAGGAAGCAGAGTCCTCTGTTGCTTTTTTAAATGGAGCTAGGGAGTGGAGAGGATGAAGGTAACAGTCAATATTTCACTTACTTTGGGATGATGATTTTTTTCCCGGGGTGGAAAGAGCAGGGCCCAAATGAGTTCCTTGAATCTCAGCTTTCAAGGCAGGGTAAATATTCTTTTTGTAACATGATATAAGGTGTTGTTTGGTTGAGTTCTGATCATCAACTGATCTTCCATGGAGCTCTTGTTGATCTTCTTGTCTAGTAGCAGGAGCTATACCTGCATCTCCAAACAGCACCTTGAAATATGAATGGAAGATCATATGACTAAATGGAACATATATATATAATCAGAGCTCAAACCAATCTTTCCCCTCAAGATGCCATAACCACTGTTCCAAATAGTTAGCTATAAGAGTTTGTTTGGAATCCTAGAAAGTTGCACATTGAAAACAATGTATTTGCCCATTGATGACCATATATAGACACATTTTTTCCCTTTTTGAATCATAAAATGCTGCATAATTAGATGCAACCTCAACACTAATCAGATTCCTTCCCGTTAATGATAATCAGAAACTGTAGTGATCCAAAGGTGAATTAGTGGAGTTGGCATAAGAAAAAGTAAAGTTAGTGAGCTAGCTTGTGTGCGTGTGGGTGCTGGGTGTGAATTTTCTTAAATGCTCATCATCATGCAGTAAAAGACTAGACTACAGCTGCAATTTTTTATATAATTCGAAAAAATCCAGATATTTTATAACTTGCAGCATCATTATTTCTCTTCATCATTACTCAATATAATTTTATATTACATCATGCCTACCCAATTCTAAACTTTAAAATACAAGATAATAAAATTTACTTATTCAACACTTAAATTATATTTTCAGAAAGTGATTTCTAGTAATTAATATCTAAACTCGAATTTTTCTTTTTTAAAACCCCCTACTGCATGTGCTACATATATATATATATATATATATATATATATATATATATATGTAAAAGTGGTGTTTGGAAAGATGTATAAACTAGAGAAACTCGTGTGTGACTAGTTATTCATGAATTGGTAACATTATCTAAAGCTAGCTAGCTGCCCCCCAAACATCAATGAAAGTGCATTAGCCCAGATGACCTAGGCTTCAACCCAACACGCCTGTCCTCCATTAAAAAAATCTTACATCCTTGTGCTTTTTCTCTCTCACATTTTGTTCCCAATTTCAAATTTCACCACATTGATCCAATAGTTCCAAATATTATTAAGAAACTAAAAAAGTTAGTCAACCAAACTAAATAATATTTGCATACAGTAAACTTTAACAACAAAGACAAAGGGTATCAAAAGAAATTTAAAAATTCTTTACCATTAGCAAGATCGAGCAGAAAATCAGCAGGGTTTACGAAATTGAACCCGGGTCCGTACCCGATCGACCCGCAATACTCCATGACCCGATCCGCATCCCCGCTGTAAATCGGGCAACCCTCCGACAAAACCACTGCCTTGTCAAACATCCGGAAGAGCCTGCTCGACGGCTGATGTATGGTTGTAATTACGGTTCTGCCCCCACGAGCCAGCCCCCGCAGCACCGACACGATTCGCTGAGCCGTGGTTGAGTCCAGGCCCGACGTGGGCTCGTCCAGCAAGAGCAGACTCGGGTTCACCAGCATCTCCTGCCCGATGCTGACCCGTTTGCGTTCCCCGCCAGACAGGCCCCGGAACAGGGGCCCACCAACGGCGCTGTTTCGGCACCGGGTCAGGCCGAGTTCCGAGATGATCAACTCGGCCTGCTGGACCTTCTCGGCTCGGGTGAGTTGACTCGGAAGTCTGAGCAGGGCCGCGTAGGTTAGGGTCTCGAGGACGGTGAGGTGGGGGTAGAGCACGTCGTCCTGGGCGACGAAGCCCGTCTTGCGCTTGACGGCGCCGGAGAAGGGCTGGTCGTTGTAGGTAATTGTGCCTGTAATTTTGCCGGAGAGCCGGCCTGCGAGGGCGGTGAGGAGGGTGGTCTTGCCGCTGCCGGAGGGACCCAGCATTGCGAGTAACTCGCCGGGTCGGACCATTCCACTCGCGCCGTTGAGTATGGCTCGGGCGGGTTTGGAGCTGGGTGGAGCGAAGCAGGTTCCCTCTGTGGTTTGCAGCTTAATGCTATAACACACATCTTCAAACTGCATGTATATACGTATCCCATTTGCATAATTACTTAAACGCATGCAATATCGTTACAATAATTCGATAATATATATATTTTGTGTATCATAGAAAAAAATTTTATGAAATTTTTCTATTGAATGATTAATGAAGAATAAAACTCAGGATGTTAGAAGATGTATGTATGTATGTATGTATGTGCGTATGTACCTTGAGAGTCACTGGACGGAGGGATTGACGTAGAATGTTGGAGAATCGAACCGGGGTTGGTTGGTGGTCTAGCAATTCATCTTCCACACATGGGCTTACGTTGCTTGCTGAACCGGGCGGGTCGGCATGGGTGGAAGCACTGTCGGTCCGGTTCCTGACGAGAGCGGTGGCTGGGCCGCGGGTGAGGCGTGTCTCCTGCTCAGGGGGCATCATTTCTGAAAGTTCAACAAAAGAGAAGCAAAGGAATTAGAGAGAGAAAGAGAGAAAGTTGCAGATGACGGAGAACAGAGAAATATTTTGAGAGAGAGAGAGAGAGAGAGAGAGAGAGGGTTCACATGTTGAAGGAGAAAAAGTGAGCTTTAAGGTGAGGAAGGCACGAGAATTAGCAGGGTTTATGGTTTCAAGAGTGGAGGGTGAGAGAGGGTATATATATATACATATGGGCAGGAGGAGATGTATCCATCCATCCAAGTACTGCATATATAGTGCATACTGTACTGTAGTGAAACCATGGTTTTAAATAAAGGCCCGGACGGAAACGGTTTTTTGGGTTATCTGTAGCGCGAAATTGGTGTGAAGAAAAATCACGGCCGTAACACCCGTTATGGACCGTGATCGTAAAGGCCATTATGGCCGTGAGGTGACCTTACACTAAAAAAATTATTTTATTTTTTACTTCTTATTTTCACTTTTAACCTCTTTTTAATATGCCATGCGGGGAGGAAAAAATTGTAATGAGGATGACAATAATACAAAGTTTACCATTTCTTTAAATACTAAAAATAGATGCATTAACTAAAAATTTGAAAATGCTAGGTAGGAAAATATTTTATTTTTATAATATTAGTAATGTGATATAAGCAATGTGATATATTTTATTTATGTAATATATTTTTCAACTTCAACTATTTTTCTTAAATAGTTATTTTATATTTATATTATTTGTATGTATTATGTGTCTAATAAATTAATGGAGTGTATAATGTATTTTATTCAATTAATTAATTTAACACACACAAGAATTTATCACAGATAAGAATAATGAAAAGTATAAATACCCACGCACACACGTATTTTTTTTTATCAATGGTGGTTTAAAACAAATGTAAACTTGTTGCTCTTACCAAATAACTTAGTTATTCGAATACTAAAAGATTCAAAATATACTAAAACCCTTTCTAAGAAAGGTTAAAAGTTTAAAACATGCAAGTACAATAATATGCACAAGGTTGTGCGTGCTTCAAAAAAAATTCACCGCCGTTACACCCACTTCCCGTTATGTAACATTCGCTACTCTCGCTTCTCGTTTCACCCATTACTATTATGTTAAGCTCCCCGCAACTGCGATTTAAAACCATGACTGATACTCAATGTGTACGTATGTTTGCAATGGAAGTACATGACACCATTACTCCTAGCCCACACGGTTCTACTTCTACAGTTCTTTAAGTTCTTATGCCATGTGTCAACTTCACTAGAAAGCATCTTTCCGCACACCCACCAAACTAGCCAGCTCTACGTAGGGTTTCTTTATCAAATGGTTCCACATTGGATGCGCACTAGGAATACTAGTGAAACTATGTTAGGCGCCTTTTATAGTTTCGGATCCAACTATGTCAAACGCCTTTTGGAGAACAAGCTTGTGAGACCAATGGACTAAAATATATAAGATCTCATTGGAGTTAAGCACAAGACAATTATATTTGGTTTCAGAAATATCTCATGGGAATTGTCATGTGAGTGGATCCTATACAAAGGTATAAGTCGTTCTAACGAAGCGGTCAAATACATAAAATGTCCACTAGGGAGGTATATGACTTATAAGGATGGTATGCACTCCAACTCTATCAGGTACCTTTTAGAGGACAAATGAGTTAAGCACAATATGCATGCATACAATGTGTGTGTATATATAATTTAATTTCTTCTTTTCATTTTTATTTATTAGTTTTTTGGAGATGTTAATTAGGGTTAGGATACATGCATGAAGAGAGTACCTTATCTCCTTTTTTCCTTTGCACATCTTTTTCACATATGCTTTAAGTATTAATTTAACCCCATGCTTCCAACTGTGCTGTCTCGTGCTCAAAATATGGGATGTCTTGTGGGATATGAAATATTAATTTTTAACATATATTTAATTGATTAATGACACTAGTAGTGTTGCTCTTGTTATGCTTTTTTCTTTCTTCTCTTTTTCCCTTATCTTTACTTTTTCCTTCTTTTGTCTCGCTTGGCTAATGTTTCTTTCCACCACCTTTAATTTACCAACAGTTGGTGTATTGGGGTACCCTTTGACTGATTTTTAGACATTAGGATAAACAATTCTAGCTAGAGTCAATATACTTACGTAAGTAGGGGATATAGTTTTTGTGAATGTTGTTAAAAGGTAGCCTCCTTTTATTGATTATGTCTTCTCCTAATTTGGGTAAGGAGACTCAGGGCCAAGCCTAGTGGCACTTTGCATATGCAAGTGCTAGCTTAGAGAAAGAAGATGCATATGGATAGTGGCTGAACTAAAATTATTTTTCATGGGTGGGGCGGGGGGGGGATAAAAAATAGATATATATTTTTAATTTTCCTAAATAAGTAATTAAAAATCACATTTATTGGCAGTAATAATTATTTCAAATAACACAATTTACTAAAACTCCCAACTTTTCATATTTGCTACCTTTGGAAATGGAAGCAAGTAACTATTTTTAGCGGTGGCATCTCCTCAATTTATTAAAAGTAGCATTGTTATAGGTAATAACTTGTCAGGAATTAACAAAATGTGTATGGTAAACCGTTTCCATTCACATTGCTAATAATATTGAAGCATTTATTTAGAATTTCAAGTAATAAATCATGGGTGCACTTCTGAAATTGCATGATTTCATCATGCATGCTTGTTTGACGAAGCTAGCCATGCCAAAACATTATTGTTGCTGGATTAGTCATCATACTTTGAATATTAAATCTTCACTCAAGTTCTTTTGCTCATCAACTTGCAACCACGAAGTGTTAAGTGCTATTAAAGTATTGTTGCATCTATTTAGCATATGATGGATAAAGGATTCGTCCTTGATTGAACTATGGTACTCAACTAGGGTTGCAAGAGAAAACATTAGGCTCAAAGGGATAAAAAGTGAAAATTTAAAATTTGAAAGATTGAGAGATCGATAAGAAAACAACCATTTTCGCCTTTGGTAAGTGTATTATGTTATGGATTCTATTTTTTAGAAAATGTTTTTTGAATGTTAAAATAATTAAAAATTCATAATAAAATGGAAAAATACAAAATAATAATAATAATAATAATAATAATAATAATAATAATAATAATAATAATAATTATTATTATTATTATTATTATTATTATTATTATTTTGTGTTTGTATATAAAACAATTTATGTGTGTGTGTGTAGAGAGAGAAGGAGCTGACTTGAAATAGAAGGGCAACCAACCAACCCAAATATCTAAGGTGGGTTTGTATTTAATTAATTAATGAATGAAGAGGGAGAATTGAAGGGAGGTGGCAAATATATATACATATATATATATATATATATATATATATCTATATATATATATATATGTTAGGAAATTTAATAAAATAAAAACAATAAAACATTAAAATTAAACACAAATAAAAAATACAAATAACCACAATTCAATAATAGGTTGAGGCACGGATATCTCGCTCTTTTTAAGGAGATTCAAGCCCTCTACATTTTATTGGCCTAACCCACGAACCGGTGTAGTAAAACTCCTTAAGACTTGTCTCCCCAATGATACAATAGTCCGATTTGAATCGCATGACTCTCTCAAACTTTGCACAAACGAAAGAGTCAAAACTCCACAAAAAACACATTTCTTTGATTCTCAAACTCTCTAAACTCAAAAGAAAGATAATATGATGAGAATGAAGAGAAGATATTGGTGTATTGTGCTAAAGCCTCAAGGGTCTATTTATAGGCACAAAACGACCCTTTATTCTCCATGTACTTAATAAATAAGATATGTATATATTAAGTAGATACAACCCTAGATTCAAGGTACATTCATATAATTAATCTTATGCATTTATGAGATACATGAATAAATGACCATAACCCAATCCAAGGTACATCTTCTTTTCCAAGATAAAATAATAATATTATTATATTACACAAATAATATAATAATAATAATAGTATTAAAATACACTAACAGTTCCCCCTCATTTTAATATTATGTATATACTATGCATATAGAGAGTTTAACAATCAAAGATGAATAATTATGCATAATGAAGGTATGCTCCGCATTGAACCTTCACTTAACGAACAATAATCTTTACTCCATAGTCAGTAGTGGTCTCAGACGAATTATGACTGTTTAAGGGAAATAAAGTATTACTGCTCACACATAATAATTTAGGTATTGATATGAGCTTTAATGGCGAACCAACACATTTCAGTCTTGTGCTAATCTTAGTTTCATGAATATATTTGAGAATAAGTCCAATTCTCATAGAGAACAACCCCACTTCCATGCACACATAGGTGAAATCTTTCAAGAGTGCTCATGTAACTTTGACACCCCACTCATAAGAGATACAAATTACCATTAAGAGTTTTAAAAAACTCAACCACCTCTGTTACAGGATAAATGCACTTATACCATAGGGATGAGTTTAAAAATAATAGTGCATTTCTTATGACCATCATATGATTCGTTCTTCCCATTGAACCCAATTAAAGGATCTTTAGTCCTTGGGTTGGGCATCCTCATACGTGATTTATGATTTTAAGGGCTTTAATCCCATCCCACTCGATGTATTCCAAACCCTTTCTCTTGCTAAGATCTTAGTTAATGGATTCGCAAGATTTTTAGAAGATTTTATATAACTCACATTAATGATGCCACTACTCAGATATGATCTCACAGTACTGTGTTCTCTTCTTATGGGTCTAGATTTACCGTTCTAATAACAGTTGTCCACTCTACCATTTGCAGCAGTACTATCACAATTAATTAGGATAGATGGTATTGATTTTTCCCAAAAATGGGATTTCATATAACATATCTCTTTACCAATAAGCTCAGCTTCCATAGCTGAGTTAGCAATTATTGTTTGTTTTTCAGATTTCTAGCAAATAGCACCACCACTTAAAGTAAAAAATATAACCCGTGGTAGAGAGAGAATCACTTGACAAAGTATTTCAATCAGCATCACAAAAACCTTCAAGTACAACAGGATACTTAGTAAAAAATAAGCCATAACATTTTTTGTACTAACTAAATATTTCATTACACATTCAAGAGCATTTCAATGTTCTCAATCTGGCTTACTTGAAAATCTATTAAGTATTCCTACTACATATGCAATGTCAGGTCAAGTTAAATCAATTGCATATCTCAGGTTACTAATAATGCTATTATATTCCTCTTAATTAACCACTACATTTTTCATTCTTAACAAGAAATACGTGATTACTTGAACAAAAAAGAGTAGTAACATGCTTGCAATTATTATAGCCATAATTATTCATATTTTTTTCAACATAATGCAACTAATCAAGAAACATTCCATCACACGATCTTGTAATTTTCATGCCTAAAACAATATCAGCCACACTTAAATCATTCATCTTAAAAAATATATATATTTTACATTGTTTTTGATTTCTTAAAAGGAGTGTACACTTTGAACCAAGATTTATTATATCAGACATGCTTATTAGCATCTGAGTCTGCGCACCACCTCTCAATATTATGGACCATATTTATATTTGTAAGTATCGACACAAATGGTTTCTCAACTAGATTGAGTAATGGGCCCATGTTTTCGAAATTTACAAATTTGAGCAAATTAAACACAAATAAAAAATACAAATAATCACGATTCAAAAATAGGTCAAGACACGGATATCTCGCTTTCTTTAAAAAAATTCAAGCTATCTACGATTTATTGGCATAGCCCAAGAATCGGTGCAACAAAACTTCCAATACTTATCTCCCACAAGATACAATATTTTGATTTGAATTGTATGACTCTTTCCAATTCTGCACAAACGAAGGAGTCCAAAGCTCCACAATAAACACATTTCTTTGATTGTTAAACTCTCTAAACTTAAAAAAAGGATGATATGATGCGAATAAAGAGAAGATATTGATGTATTGTGCTAATACTTCAAGAGTCTATTTATAAGCACAAAATGACCATTCATTCTCCATGTACTTAATAAATAAGATATGTATATATTAAGTAGATGCAACCTTAGATTTAAGGTACATTCATATAATTAATCTTATATATTTATGAGATATATGAATAAATGGCCATAACCTAATCTAAGGTACATCTTCTTTTTCAAGATTATAATAATAAATATATATATATATATATATATATATATGTAGGGCATCTGAGCTTTCTTTATAAGGGGAGTGAACGATAGTGAAAGTGGTGGGGGACTGGTGTTGTTCCTTCCTTTCTATGTGGCGACTGCCCATTCACCGGTGTATATACATTCATGCACGGGGGAGGCAGTGGCTGCGATCGATCGTGTCCTGTCTCCTTTCCTTTTTTTGTTTTTTTTTTTTTTTTGCACTTATTTATTTACATTATATATTGTATAAAAAATTTAATAAAGTCTATTTAATTAACATATTTTGCAGGAAGGTGGCCGGTGTCGCCATCCACTGAAAGCTGCCGCCCCCTTTCCGCCGTGGAATCCCCGCCGGCCCCCCACCAGTTGTATAATACGGTGCCCCTTGGCCCTCCTCCCTCTCCTCTTCCCACTATTTTATTATTACATGCCTGCTTTTTCCAGAATACGTGGTGGGTTGAAATAACACAACCTCCCCTCCCACCCACGCAAATATAATATTATTTCTTTATATGTTGAAATTAATGGGAGGCATTATTCACTCTCTGAACCAATCATTCCACGACACCATGCCACGTGCATTATATATATATATATAAATATTGAAACCGTAAATTTTACGTAAATAATTAAGGTCGCTCATTTGTTGAGATTATTATTTGGAATGATTTTATTGAGATAAGTGTTTGACTACATGGGGTTTTCAAAGAGAACTAATATTTTTTCTCGAGAAAACTTTGAAAGTGTCAAGTTCCTCCATTTTTCATCACCATGCACCAGCTTCCTGCCATATTTGCTTAGAAACCCTCTTATTATTTGTGTGAATTACATAAAGCTCCATACTCTCAAACGCCTCGTCAAACTACAGCATCAGTTCTCTAATGGAATCATATGAATTGACTTAAAATATGATTAACCACTCGCATCTGCACGCCCCCTCTATCCCAAAAAATATGCCTTAATGATTAACAAAAGCGTTTTTATATATATATAAACACATGTGTCTGTATATACATGCGCACACATATATTCTTCTCTGACAGGCTGACATGAAATGATTTTATGAATAGGAATAAATGAAGCATTTTCAATCCATTTGTGGTAAGCTTTGTTCGGCAGGTTTATATATACCCAACTGTTGCTCAAAATAAGTATACCAATAAGAAAATTGCTTGTAGCCAGCCATTCACAAGTTATTCAAATTCCTATGTACACAAGTTTCCAAATTTCTCTTTAACTTGGTTGAGGATTTGCGAGGATATTTCAACAGTTACAATGAGGGTGTAATCGGTCGGTCCAATTTTTAATAAAATTAGTAATTAAATAAACGTTCTGGATTTGGTTCGATTCACTAATTTATGAATCGAACCACACCGACCAATGTAAAATATCTAATGAGTTTCAGTTTAGTTCAGCGTTGTTCAATTGGCTTCATCAATTTTGATTAGTTTTCTTTCTTATTACACTCCCAAGTTACAACTTGTTAGGTAAATTGGAATAAAAAGTATTGAGAGTAAAATAAAATGAAAATTAGAAAAATCCACAATTAAGCCACGATTATAGTTGTTTGGAAGACTTATATATATTTCAGAGGTGATGGTGGTCCTTAAATTGGGAAGAGATCTTTTGTATTTTCTCTTATTTGGGAGGATGATTTAACGTTACCTTTATCTGTTGTCTTGTTCAGAGAATTCAAGCATCTTGCTTGAATTATTCTCTTTTAATGATATTACAAATTTCAAAAAATAAATAAAAAATTATATAATAAATGTGAAAAAATATAATTAATGTGAAAAATCGTTAGGTACATTGGAATGAAAACTTGTTAGGTGTATCGAAATAAAAAGTGTTGAGAGTAAAATAAAATGAAAAATTATATAATAAACATGAAAAAAAAATATGACGACCAATTCTATTACATTTCGCTAAGTTCATTTTTATTAAAATTGGTGGAGGGCATAATGTATCCACTCTTAAGGAGTCTACAGCCCAATAACTTCACTATGATATCCTTATATTGAAAATTTTGAAGAGGTATCATATTAGTGATGCCCATTTGAGTTTAGAGAAGTGTCCATAATGAAATATTCAAAATTTGATGGGTGATTGAAAAAAAAAAAATTAAGCTTAAAAATTGACTTGATTAAAAAGTTTGAAGGTGCAAAATCGATTAAAGTTCTATCAATTCTATTATTAAACTTAGTTTAACTACAAGGTTTTAGAACTTGAGCTCAATTTGATTAAGTTCTATGTGGGTGCAATATATATAAAATTGAATATAATTATAAAATATATAAAATAAAATTAATACATGTATAAAATATATAATATATAACTCATAAGATATAAAATTGATAAAATAGAAAAATATAGATTAAGCTTGATTATGCTTATGGATAGTATTATAAAATTTGAGTTTGACTTGTCAAATTGCCCGAATAACTCAAAGTTAACTTGAATAAATTGAAGAGAGTCCTGTTGAGTCAAGTTATATAGGGAGTTGATCGAGCACAGGTAACTTGTGAGGTAGCTTAGTTTAGTGATATACCTTGTTCTCTTATAACGGATTCTAAAGATTGAGTTTGATTCGATATATGAGTTTTTCTTGATTTAACTACTCCTAAGAGGGAAAGGTTCTTTTGATGGTCGTCTTAAATTGACATTATCTCTACCCAGGATGCCTCTTCAACTTTCTCAGTCAGTTCTCCAATTCTTTCAATAATCTATAAAAAAGAAAAGCGTTCTACGGACGATCGCTTGCATGTTGTTGCTATCAATTTTCTCTTCAATGCCTCTGTATTCTTCTGTCTCCGTATGATTCTCTCTCACACTCGTCATTTTCATTCTATATTCTCCTTCTACAACTCTCTCGCTAAAAATAGAGAAAGGCAAGTCTTTTGTATAGCTCAAATCCAATAAAAAAAATAATCAAGTTAATCGTCTGAAAAAGAAAAAGAAATACATATATATATATATATATATATATATATATATATAACTTTAGTTGGTTGGTAAATGAAGGAGCATCTGGGCCTAATGTTCTGAGATTCTTGTGAACTGGGAGGCTAAAAAGTTTCCATTAACTCGTGGCTTTGGCAATAAATATTGTACCAGGGCAAGCAAGAGGGGGAGAGATTCTTTGGCAGCACGGTCTAATATTGCACTAAAAAAGTGGTGCTGCTGCTTTGTTCGATCAAGGCTCTTTCTCCCACGCAAGGGAAGGACCCCTCCCTTTCCACCTTGACATGTAGTAGCTTTAACGTGTTGCTTCTGACACTGCCATACGTGTCATTGGCTTATTGTGACTTCTTCATGATTTCTCCTCCCTACCAACCATCTTAAATTCATGCTTTTATCTTAATTTCTCATGAGGAACCTTGTCCTTTCTAGTTTGCTAGCTAGATACAGCTAGCTAAGTGGGGGGGTTTTTTTTTTTTTTCTTATTGCAAATTTTATGACTATTAATGTGCTTTCGAATTAATTAAGAATTGTCGACGGTGTTGCCAAATTGAGCAAATTAAGCATAGTTGTTTCTAAACAAAAATTCACATATAGTAAATGGTATATGAATCATTAAGGCTTTGCTCATATCAAATATTTTGTTGGAAAAAGTATAGCTGATCAGGTCAAGTGGTAAGGGTGACTTATGATTTTGGTGGCACCAAAGTTCTGAGTTCAATTCTCCCTTGAGGCATTATGCTGTGAATTACTAGGGATGTATAAATAGGTGGACGACTTTCACCCCTCTGGTTTGGTACCGCACCATAGTGTCCAAAGTGGCGCAATGGTGGTTAAAGTTCCTGGATTATAAAATATTTTTTTCGTTTGTAAAAAATTTAAAATAAAGAAGGAAAAAAGTTTAATATTAAATGCTTTTAATTAAAAATTAAAATTTATTTTAATATGATTATATATTTTGTTTATTGATTGACTATATATTTGATTTTTTTAGTTACTGTCTACAGAAAAGAAACATGAAAAGGCGAATTTATTTTTTTGATAGTATCTTAATTTATTTTATTTATTCTAGTTCAAAAATCATAGTCTTTGTGTACTTGTTTGTTGTGCTCAAAAGTATGGAATAAACTATAGACGTATTGTTTGCCTTCCTTGTGACTTAAATTATTGTGACAATCCAAGATTTATGCCATCCCAATACTAAGTATATACACATAAAAAGTGTTGTGAATTGTGGCTCACATTCAAAAGGGAAAGCATGAAGAAAATTAGGGTGTAGTAGTGCAGCAGGCAAATCGTCGACAGTAGTCCTATAACCGTCGATGGTTCAGGGCACTGTTCTATTTTGTCTGAAACTCTCAACGGTTTGACTCGGGATGTCCAGCGCAGATTTTAAATTTTGAAAGGTGGACGTTAGTATGGTTGGGTGTCGGAGGGAAAACCTCCAAGAACTCTATTTATATGTCTTATTGGATGTATTTGTAGTGTTGGTTGATAGTTGTTGAGAGAATTGAGAGGACTCTTGTATTGCCCTTTGTTTTTTTTTTTTTTGAAAGAAGGACGACACCTTCAATTATTTATTGATAATCCCTCACTTTTGGCGGAGGAATACTGTGGTTACAAGACTATCAATGGGAGAAACAAAAGACAACACGTTAAAAACCTCCCAAAGAACAAACCCAACATCTAGCCAAATACCGGATTACAAGACCAAACAAAACAAAACAAAACAGGACCTACAAAACAAACCTTACGCAAAAAAATAAAACAAAAGATAATCATCATAAAGCATACGCAAAAACTAAAAGGAAATAAGCTAAACATACCTCATATAAATCGTTCCCATCTTCTCCAATTTATACAAACCATTACAAACTCTAGGGGGTTGACTACTATTTGTAAACAAACTATTCCTCCCCATAGCACCTTGTTGAGTTAAGGCATCTGCCACTTTGTTCCCTTCTCTATACCAATGATTTATCGAAAAATCAACTCCCTCCAATAAACCAATAAGCTGCTCCCAAAAATCCCACAAATACCACAAGGAGCACTTCCTAGCTCTTATCCAATTAACTACAATATTCGAATCACATTCAATATCGATACAGGTATGACCCAAATGTTTGCAAATCTTTACACAGAAACATAGTGAATTCGTGTCGTTTGCTCCTATGGATGTAGGCATTACCGAACCACGTAAATCCTTTTGTCTTTGTGATTGTTATTGCTTCTTTTAATTTGTTGTGGTTGTTGATTGTTCTATATTTTTTCATTAGAGTGCTGCATTGTGGAATACTGTGGTTACAAGACTATCAATGGGAGAAACAAAAGACAACACGTTAAAAACCTCCCAAAGAACAAACCCAACATCCAGCCAAATACCGGATTACAAGACCAAACAAAACAAAACAAAACAGGACCTACAAAACAAACCTTACGCAAAAAAATAAAACAAAAGATAATCATCATAAAGCATACGCAAAAACTAAAAGGAAATAAGCTAAACATACCTCATATAAATCGTTCCCATCTTCTCCAATTTATACAAACCATTACAAACTCTAGGGGGTTGACTACTATTTGTAAACAAACTATTCCTCCCCATAGCACCTTGTTGAGCTAAGGCATCTGCCACTTTGTTCCCTTCTCTATACCAATGATTTATCGAAAAATCAACTCCCTCCAATAAACCAATAAGCTGCTCCCAAAAATCCCACAAATACCACAAGGAGCACTTCCTAGCTCTTATCCAATTAACTACAATATTCGAATCACATTCAATATCGATACAGGTATGACCCAAATGTTTGCAAATCTTTACACAGAAACATAGTGAATTCGTGTCGTTTGCTCCTATGGATGTAGGCATTACCGAACCACGTAAATCCTTTTGTCTTTGTGATTGTTATTGCTTCTTTTAATTTGTTGTGGTTGTTGATTGTTCTATATTTTTTCATTAGAGTGCTGCATTGTGTGTTTGATTCTTTACATACAAATATATATTCCGTTGTGCATATTTGGGGGCTTTACACAGCAAATTGGTATTGGAGCATTGTTGTAATGGCCTCTGGATCTTCATCTGCAAAATCTAATGTTGTCAAATTTGATGGAACTGGGAATTTCGGTTTGTGGCAAAGAAGAGCGAAGATCTCTAGGTGTAGTAAGGCATAGTGAAGGCCTTATATGAAATTCAACCGGAATGCATGGGTGAAACAACTTGGAATGAGTTGGAGGCAAAGGCATATCAACCATCCATTTGTGTTTGGATGATGACGTGTTACATCATGTCATGGATGAGGATTTTTCGGCATCAGTTTGGAGGAAACTGAAAAGCCGGTATATGCCTAAGTCTTTATCGAACAAATTGTTTCTTAAGCAAAGGCTGTATTGGTTTAATATGGTGGAGGTTTCATATTTGAACTAGCATATCAACACATTCAATCAGATTGTGAGTGATTTGGCGTGTTTTAATGTAAAGTTCGAGGAGGAAGACATATGAAAACTTGGTTACCACTCTTACATAGGGCAAGGAAAGCTTGGTTACCACTTTTACGTAGGGCATGGAAAGCCTGAATTTGGAAGAGGTGACAAACGCATTGCTTAGTTTTTATCAAAGAAAAATAGTCAGAGATGAAGTTTCACTTGTTGAAGGGCTTTTGGTGAAAAGTAACTAAGAATGTGGAAGACGTAAGTCGCGGAGCAAATCTCGGCTATATTCTGGGAAGAGGAAGGACGTGAAGTGTTTTAGGTGTGGTAAAATTAGGCACATATGACTGGAATGTCCGAAGTGGAAGAATGGGAATGATAAAAATCAGCAGGGTCCATCAAAATCTACAAATGTAGTGGAAGCAGACTCAGGAAGCAGTGATGGGGATATGCTATGTGTTTCATTGGGTTTGGAGTGGCTCACGAAATAATTCTTCGATACTAGATAACATATGCTCTTATCACATGACAACAAATAGAAAATGGTTCAACACCTATAGGTAAGTTAATACTGCTTATATTTTTATGAGAAATGATATTTCATGCAAAATATTTAGTATTGGAAATGTAAAAATCAAATTGTATGACGGTGTTGGAAGAACCAAATGTGATGTAAGGCATATACCAAGTCTAAGGAAGAGTGTTATTTCGCTAGGCACTTTAGATTGTAACGGATATAGTTACAAGTCTAAAAGTAGGAAAATGAAAGTGTGTAAAGGTGACTCGATAATGATGAAAGGAGAAAGGTAGTGGGAAATTTCTATGCATTACAGCGCAATACAGTTGTAGGTGGAGCTGCAGTTGTTCAATCTAAGTCAGATGTTCTGTGGTATATGTGTTTAGGGCATATGGGTGACTGCATGTATTCAAATGTTTGGGGACCTGTGAGGATAGCATCACAGGGAAGTCATATGTTTTTCGTGGGTGTATCATAAAAGATATTAGTTTATCTCATTAGCACAAGCCTGATGTTGATGTGTTTTCCAGGTTAAACTTGTGATTGAGGTGGAGTACTAGACCGGGAGAGAGATCCTCAGGCCAGACATTGGGACTGAGCATGCTGGTTTTGTTTAAGGAGTTTTGTGAGTAGGGCAGGTTATATGCAGGGCTTGCAGGGAACTTCTCAGCAAAGTTAGTGAGTATGATGCGACGTATTTCTCATGTGATCGATTGCCAAAGGTATCACTAGATGGGAGAGTTGCAGGTGAATTGTGGATAGGTTTTGTGAAAACCCACCACTCTGATGTGAGAGTGAGTGAATGTCCATTGGTACACTATTCTAGTGATGGAGGATCTAGGCTTGGTGTTATATTCAGATAATATATCTTTCTGGGTATAAGAAAGGTGGGAGCAAGCTGGATGATCCTGTGGCAAACAAAGGGGTGATTGAGGACATGCCTTTTGGTAAGAAAGCCATGGAGGTAGCGTACTCAGGTAAAGGAAGAGAAATAAATGCCAGAAAAATGTGGCAGTAGCAAACATGTAATTTAGGTGGAGTTAGATACTTAGGGCAGAAATGTGGGGAGTTCTATATCGGGTTAACAATATCAAAGTATAAATGGGCATGTGATGCAGGTGGAGCTATAGATTCAGGGTAGAGATGACATTGTTCATATTGTAGGGTGTTTTAGCTTGGGAGACCGGCATGATCACAGTGGGCTCATGTGCACTATCAAACCACCACTTAGGTATAAATTTGGCATTATGAAGATTTTTGCATATTCATTACCACCATCAGCAAGGTTCCTACTTATTTTCAAGTTGTCATGCACAGCAAAGGGAAAAGAAGAAGGATAAGTATTGCTATGGTGGAGGAGATGAAGTTATTGCATATATACCAAGTGTGGGAGTTGGTGAGGCTTCCAGTGACGAAGAGGGTGATAGGATGCAGCAGAGTGATGCATCTATTGTGTGTGAATGACATGTTATTGGCTGAGAAGGCTTTGAATGAGGCTGATCAGTTGGGAACTCTATTGAAAGGTTTTGACAAGAATATGTTAGGTACGACCAAGAAGGGTCTTGGTTTGATGATTCGCATGGATAAAACTGCAAGGAGTTTGGTGTTATCTTAAGGTGGCTTTGTGAATGGAACTACAGGGAGACTTTATTTGCCATCTTAGGGTGGGGGGGTTGTGGAGAATCAATATGGAATGTCTACTACTCGGTACCCAAGGACGGGTTGTGATATCCAGGATATGTTAATGGTTCCCCATGATGATGCAATGGGGTGTTTTGGCAGGTAACATAGTGGACCGTCAGTAGTGAGATTTGTTGAAGACTATGCAGAGGCCTTTGGTGATATAAGGCTTGCAGTAGCTTTTGTGTTTACTATTATGAGAAGGCCTTGTTGGAAGCCTAGGGCATAGTCTCAGGTTGTTCCATCTACAACTAAATCAGGGTTGATCATAGAAGCCGAATCTGCCATCGACAAGTTCAAGCAGCGTTGCTTAGAGTTGGTGTTTGTCTCCAATTTCTAGAAAGGAGGCAGTCCCAACCTAACATCCCAAGTTCAAGGTGAAGCAGCAGGTTCGTGTTTTCGGTTTCTCCTAAGGGGTGTACGTTCGCCAAGGTAGAGATTGTTGTGAATTGTGGCTCACATTCTAAAGGGAAAGTATGAAGAAAATCAGGGTGTAGCAGTACAGTAGGGAAAACCGTCGACAGTAGCCCTGTAACATTGATAGTTTGGTTAGATATGCCCAGCACAAATTTCAAATTTTGAAAGATGGAAATTAGTATGGTTGGGTTTTGGAGGGAAAACCTCGAGAACTCTATTTATATGTCTTATTGGATGTATTTGTAGAGTTTGTTGATAGTTGTTGAGAGAATTCAGAGGATTCTTGCATTGCTCTTATAATTTACACAAGAAAATAGTGAATCCTTGCCATTTGCTCCAATGAATGTAGGCATTGCTGAACCACGTAATTCATTGTGTCTTTATGATTGTTATTGCTTCCTTTAATTTGTTGTGGTTGTGGATTGTTTTATATTTTATCATTAGAGTTCTGCATTGTGTGTTGATTCTTTGCATACAAATATATATTTCGCCGTGCATATTAGGAGGTTTTACAAAAAAAAAAAAAAATTTTGAAAAAAAAAAAATAAGAAAGAATTTTTTTGGGCACTAGCTATGATTTTATATTTATATATAAGAATAGGGACCAAGTAGGGATGGCAAAATGGGTTAATAGGCCGGGTTCAGGAAAGTCATAAACGGGTTAGGGTTAAACAATTTCGAGTTTGGGTTGATCCATTTGTTAATGAGTGACTAATAGGTAAACCCATACCTAACTGTTTAATAAACGGGTCACCCATTTAAAAATATAATTTATTTGTTTTAAAAATTTTAAAATAATAATTGAAATCCCCACCCTCTCCATGACTCTGTGTCCTCTGTAAGACAAAATCATGGATCTCATCTTCCCCCATTTTATCCGTCTCTCTATAGCTACTCCTCCTTGACTCTCAAGCTCTCTCTCTCTCTCTCTCTCTCTCTCTCTCTCTCTCTCTCTCTCTCTCTCCAGTAGCAAGCCATGAGGCCTTGTCTTTCTTGAGATCTAGCCCTAGCCCACTCCCCCTTTTCCCCTTCATGTCCCATAGTCGTAGTCCTCCTGAATCATGATTCGGTGATTCCCCCAAATCCTCCTCCTCCTCATCCTCCTCCTCCTCCTCTCTCTCTCTCTCTCTCTCTCTTCGACAGTGCCACCAACCATTTCCATTAATTTTTGAACTCTCTAATCCTCCTCATATTCAACACGATTGGTGACGTCAAGGCCCTCGATCGATGCTGCGTCGTTTCACAGAGGTTCCACAGCTTCATCAATCATGCCCCAAGTCGAGCATGTCCTCGTTTGCATCAACTATGAAGGCCATGACTTGTGAGGCTTCTACCAATCTGCCAAGCTAATTGTCGAGTCATCTGGGTAGCAATATAGCAGGAGGAGAGGGAGGGTAGACTATGGTCGTGTCGTGCGTAAGGGTCTTGAGGGATGAGTCACGAAGGCAGTGAGGGTTGTGAGCTGAGGTGTAATCCCAACCGGGAGCGGGGGGGTGGGAGGGGTGAATTGAATAATTAAAAATTTATGTTAGTACTTAAACAATTTTCACCACAATTTACACAAGTATACTAAATATGCAAATCTTATCATTATTCACAATAAGTAGTATGAATGTAAATGTACTCAAATTAAAGGGTTTAAGGAAAAGAGAATGAAACCGTGTTTTTATAAGGTTTGATTATCCTTGCCTACATCCTTACCTCAAGTAACCCACTATAGGATTCCACTAAACACTCCTCCAATAGGTGGAGAAACCTCTCTCCTTCAGTAGTTAGAGATGCCTCTTTCATTTAGTAGGCGGAGATGCTTCTCTCCTTTACTTAGGCGAAGCTGCCTTTCTCCTTCAACAAGTGGAGATGCCTCTCTCCTTCAATAGGCGTAAATGCCTTTACAATGTTGAATCAATAGAAATTGATGTACAAAGAATTCTCCAAATTTGAGTGGATAAGTACAAAAAAAAAAAAAAAAAATCACTCTAATACACACTCAAATGATTATGAATGAGGCTCAAGGAGTAACTAGAAGGTGAGCACTTGAAATATAAACAAAAAATTTGCAAAGTGCGTGAAAAGATTTTCAACAAAGATCAAAATCTTGGATTTATGTATGAGTGATACCAGTACTAATAGAAATCAGATTCAATCCTTTCCCCATCACTAAGAACAAGTTTATAAACTTGTATTTATAGGAAAGATAATGAACTAGCCATTTTATGGCTGTTGGGCTTTAAAATATAATCTATTACTTTCAAAACTAGCCATTTTCTAGCTATTTCAGTTTGAATTCCATCGACTCGGTTGTCTGAATTGGGATTCGGTTGCCCGAATTCCCTGGAGATGAAAATCATGAAAGTTAGTAGCGATTTTGGGTCATCTAACTTCTTGATTCTGTCGCCTGAACTCTATGTTCGTTTTCCCAAGTTCCTAGAGCTGGAAGCTTGCAAGTCAGAACCTAATTCGGTTGCCTAATCTCAAAGGTTTGGTCACCTGAAGTACCTGGAATTCATATTGCGCACTTCCAGTGGCAATTTGGTCGACTGAATGCTTTGCTTCAATAGCTTGAACTTCCTAAAGCCTCAAGACCCTTGGTTTTTCATTCCAAAAATGATTTGAACACTTTGAAATAATTTTTGCATATTTATAAAATGACTTTCAATGAAATATAGAGCGCCTAGGGTTCAACTAAGGTCACCTATATGCTTCTTCACATAATCAAGGATAGTGTACTGACATAGGTCCTATTTACAATATACATAAGAAAAAAATTCTCTTAATTCTTCAAGCTTGTCTTCACGAGCTCCATGATCATAGCCATAGTCTTCAAGCTCGGTCTTTATAAGCTCCATTGATTATAGCTAGATACAATCATCTTGTACGTTTCATGGCTTTCAATTTGCATCTTGTTATTATGCTTAATACCGTAATTCTTGTGAACACACTTAGTAGCACAATTAGATGTCTTGGTTTATCATTATCAAAATGATATGAAACCTAGATAGGCCAATGGAGAATTAAAAGCAAAATGGAAATTTTATGAAAATGGATGGAAAATTTAGCGCAAAATACTGAATGGAAAATATAGGCAAAATGCATGCATAAATTGATTTTAAGTATCAATCATATTATAACTTTTGGAAGCAAATATGATCAAAGTTAAGCTTAAAAGAGTATTACTTGAAAAATTCTAAGTCTTGATCTTAATATGCCTGAAATGTTTATTTATCTTTATGCATATTGTGAGGGGGAGCCTTGTAAAGGCAGCCTCATTTTGCTTCTTGTTTGTCATCATAAAAAATGGGGAGATTATTGGCCTATCTAGGTTTCATCCCTTTTTGTTAATGACAAACCAAGGCATCTAATTGTGCTATTAAGTGTGTTAACAAGAATTAATGTAGTAAGCACAATAACTATGACTACGATCATGGAGCCCATGAAGACCAAGCTTGAAGAATTAAGAGAAATTTTTTCTTATGCATATAGCAAATAGAACCTATGTGAGTACATTATCCTTGATTATGTGAAAAAGCTCATAAATGACCTTAGTTGGACCCAAGGCACTCTATATTTCATTGAAAATTAATTTATAAATGTGCAAAAATTATTTCGAAGTGTTAAACCTCTTTTGGAATGAAAAACCAAGGCTTTTGAGGCTTTAGACAGTTCAGGTGACTGAAGCAGAGCATTCAGTCGACTGAATTACCACTGGAAGTGCACATACAATATGAATTTGAAGTAGTTTGGGTGACCGAATGCAAGCTTCTAGCTCCAGGAGCTTAGGCAACCTAATGCAAAGTTCGGGCCAATGAACACATAGTTTAGGCGACAGAATCAATTAGTTAGTCAACCGAAAATCTGGGTAGTTTGGGTGACCAAATTAGGTACGGACTTACAAGATTCTAGCTCCAGGAACTTGGGCAACAAAATTCAAAGTTCGGGCGAACGAACACATAGTTTGGGTGACCGAATCAATTAGTTAGTCGACCGAAAATTGCTATTGACTTTCACGATTTTCATCTTAGGGAATTTGGGTGACTGAATCCCAATTTAGGTGACCAAGTCCGCAGAATTAAAAATGCAATGGATAGAAAACAACTAGTTTTGAAAGTAATAAATTATCTTATAAATTCCAATGGCCATAAAACGGCTAGTTCACTATCTTGCCTATAAATACAAGTTTCTAAACTTGGTCTAGTGATGGGGAAATAATTGAATTCGATTTATATTTGTTGGCCTTACAAGGATTAAAATCTTGTTTTGATACTAACAAACAAGTGTAACTTAACATTTTTGGTTGAGTAGTGATATTTCAGAACTCACAAGGATCACATATGTGAAAGCAAGGTTAGAGTGCTCACAAGGATCAAATGAAGCTTAAAGGGTCAAAATATAGTTTTGAAGATGATTTAAATAAAGCTTAAAGATTATGAGAGCATGCATATTAAAGTGAACTTGTTAAAAGCCTAAAGTACATTAAAAGCTTGAAGAAAAGATGGACTCAAAGCAAGGACATACATGAAGACTTCAAGAGTTGAAGGAATCTTAAGGAAACTTTATGTAAGTACTTCATTCGATTTCAATATGGATACAAGAAGCTCTTAGGTTAACTTCTTGGATGTAGATACCTTTTAAACTACTTGGAAAATATTTTTATAAGGTCAAGAGATATTTCAAAAAGGTTAAAATTATTTTTGGAATGAAAAGCACCAAAAAGAGGTTTTTCCAAATGCTATTATTTTTTCTACATTCGCATTAAGGTAAAAAGTGTTCAACATGAAAGTTGTAGTATTGTCTCTTACCTTTATTTTGACAACAAGAACACATAATTTGGAGTTGTATAGAAAATGTTATGACTAGAATATAGAAGCAAGGTCGAAGTTGTCAATAGACTGAACACTATTCATGGTAGAACTTCAGGCGCCTAAACAGCAGACAGAACAACCTCAGGTGACTGACCCTGTGAGTTCAGGTGCCTAAACCTTACTGACTTAAAAAATTACATAGTTTTTTGAAATTTCAGGCGACTGACCTCGAGACTTCAGGTGCCTAAACACTGTTAATGGTTATATATTTAAAAAAATTTTAAATTCAAACTTATATTTCTTGTACTCCACATTTTCTATAAATTTGGGAAACACTCCAAGTCACTTAGGGAACACGAAATAGACTTGATTTATCATCTATAAATAACCCCCAAGGAAAAGGATTAATTACACCAAGAAAATACAGCAAACAAGCTTTCTTGCTCTCAAATCTCCCTGTTCTCTCAAAGCCCTCTTGTGCAATAAATTTCTAAGTTTCACTACTGATATTTGATGTGAATTTATCAAGAAAATTCTAAGTCTACTCTTAATTCTTTAAACCTAGAAAGAAGGCTTACGGTGATATCTTCTTGAGCTTCATATTTCCATATTGTGAATTTGATTGAAGTATATAGATTTAACTTGTACTAATTAGCTCTTTGTGTGAGCATTATTTATAGACATCTATTTGATTTGTATCTTATAGATTAATGATTCCAAGGATTGTTTAGATCGTTGGCTGAGTAAGGGGATATTGCTTCGAGAGGCGGGCTCTAACCTAGTTGAAGGAGTGACCGAACGAGGGTACATCATTTGGAGAGGCGGCTTCTAGCCTACTGAAGGAGTGTGTAAATGGTATTATTCCGCCCGAAAAAGGAACTGATTTTAGTAATCCTTTTTTGGTTTTCCAAAGGTGAGGACGTAGGCTGGGTATAAGTCGAACCTCGTAAAAATCCTGGTATCACTCTCTTTTTCCCTTACTCTTTATTTTCAGCACATACAAATTGTGTGGATGATTTATTTTCTTAATCACATATACTACGTAATTTGGAAGCTAAATAAACTTAAAGTTTAATTTTGATTTGGGATTGCGGAAACAAAAAGGAAGTACATTGGTTGATCAAAACTTTGCGAAAACCTCAAAAGGAAGTACGTTGTTTGGTTAACACCCAAAGAAAAATTAACTAAAGAGTTTATTTAAATTCTAAGTTGTTTGGAAATTAAGTTGAGGTTTGCATTGAATGAACGATTTCACATTCACTATAGGGATTGGTTCAAATTCATATCCACAAGGCTTATATAAACAAACAAACCATCTTAAGTTCTTACATTACCAAAGTGTTGTATATTTTAATCTTGGTTGAGTTGTTTGCTTTCAAATTGTGGTTGATTGGTATGGTTGATTGATTACTTGGATGATTAAATGATTGTGTGGTTGTGGATTGAATTAAGAAATAAGCTTTTGCTAAAAGTTTGAAAAATCAACAACAAGTTAAGAATTCCTAAAAAGATTTAAAAGATAATTTTTAAACCCAATTCACCTCTTGGGACTATACCTTAGTTTTCAATATTATTACAGGTACCACTCATAAATAAACCCAAGGATGTTGATCTTTGGTTGAAATATCACAGACTTGTGGTCTCAAGCGACTCTAATGTCGTCACTGACCCCAATCGGGTGTGTTGCAGTGCCACAAAGCTCCCTGGTTTCAGAGTACTGCCTGGCGTCATCGGCGAGGGACGCCGGGAATCAGGCACAATCATGTAAGAGGGTATTAGTGGGAGCATGGGTATTGTACTGAAGGGTGGCTCAAGTGAGAGCATGCGGGGACATCAAGTTCTATTTATTCCCATGGTAAGGCATCTTTGCCTATTGAAACTAAGAACTTTCCCTAGTGAATGAGAGAGGCATCCCCGCCTATTAAAGGAGAGAGGCAGCTCTACTTAAGTAAAGTAGAGAGGTACTTCACCTATTAAAGGAGGGATTGTAAAGGTATCTTTGCTTATTAAAGGAAAGAGGCATCTCTGCCTACTAAAGCAGAGAGGTTGCTCCACCTATTGAAATAGTGTTTTGTGGAATCCTCAAGTGGGTTACTTGAGGCAAGGACGTAGGCAAGGATAGTCGAACCTTGTAAAAGTATGATTTCGTTCTCTTTTTCCTAAAATCTTTGATTTGAGCACATTTACATTCATACGTATTTATTGTAAATATTGATAGGATTTGCATATTTAGTATACTTGTGTAAATTGTGGTGAAAATTTTTTAAGTACTAGCTTAAATTTTTAAATATCCAATTTACCCCACCTCTTGGGATTACACCTCAACTCACAATTGGTATCAGAGAACATTTGCAATAACCCTAACTGTAGTTTCATAAAGATCTTATGGCAAACCTAGGTGTAACCTCGTTTTGTGAGGATCAATCGTCTACAAGGCATCCAATGTTTTGTGGTGTAAATTGCACCTCTTGGAAACAAGGAATGAACATTTTATCCAAACAATGATTGTCAAGCTTGGTGATAATTGTTTACGGGGAATTTTTGTGCATGGAATTGTTAATAATAATGAAATTCCCAAACTAGAAAATGAGATGAATGAAAATGGCATTGATTTAATGCAAATCAATTTTCGTGCCATGAATGCATTATACTGTGATATTGATACTAATGAATTTAATAAGATCATGGCATGTCAAAGTGCTAAGGAAATATGGGAAGAATTATAAAATACTTATGCAGGAAACAAGGAGAAGAAGGCCACCACTTGGGATGATTCAGAATCAAGTGATCAAGAAGTGACAAATTGTTGTGTTGGCCTAACAAAGCTTAATCTTGTTTTGATGATAACAAATCAAGAATACTTAACACGTTTGTTTAAGTAAAGTTTTAGGGCTCAAATGTTTTCATAAGATCAAGTTCAAGTGTTTGAAGAGCTTGAAAGAAGCTTGTGCTTGAAGCTATGAGTAATGATGAAGTTAAAGCGTATTGAAAAGAGAGTTCAAGATGGACACAAAATGGAAGCTAAAGCATAAAAACTTAGTGCTTAGAAAGTTTTTTGTTTTTTTTTTGTATAATTTATAAAAGTCTCATGTAAGTACTTCACAATTTCAACATGGATGTTTGAAGCTCTTAGGAAATATCATTGACTTAGAGACTTGTTTTTAAATCATGAAAAATATTTTTATAAAGTCTTAAATACGTTTTACAAGTTTAAAGCTAAGTTTTGAAACCAAAATTTGAAAAACAAAGAAGTAGCAAGTAGGACATGCGAATGATGATTTATCATCAGGTGAATGACATGTTGCTTTAATTGTTTATAAGTAAACAAAACTGGAGTAGGCGACCGACCCTTTAAAGTCCAGTCGACTGACTCACCACTGGTTTTCAAAATACTCTAAATTTAAAAAAATCAGGCGATTGATCCTCGGGCCTTAGTTGACTAAAGTACATGTTATAACTTTTAAACAATGATGTTAAAGTTTCCAAAAATGATTTCTTGGTTTCCAAACTTAGAAAAACTTGGGGAAAATGGTAAGAAACTATATTACTCTATATATACTTGATACTTTCACAAATTATTAGTATATACAACACATATATGAATTATATTTCTAAAATTATATTTCTGAAAGTTTCTAAAAGAGTTGTTGTGCCCTTACTGAAGTTTCAACTGAAATTATGATTCAATCTCTTGATTTCTTTACTCTTAAATTAGAACGCTGGTGATATTATTCTGAGTTTCAATCTCTTTATTGATTTTGATTGAAGTATATTGATTCTAACATTGTACAAATAAGCTCTTTTGAGGGTATTTCATTGTACGAAGAAAGTTTGTTTCTTGTTTCTATTTTTGATGATTTAGGATTGTTTAATTGTTGCCTAGTTAGAGGGCTATTCTCATTAGAGAGGGATATCCACCTTGAATGGAGATAGAGGCTTACTTCACCTGGTAACGAAGTGGAAAGGGAATTCTCACAACGTGTTTCTTGCGGCAAGGATGTAAGCCGTTTGCCGAAACTTGTAAAAAATTTGTTCCTCTCTTCTTTCCTTAATCTTTTTACATTCAAGCAAGTATATAAATTGTGTGTATGCTTATTTAATTGTTGAAAACTTGATGGTTATTGGGGATTAGTTGGAATACTGATTTCGATCAAGGAACTATATTAAGTGTCTTTGTTGAATTGAAAATTCAGACTAAGTTTAAATACTGAATTGCTAAATATCACAGTTGAGAGATATCTTGTGAAATAGATTATTCACGTAAGATAAATTTTATGAAATTGATATTGTCTTTGATATTTACTAAAAAGAAAAAAATGACTTTGAATTTTACCTATTGAAGTGTTGAGAGTTGAATTTGTAATATCATATATTCATTGGTTTGTTGGTAGTTGATAAGAATTTGTGATTGTGTGATTGTATCATGTTGACTTTGGTGCAATCCCAAGAAGGGGGGGGGGGGTGAATTGGAGATCTAAAAATTTCCTAGGTTGAATGATCAACAGTTCAGTATATCTCAACTAAGGGTTCTAAACACGTATGATGTTGTAGAAAAGATAAATCAATCAATACTTAGCACATGTAACACAGTTCTAGTGTCGCTTAACTAATTGCAATTACGTGTCAATTAGATATGCAATATATTCAACAAATAAAATCAAGCAATAAGAAGAATATAAAACAATAAAAGTAAAGGTGACACCGAATATGTTATTGGGGTTTGAAAAACATGCGTATGTCCCTGCCTCAGCTCGTAAGCCCGAGGATTACCATTATTGCTCACTTAACGGGTGGAGCGGCACCATTTACAACCAGGTCAAATTACACCAAGGCTGACCTCAACCTTTACAAACTCTCCTTACAGGGTGGAGAATGCCTTACCGATCCTTATGGGCTAGATCAAACCCCCTCAAGCCACACCTGGAATACAACAATGAATACAAATTTCGTGTACAAAGTATGTGCTTCTCCAACTTGTTGCAGCATTTGTACATACGCACAGTATCACTAAGCATTTCAAACAGATAAGAACTATAAACTCACTGAAGATATGTGTAGTAACCACTCAATCTAATGTCAATACAGCATCAATGCAATAGTGTATTATCAACTATCTTTAAAAATCATATATATATATATATTCTATCATTCACAGAGGTTCAAAGATTTCCAAAGATTGTAATCGAAATATCTCAAAAAGATTGTCTCAAAATTCTAGCTCAAGAGATATTTGTAGTAAAATCTCTAAAAAATATTTTTCTTCACAAATCACAATGCAAGCTTAGGAGTCTTGGAATACGAATGCTAAGACTGACAAGCTACAAAGTTTCCCCACATAATGGATTTATTGATTAAATCGGGGGGAAAACTTTAGGCTAATCTCTCAATCAAAAAGCAATCACACAATCACAATAATGTGAGTATTAGCAAGTTGGAACAATATAGAATCACTTAAAGGCATTCTAACCAAGCTTGATTTAGCAAAGGAATAGCAATAGGTGAGTGTTATGACTTTGTATTGGAAGAACAAGTTTTAAAAAATTCAGAGGATTTTTGTCTTAATCAAATTACTAATCATATCTTAATCTTGCAAATGAGGACCTATATATAGAGATGCCCAAAATTTTTACCGTTGGGGACATAAGGGTAATTCTTAAAATTGTTTTAAATATGTTTAAGTAAAATAACACTGAATTACCCTTAATTATCTACGGTAAAAATTGGACAACCTGAGAGTTTTGGTCGGCCGAGCTATAGGTTTGGTCGCCCGAACAGACACAAAGAAAAGACATTTTTGAAGTTTAGGTGCTTGGTCAAAGCTTCGATTGGCTGAGTCTAAGGCGATTTCCAATCTGCTCGAGCTTCGGTCACCTTGTCTTAGGTTCGGTCTGCCGAACTTCTCAGTTCAGTCGCCTGAGGTCAAAATGACCATGAAGTTTGGGCACTCGGGTCGTTAGAAAGTTTTTATTTTGAGTTTGGTTGACCGTGAATAGTCAGTTCATTTCGGTTGGATCGCCAGAAGTCAGGTCAACTATTTGACTTTCCTTACGTTCGGTCAGTCGAGGCGTTTTCAACACCAAGGATCGGTCGCCCTAAGCCAGGTCAAATTAAAACCTATGTCATATTTTTAGACCATAAGATACCCCTGATTGCATATATGATAACGAGGATAATCTTAAGTGCTTGTGCAAGGACCTAGGGTCATTCTAAGGTCGTTTTGAGCTTATAGATCCTACACACATGATATGCACCAATTATTACAGACCTTTGGAATTAATACTATTACAGACCCATAATGAAATATAAATTACAAGAAATAAACATGTTGGGTCTTCATTTTCTTCAAGTCACCATATAGCTTTGCCAATTTTATCCTATACAAAAACTCGGGAAACGTTAAATACCAAAGTATTTGTCATAATCAAAACGAGATATGACCTATAAGTTCAACATATCAAGTTAAATTGAAAAGGGTTATACTAAACTAAAGTTACTCAGAAAATTTTAAAACCCAATTCACCCCTTTGCTTGGGAGTACACCTCTAATTTCATGTTGCTTGATAGCATTAGACGATGAAGAGGTACAGGTTTCTCCTTCTACCTTATTTTATGATTCATGTAATGATTCTCGTGATGAATTATGTGATAAATCTTGTGATGAATCATGTGATGAATCTTATGATGAAAGCATGCCATCTTACGAGGAACTACAAAAATAGTTATTTAAGGTTCATAAGATTCTGGTAAAGATGTCTAAAGAAGAACATAATTTTGAAAAATGAAAATGAAAGTTTGGCAAAGCAATTAAAAGATTTAAAAGAATCTCATGCCTCTCTTGAAAAAGAAAATGATTTGAAAATCACCAACTTGGAGAGAAAAATTGAAGACTGCTTTGAAATAATTTGCAAATTTATGAGTGAAAAGGATAACTCAAATAAATCCTTAGGCGTTAAAAGAAATAACTTTTTCAAAAAGGATTCGAGTTCATCTTATAAAACCCATGGTCATAATAATTTTTATGCCTCATCAAGTAAAAATAGGGTTAACAAGCCAAAATTTTCACATAAATGCAAAACTTGCTTATATTGTTAAAGGAAAGGCCACCTCCGTTACTCTTGCCCTTTTAGAGGCGCTAAAGGAAAATAAAGGAAGATGGTATGGGTAGTCAAGAAAACAAACCCCTTGGGATCCAAGGAAGAATGGGTACCAAAAAAAATTACATGATTTTTAGAATAGTTCTTCCTTAGATATTAGGATTAGTTATTTATTAATAATTAAGAAGATTCAACCATACTGAAATAAAAAGGGCTAGTGATGACTAAGTACTTGGATAGTGGATAGTGCTCAAGATGTCAGATCCTAGTATACATATTTACTATACCAGGAATTTAAAGAATTAAGCCAATATGAGAAATTCAAATGATAAATCCAATATGATCTTTTAACTACATATATCATTGTTGATTTGTTAGTATATGAAAGTATTGACTATAGTTTATGGGATAAGATAGCATGCTAACTTAGGACTAGAAAGGAATGAAACAACATTTGCTTGAATAGGACATTAGTCATAACGTAAATCCATATCATTCCTCCAAAATGTCCAAAGTAAAGGTTAAGGGCTCGACTAGCCTATTTAAGGGTAACAGTAGATATATATTTTTTTTTTTGGAACCTTGTATTTCTGAGATAAATAACCTAAGTCATCTACTCTTGAATAAATTCTCAGAGGCACGCTCTAGAAAATCCACTTCCGATGGAAAAAGGTGTCTTAGTTATATAATTCTTAATGCTTTACGCATGCTTGAATATAAGTATCTAAAGTATAGCATATCTTGTCCATTGCACAAAACTGTTGGCATATTTTATGATATCTTTCCATTAGGGGTAAATAAGGAGAAAATGTTTCCTATCACCAAGAGCATTATTCAAGAAAGATTCGTATACTCCTAAATGCTCATTGCCAAAATAGTTAGGATAGATTTATCATGCTTAGTCCACAAACATGAAAATATTATGCTTATTTTGAAAATGTCCACTTATAATTACTTTGGAATTACGTACTAAATTGAAAAAATAGTTCCCGAGCTATACTTGACCTAATGAGCATCCCCTGCCAAGGAATACATGACTCATCATTTGGATGCTAATTAGGAAATCTTACCAAAGTAATTCAGAGAGAGGTTATCTTAACATAGGACTACCCTAAAGATCAAATACTCGGTAAATCTTCACATGGGTCCACAACGAGCTCTTCACTTTAAAAACATATGTAATCATTCTACACTCTTATCACAAGAAGAACCTTATAATATTTTTGATAAAGATGAAATGGGTTCTCTAACTGAACATTAATGTTTATTTAAGAAACCCACATTCAGCCATGAGTTTCAAAGTGTTAGTGCAATGTAATTGGTTTTGAGCATTCACAACATATGGTTGATTCAAAAAGAAAAATTTCTTTTGAATACTCTTCTAAACTCATTATTATGTTATTCTTTGTATAATAGTATTTATTCATCTTCCCTTATAAGCTTTTAACCCTTGATCAATAAAATAGAGCTTTGTATTATTAGAATGGTATTGTTGGCCGCAACAAATCTAGGTTGGTTGCACAAGGTTTCAATTAAGACGAAAGTTTCAATTTGAAGAAACCTATGCACCACTAGCTAAATTGGAAATCCATTAAAACCTAAGCCATTTGCATGTTGATTGCCTATGCATCCCATAATAATTTCAAGTGTTATCAAATAGATGTTATAAGTGCAATTTCTAAATGGATTCATGAGTAAAGAAGAGAATTAGGATTATTGCAACACTGGGGAAGTTGTATAAAGCAAATACGGCCATAAAATAAGTGTTCAAGTTTTATGAAGCAAGAACCTTAAGCAACTTGGGTATTTAAAACCCTAACCCTGGTGCTAAAATATAAGCATTTGATCTTTCTCTCTTTATCTCCTTAACTCCATCGAATCACTCAGAATCTTGAAGTGATGATGCTAAATTTAAGGAAATTTGGCAAAGAAAAAAAATGAGTTGATTGGACTTAGAAACTCTTAGAAATGGTGCATCATATTACAACATAGCAAGTCTCCCTTGCAAGGTTTGGCTCATATATAGGGATTTGTTCAATTCTCATGAAGCACTACAAGTGATAAATGGGAAACTCAAAACCAAGGATTTGTAAGAATTGGTTATTATTGGAGACTGTTCGCATTGTTTATATAAGAAAGTGTTATAGGTTTCAACAGTATGGTAATATGAAGGCACTACCTATTCCATTGAATTAAATGCAAATCATGATAAGACTCCTTTTGATGATAGGGAAGAATTTAAAGCAAATTGGAGTTCTACAAAATGGAATTCTTATATGGAGTTTTGCAAAATGGAGATCTTATTTTTTGAGATAAAAGGGGGGAGAACGTAGAGTGAAATGAAAAATGGATAAACTTGGGTAAAAAATGAGAGAACTTAAAGCAAAATTGAAAATCTTATGCATTGAAATCAAAAGTTGGGCGAGCTTAAAACAAAAATGGAGATCTTATGTTTTGATTACACCCTTTTAATGATGTCAAAAGGGGGAGAATTAAGGGCAAAACGAAAATTTTATGAAAATGGATGGAAAACCAAGTGCAAAATACAAATAGATAATTTAGGCAAAATACTGAGGGTGATTGAGTTCTGAGACTGAGAGTGACTGAGTGAGGAGAATCAGGAGGTCAGCAACATTAGGAGATGGATAGGGTTACTAGGTTAGGGTTTGATCGTATAATGCATATATAATAAGTTAAACGAGTCATCCGAAGGGTGGACCAACCCATATTCACCTAAATCCTTTAATAAATGGGTTCGGTTTGGGTTGGTCCATTTATAAATAGGTCTGGGTGACTCACGAGTCACCCGTTGGGTTTCAACCCGTTTTGCCACCCCTAGGGACAAGTTCAAGAAGAAGCTCAAGAAGAAATTTTTTTTTTTTAAAATCTTTCACATTTTGTAAAATATGATTTGACAGGGCTTGAGTGTTGCACCTTGAACCCGCCAAGTTGGCCCAGGGTGTGATGTGGTCCGATCACCTGTGTATGATACCATAACCTCAATCACGTAGCGGAAAAATAAACTAACATCCTTTATAACATACTAGAGTTCTATATAAACATCCCAATAATTTCCCAACATCCAATATCCATATATATTCTTAGAAAGCTAATAACATAAACAAAAAATACAACCAGAATCTGTACCCTCTCACAAAAATATTATGCCAACAAATCCAACCCCAAGCTCGCTAAGCTCGATCACGCGAAGGCCCTGAAAAAGATTAAATTCATATCTGGTGAGACACATCTCAGTAAGACGGAATAGATTAATACTAGTGTGTCACTATCATGAGGTTTGTTTACAAAATATAATCATTATTTATAAATTAATCCACAATTATGAATCATTCTTTGTCCTTACTCACACACATGCAGCGTATTTTATTAACGAGAGTTTCCCGAGTATTGACTCTATGAGTCCAATCCTATTTTGATAATGACAAATCACTTGGTATTTGACCTATGCATTGAGATTGTGAGCAGAAACATTATTTAGCTTGCACGGAAGGTGAGGAAGTCATGGAAGCCACGAGGATTAAAGCATATACAACCCGGCACAATCCATGGAACTAAAAGAGTAGAAGAAAGAAGATGCAAGCATCAAGTTCAAGATCGTGATGGGAATGGGTATTTAGAATTGATTGTATTTGCATATTTTATATGATATAGCTACAAGCTCAAAATATACCCTAGACTAACCTTACGACACATGCAACTCCTGATTTTCATTATCCTTACATGATTTTTCATTTTGTTATGGGTTTTCACTTGCATTGTTTTCAATTGATAATTTATCTAAGCATTTTCTAATATCAATATCATCTTCATCATCTTTCTTAGAAAATGGATTAGCTTCATCAAACACAACATGAATAGATTCAATGACAGTCAATGTTCTTTTGTTGAAAACCCTATATGCTTTGCTATTTAGTGCATGACCTAGGAAAATACCTTCATCAGATTTAGAGTCAAATTTTCCTAGATGTTCATTATCTCTAAACACAAAACATTTACAACCAAACACATGAAAATAGGAAATATTTGGCTAATGGTTGTTCCACAATTCATAAGGGGTTTTATTAATTGACGGTCTAATCAACATCCTATTCATAACATAACATGTAGTATTAATGGCCTCAACCCAAAAATATTTAGGTAAGTTATGTTCATTTAGCATAGTTCTACCCATTTCTTGCAATGACCTATTCTTTCTTTCTACCACACCGTTTTGTTGAGGTGTCCTAGGTGTAGAAAAGTTATATAATATGCCCTCTAAGTCACAATATTTTTTTATGCTCTCATTTTTGAATTCAATGCCTCTATCACTTTTTATATGGGTTATCCTATATCCTTTTTCATTCTGAATTTTCCTACAAAATTTGATGAACTGTTCACATGATTCATTTTTGTGTGCAAGAAACAACACCCATGTGAATGTAGAAAAGTCATACACAATTACAATGACATATGATTTACCACCAAGACTTTATACAAAATTAGGTCCAAACAAATCTAAGTGAAGCATCTCAAGTGGTCTAGTAGTAGATATGAATTTCTTTTTCTTAAAACTAGATTTTGTTTGCTTACCCATTTGACATGTATCACAAATTTTATCCTTTACAACATCTTAGGCAAGCCTTTTAATAGTTATTTTCTAACAAGTTTTGACAATAAATCCATGCTTGCATGTCCTAAGCACCTATACCATAACCAACTAGCTTCATTTATGGCAGAAAAACATGTTACTTGTTGTGAAACTAGATTATCAAGAGAGGTAGTATAAACATTTTCATGGCGATCGACAGTAAAAAGCACTTTATGATATGATTTATTTTCTTCTATGCATTTATCATTTTCAAAGGATACTTTATATCCTATGTCACACAACTGACTTATGCTAAGTAGATTATGTTTTAGTCCATCAACTAATAAAACGTTATCAATAGTAAGAGAGGAATCCTTACCAACCTTACCTACCCCGATGATACGTCCTTTTGCATTGTCACCGAATGTCACACAGTCTCTATCCTTGGAAACGATTGAAGTAAATTTTCCTTTTTCTCCGGTCATGTTCCGTGAGCATCCACTATTTAAGTACCACGGGTCCTTGGAGAGGACGATCTTAAGCATACCTACAAAATATACTAAGTAACTGATGCTGGCCCCCAAATTTTGTTGGGTCCACAGGGGTTTGTACAAGGATCTCCTTTAACTACCCATACTTTCCTAATTTTAGCACGTTTATTCCTAAGTGGACAGTAAAATTGAATGTGACCAATTTGTTTACATTTAAAGCATCTTATTCTACACTTAGGATCTTAAGGAGGAACATGAGACTTTGACTCACGTGTAAAATTTCCTAAGTAAAGATTAGGTCGTTAAAACCAAGACCTTCTTTACTTAACGAGTTTCTTTGGGCACCAAGTAGTTTTTCAAAATTTCGTTTGCTCTCGGTGAATTTAAAAATGATTTTGGAGCTATCCTCCAATTTCCTCTCAAGTTCAACAATGGTAGCATCTTTTTCTTTAAAAATGGAAGCATGAGAGGTTTTTGCAATATTAAACAATTTTGACCAATTTTCACATTTCTTTTTCAAATCATTATTTTCTTTGGTCATTTTTCCTGACAAATTAGATACACAAATATATTCTAGTTGAAACTCTCAAAATGTAGGCATGCAATCAGAACTACAATCATCAAATGAATAATATGAAGATAATGAGCTATAAGATGATACCTCATCGTCGTGTGCCATCAAGCACAGATTGGCGACCTTCAAGTCGCTGTAGTCTGATTCTGAGTCGCTATTGCTAAGCTTATCCCATGATGTCCCAGCCTTTATGGCTTTCTTCTTTTTCTTAGTCTCCTTTTTCAGTAGTGGGCAATCTGGTCTGATATGCCCGACCTTGTTGTAGTTGTAGCACGTGGGAGCATTTGATTTCTCTTTTCTTTTACTTGACTTTCCATTTTCAGTTGTAGACTCCCTATATTTTTTATATGGCCTCCTGTTCTTCCTAAAAAATCTTCTAAATTTTCTGATTAGCATGACCATATCCTCATCAGTGTTAGATTCACTGCATTCACTAGTTGTGTTCGTGGAGGTTTTTAATGCAGTCACTTTCTTAGCCCTATTATGCTCATTAAGTCTCTCATTTATGGCCAATTCATAAGTGATCAGGGAGCCTATCAATTCATCTAGAGTCATGGCCTTAAGGTCTCTACCCTCAACAATGGTTGTAGCCTTAACTTCCCAAATAGGAGGTAAGCCTCTAAGAATCTTCCTAATCATCTCATATGTGGGATAGGTCTTTTCTAATGCATGTAGTGAGTTTATGATGTGTGTGAATCTAGTGTACATGCTCTGAATGGACTCACCTACATTCATCCTAAAGGCTTTATACTCAATGGTCAACATGTCTATCCCACTGTCTTTCACATCCCTAGTACCCTTATATGTGAATTCTAACTTATCCCATATTTCTTTAGTAGTAGAGCATGCCATAATTTTTTTAAATTCATTTACATCAAGACTACAGTACAAAATTTTCATGGTAGTAGCATTTAAACTAACAACTTTCATATCATCATCATTATATTCCTGTTCAGTCTTAGAAACCCTAGCTGTACCCTCAATTTTCATAGGTACATAATTTCCCTTAGAGATAATCCTCCAGACCTTCCAATCAGTATTTTGAAGGTAGATGCACATCCTTTGTTTCCAAAAGGTGTAATTAACACCACTAAAAATAGGAGGTCATGTAGAAGATGGTCCCTCAGGGAAAGGGGTCATGGAGCTATGAGCCATATGTGATCGTTTGCAAATTAACAGCTAGTCTATGCAACTTGGCTCTAATACCAATTGTTAGCTTTACCGTGATCACAAAAAGGGGGGGGGGGAATTGGTATTTTTAAAACTTAAGCCCTAAGTCAATCTCCTAACACTAGTATATTCACAACCCTATGGTCAATCTAGTGTGAGTAATGTAAATGTTTACCAAAAAGTAAATAAAGCAATTTAATCAAACACACATGCACCAGAAAGTAGTAAAGTAAGGGTGACACACAGAAATGTTATTGAGGTTCAGCCAATTGCCTACATCCCCGCCTTGGCTAACAAGCACAAGGATTACCACTATAACTTGTTCACTTACTTTACGTACTAATCCCTAGAAAATTATCTCAATCATACAAACAAGTGGGAGTAGTTAGCACTAATCACACTTACACAACAAGAACTCTCACAATCTCTGATTTTATCAAAAGGATGCAAGTTTGAGAGTATTTGGGCAAAGGGTGATTTTTCAATAAAGAGAAATTTTTTTGGCTAATCACTTTACTAATATATCCCTAATCATGCAAATGGACTCATATTTATAGTCAGGGGTAAAAATATAACCATTTGGAATATAATGGGAATAATTAAAAAAGTCCTAAATGATTAAAATCCAATTAGCTCGACTTAACCCAGTTTTACTGCTGTTAAAATAATTTTAATCGGTTGAGGTTCGGGTGGCTGAACCTAAGTTCAGTTGCCTGACCAGACACATAGTAAAAAGGTTTTTTAGATAGTTTGGTCACTCGTGTAGAGGCTCGGCAAACCGACTCAAAGTCAATAGCATATGTTCGTGACTTCAGGTGCCCAGTCGAATGTTCGGTGGCCCGAACTCCTGTGTTCGGTCGCCCGGGGTCCTTTTTGAGCTAAAACTATCGGTCGCCCAAGTTGGTGAACAGTTCCTTTCAAGGGGTTCGAGCGCCCGTGGATGGTGTGTGCATTTAAGGGTCGATCGCCTGAGAGCTTGGTTAACATTTTGACTTGTCAATATTCGGGCGCCCGAGGAGTTTTGTACTCCAAGGGTTTGGTCACCTGAGCTTACTCAAGTTGCTTAGATTTGTTCAATTAAAGCACAGTTTCAACACACCTATATATTATATGCTATATGGATGAGTGTTAGAGTCTAGGGTCTTGCTATGGTCTAGTTGAGCTTACAATATATCCTATATGTATGATGTGCAGGTAAGATACATACTAACCACAACCTAGATTACTATTACAGACCCATATTACAGAAATCACATTTACAATTACAAATTACAAGTCTTCAAGGTCTTCTTGCTTCTTTAAGTTTCATTCCCTAGGATATTTATTTGAGCCTGCACAAACTCTTGATAAACATCAAATATCAGTATTTGTCATTATCAGAACTGAGTGCTACCTATAAGGGCAATAGGTTTCTACCTTCCGTTAAGGCTGTGACTTTCAGTTCCCAAATAGGTGGATGTGCTTTTAGAATTTTTCAAATCATCTCATGGGTGGAATATGTTTTTCCTAAGGCACTTAGTGAATTTATGATATGTGTGAACCTAGTGTACATGCTTGTTATAGTTTCATCAGGATTCATATTAAAAGCTTCATATTCACTAGTTAACATATCAATTCTACTGTCCCTAACATCTACGGTGCCTTCATAGGTTACTTCTAATTTATCCTAAATTTCTTTAGCTGTTTTACACGCCATTAATCTATTGAATTCATTTGCATCAAGTGCACAGTATAGGGCGTTTATTACACTTGAGTTAATTTGTAGCATTTTGAAATCTGATTCGGTAAGTTTTTTTTCCTCTTTAGGTACTTATTTTCCATCTACTAGTTTAGTAGGGATTGGATTTCCATTTGTGACAACATTCCATGCCTCCTAGTCCATTGTTTGATGGCAGATTCTCATTCATTGCTTCCAAGAGGTGTAATTGAGTCAACAAAAAATGGGTGGTCTAGTTAAGGATTGACCCTCACCAAAGGGAGCTACTCCTATTTGTGCCATCTAGATCTTTATATAGCTACTTGCAAGGATTTGCTATAACTGCTCTCGAATACCAATTGAAACCTAAGGTGTAATCCCAAGGGGGGGGGTGAATTGGGTTATATTTAAAATTCTTTAGAGTCTTTTTAAGAGTTCTTGACTTTTTACAATCTTTTCAAGACTTCTTATATACTTGTTGATTAGGCAATCCACACAAACACTAACTTCTTCTATTCAATCCACAACCATAACAACCAATTGACTAACTATTCAAACCAAACAACCACAACACAAGTAATCAATATTTGATTTGCAATATTCAGTAGCCCTTTATATGAATGTTCTAGTCCTATAGTTGGCCTTTGAACTTTAAAATAACATCCAATCATGTTTTCAAAAAATTAGAATTCAAATAAACCTTCAACTAATAGGTTTTGGGTCTTTAATCAATCGACGTACTCCCTTACAGTTTTCACAAAAAATTGATTAACCAACGTACTTCCTTTTGGTTTCCGCAAGTCCAAGAACAAATTAGGCTTTGGTTTATTTAATTTCCAATATATGTTGTTTTTTTTTTAATGATTGAAATAATTACAACATCCACACAGTGTATATTTTTCTGGAACTTAAAGAGAGTAAGGGAAAGAGAGCGACACCGCTGCTTTTACGAGGTTCGACTTACCCTAGCATACGTCCTCGCCTTAGATCAACCACTGAAGGATTTCACTATACCTTGTTCCTTCCAGGTGGAACAAAAACCTTTACAATAACCACCCTCTTTTTCAGGAAGAAAAACCTCTGCAAGAAAACACCTATACTTTGTCCAACGATCAAACTATACCTTGAACCGTCAAAGTTCTAATAGAAAGGAATGGATATCTGCATACAAAAACACTCTAAAAAATAAAGCAAGTTGTACAAGTTAAATATCTAATTGTACTTCAAAACCAAAACTAAATATAAAATGTGAAGTTCAAGGTTTAGAAGTCACCGATAGTTCTTTTTTATTGATGTAAAGATTTTAGATGCAACTCAAAACCAAACCCTTTTTAATCCAGCAATTTCATAGAATTTCCCCCAGCAAGAGTGTGAGCAAGTATGATCTTTTAGGAGAACTTTAGCATAGAAATTATGTATTGCTTGTGTGTATTTTTTCATTGAGCAAGGGAGGTATTTATAGAATTTTTAAAGAAAAGTGTCCTCATTTAACATAGAGCATTTGGGTAACTTTTCTAAAGATATTAAATCATAGAATCATTTTTGAAAATCTTTGATAGACACATAATCAAAAGGCATTTTTGAAGTTCGGGTGCCTAGTCAAAGCTTCAGTTGGCTGAGTCTAAGGCGATTTCCAACCTGCTTAAGGTTTGGTCATCTAGTCTTAAGGTTGGTCTGCTGAACTTCTCAGTTTGGTCGCGTGAGGTCAAAATGATAATGAAGTTTTGCCGCTTGAGTCATTAGAAAATTCATTAATTTGAGTTCGGTCGCCCGAAGTCAGGTCAACTATTTGGCTTTCCTTACGTTCGGTCAGACGAGGTGTTTTCAACACCAAGGTTAGGTCACCCGAAGCCAGGTCAAATTAAAACCTAAGTCATATTTTTAGACCATATGATACCCCTGATTGCATATATGATAGCGGAGATAATCCTAAGTGCTTATGCAAGGACCTAAGGTCATTCTAAGGTCATTTTGAGCTTATAGATCCTACATGCATAATATGCACAAATTATTATGGACCTTTGGAATTAATAATATTACAGACCCAAAATGAAATATAAATTACAAGAAATAAACATGTTGCGTCTTCATTTTCTTCAAGTCACCATATAGCTTTGCCAATCTTATCCAGCATAAAAACTCGAGAAATGTCAAATACCAAAGTATTTGTCATAATCAAAATTGGATATGACCTATAAGGTCAACATATCAAATTAAATTGAAAAGGGTTATACTAAACTAAAGTTATTTGAGAAAATTTTAAAATCCAATTCACCACTTTCTTGGGAGTACACTTTTAATTTCATGTTGCTTGAAAGCATTAGACGATGAAGAGGTACACGTCTCTCCTTCTACCTTATTTAATGATTCATGTAATGATTCTTGTGATGAATTATGTGATAAATCTTGTGATGAATCATGTGATGAATCTTATGATGTAAGCATGCCATCTTACGAGGAACTACAAAAAGAGTTATTTAAGGTTCATAAGATTCTGGTAAAGATGTCTAAAAAAGAACATAATTTTGAAAAATGAAAATGAAAATTTTGGAAAAGGAATTAAAAGATTTAAAGGAATCTCATGCCTTTCTTGAAAAAGAAAATGATTTAAAAATCACCAGCTTGGAGAGAAAAAATGAAGACTACTCTGAAATAATTTGCAAATTTACGAGTGAAAAGGATAACTCAAATAAATCCTTAGGAGTTAAAAGAAATAACTTTTTCAAAAAGGATTCGAGTTCATCTTATAAATCCCACGGTCATAATAATTTTTATGTCTCATCAAGTAAAAATAGGGTTAACAAGCCAAAATTTTCACATAAATACAAAACTTGTTTATATTGTTAAAGGAAAGGCTTCCTCCGTTACTCTTGCCCCTATAGAGGCGCTAAAGGCAAAGAAAGGAAGATGGTATGGGTAGTCAAGAAAAAAACCCCTTGGGATCCAAGAAAGAATGGGTACCAAAAAAAATTACATGATTTTTAGAATAGTTCTTCCTTAGATCTTAGGATTAGTTATTTATTAAGAATCAAGAAGATTCAACCATATCGAAATAAAAAGGGATAGTGATAACTAAGTACTTGGATAGTGGATAGTGCTCAAGATGTCATATCCTAGTATACATATTTACTATACCCAGAACTGTAAAGAGTTAAGCCAATATGAGAAATTCAAACGATAAATCCAATATGATCTTTTAACTATATATATCATTGTTGATTTGTTAGTATATGAAGTATTGACTATAGTTCATGGGATGAGATAGCATGCTAACTTAGGACTAGAAAGGAATGAAACAACATTTGCTTGAATGGGACATTAGTCTCCACATAAATCCATATCATTCCTCCAAAATGTCCAAAGTAAAGGTTAAGGGCTCAACGAGCCTATTTAAGGGTTACCAAAGAAATTTATTTTTGGAACCTGTATTTTTTAGATGAATAACCTAAGTCATCTACTCTTGAATAAAATCTTAGGAGCATGCTCTAGAAAATCCACTTCCGATGGACAAAGGTGTCTTAGCTATATAATTCTTAATGCTTTATGTATGCTTGAATATAAGTATCTAAAGCATAGCGTATCTTGTATATTGCACAAAATTGTGGGCATATTTTAGGATATCTTTCCATTAGGGGTAAATCATGAGAAAATGTTTCCTATCACCAAGAGCATTATTCAAGAAAGATTCGTATACTCCTAAATGCTCATTGCCTAAATAGTTAGGAAAAATTAACCATGCTTAATCCACAAGCATGAAAATATTATGTTTATTTTGAAAATATCCACTTATAATTACTTTGGAATTACATACTAAATTGAAAAAATAGTTCCCGAGCTATACTAAACCTAATGAACATCCCCTGCCAAGGAATACGTGACTCATCACTTGAATGGTAATTAGGAAATCGATTCTAAAGTAATTCGGAGAGAGGTTATTTTAACATAGGACTACCCTAAAGATCAAATACTTGGTAAATCTTCACATGGGTCCACAACGAGCTCTTCACTTTAAAAACATATGTAATCATTCTTCACTCTTATCACAAGAAGAACCTTATAGTATTTTTGATAAAGATGAAATGGGTTCTCTGAATGAACATTAATGCTTATTTAAGAAACCCACATTCAGCCATGAGTTTCAAAGTGTTAGTGCAATGCAATTGGTTTTGAGCATTCACAACATATGGTTGATTCAAAAAGAAAAATTTCTTCTGAATACTCTTCTAAACTCATTATTATGTTATTCTTTGTATAATAGTATTTATTCATCTTCCCTTATAAGCTTTTAACCCTTGATCAATAAATTAGAGCTTTGTATTATTAGAATGGTATTGTTAGCTGCAACAAATCTAGAGTGGTTGCACAAGGTTTCAATTAAGACGAAAGTTTCAATTGCAAAGAAACCTATGCACCACTAGCTAAATTGGAAAGCCATTAAAACCTAAGCCATTCGCATGTTGATTGCCTATGCATCCCATTAGAATTTCAAGTGTTATCAAATAGAAGTTAAAAGTGCAATTTCTAAATGGATTCATGAGTAAAGAAGAGAATTAGGCTTATTGCAACACTAGGGAAGTTGTATAAAGCAAGATTGGCCATAAAATAAGTGTTCAAATTTTATGAAGCAAGAACCTCCAGCAACTTGGGGATTTAAAACCCTAATCCTGGTGCTAAAATATAAGCATTTGATCTTTCTCTCTTTATCTCCTTAACTCCATTGAATCACTCAGAATCTTGAGGTGATGATGCTAAATTTAAGGAAATTTGGCAAAGAAAACAAATGAGTTGATTGGACTTAGAAACTCCTAGAAATGGTGCATCATATTACAACATAGCAAGTCTCCCTTGCAAGGTTTGGCTCGTATATAGGGATTTGTTCAATTTTGATGAAGCACTCCAAGTGATAAACGGGAAACTCAAAACCAAGGATTGTAAGAATTGGTTGTTGTTGGAGATTGTTTGCATTGTTTATATAAGAAAGTGTTATAGGTTTCAACAGTATGGTAATATGAAGGCACTACCTATTCCATTGAATTAAATACAAATAATACCTATTCCATTGAATTAAATGCAAATAATGATAAGACTCCTTTTGATGATAGGGAAGAATTTAAAGCAAATTGGAGTTCTGCAAAATGGAATTCTTATACGGAGTTCTGCAAAATAGAGATCTTATTTTATGAGATAAAAGGGGGAGAACGTAGAGTAAAATGAAAAATGGATGAACTTGGATAAAAAATGAGAGAACTTAAAGCAAAATTGAAAATCTTATGCGTTGAAATCAAAAGTTGGGCGAGTTTAGAACAAAAATGGAGATCTTATGTTTTGATTACACCCTTTTAATGATGTCAAAAGGGGGAGAATTAAGAGCAAAATGAAAATTTTATGAAAATGGATGGAAAGTTAAGTGCAAAATACAAAATGGATAATTTAGGCAAAATACTAAGGGTGACTGGGTGCTGGGACTGAGAGTGACTGAGCGGGGAGAATCAGGAGATCAGCAGCATTAGGAGATGGATAGAGTTACTGGTTTAGGGTTTGATGGTATAATGCATATATAATAAGTTAAACGGGTCATTCGAATGGTGGATCAACCCTAATCCGCTTAAATCATTTAATAAATAGGTCAGGTTTGGGTTGGCCCATTTATGAATGGGTCATTAAATCCAAACATGGTTTAAATAGGTGACTCATGAGTCACCCGTCGAGTTTCAACCTGTTTTGCCACCCTTAGGGCCAAGTTCATGAAGAAGCTCAAAAAGAATTTTTTTTGTTTTAAATCTTTCACATTATGTAAGATATGATTTGACAGGGCTTGAGTGTCACGCCTCGAACCCACCGAGTGGGCCCGAGGTGTGATGTTCCAATCACCTGTGTATGATACCATAACCTCAATCATGCAACGGAAAAATAAAATAACTTCCTTTATAACATATCAGAGTTCTATATAAACATCCCAAAAATTTACCAACATACAGTGTCCATATATATTCTCAGAAACCTAATAAAATAAACAAAAAATACAACCAAATTTTGTACCCTCTCACAAAAATATTATGCCAACAAACCTAACCCCAAACTCGCTAAGCTAGATCACGCGGACGTCCTGAAAAAGATTAAATTCATATTGGGTGAGACATATCTTAGCAAGACGGAATAGATTAATACTAGTGTGTCGCTATTATGAGGTTTGTGTACAAAATATAATCATCATTTACAAATTAATCCACAATTATGAATCATTCTTTATCCCTACTCACATAGATGCAGCGTATTTTATTAATGAGAGTTTCCCGATTATTGACTCTATGAGTCTAATGTTGTTTTGATAATCACAAATCACTTGGTATTTGACCTGTGCATTGAGATTGTAAGCAGAAACATTATTTAGATTGCACGTAAGGTGAGGAAGTCATGGAAGCCACAAGGATTAAAGCATATACAACCTGGCACAATCCATGGAACTAAAATAGTAGAAGAATGAAGATGCAAGCGTCAAGTTCAAGATCTTCATGGGAAAGGGTATTTATAATTGATTGTATTTGCATATTTTATATAATATAGCTACAAGCTCAAAATATACCCTAGACTTACCTTAGGACACATGCATCTCATGAAAATCTTCTAGTGTTAAACATGAACTTAAAGCTCTTATTTCAAAACTCAAAAAATGTTTTATAAGACATCAAAGTAAGAGAGCAAATAGGATTTTGAAAACCAAAATAAAAATTATGAAGTTGGTCTGCCTTGATGACTGAGGCGTACCCTCAAAAAGCCTGAAGATGCATGCTCAGACGACTGAAGTTTTACTTTAGACATCTGAAGTATTTCTTCAGAAGAGCGAAGAATTAGTTCAGTCTACTAAAGATTTATTTGTTGAAACAAAGAACAAAAAAAGCATCCTCAAAGAACTGAACCTTCAATTTAGTCATCCGAGTTGAGACTTCAAAAGACTGAACCTACAGTTCAGTCGTTTGACCCTGTGTCCAGACTATAATTTTTAGTGCTTTAAGGAACATCAGAAGACTGAACCCGATAGCTCAGTTGACTAACCCTGTGGAGATTTTAATTTTTTCAAATTTAAATGTTATAAAAATGAGGGATATTCCAAGTATCTAGGGCAATAAGGAAACTCACTCTAAGAAAACTTTATAAACAAAAGCTCTATACCCTCGAGCCTCACTTTTTGATTGATCGTGAGAGCGTTAAACGAAAATACACTTTTTTCTTGCACTCCAACTTATACACATCAAGTTTTGGGCATTCTCATTCTAGATCTTCAAGATTCAAGAGCATTCAATCATATCTTATTGCAACGTGTCATTTATCTTGAGGTTTGAGGTTTGGTAAAATTATTTTACGCATTTAAATCTTATTTTTGTTTTCTTATACTCATTAGATTTTATATATTTCTTGGGAACAAAAATAATAATATGAATATTTTTATTCACTGATTGAATATACATACTTGAGAAAAATTTGTTTAAACTAAAATCTTTGAGATATTTTTGAATATATTTTCATTTTAATATTTACTACTATAATAACTATTTGATTGCTAACTTTGAGAGTGTTTCAATATATATATATATATATATATATATATATATATATATATATTTGTGAGAAATATTGTTTTGAAAAATATTGCTTAAATCTTTGCAATATTTCAAGTCATATTTTTATTCAAAGATTTAATCTTACAAATTACTTGATAGCTAGAACGTAGATTTGAGTGTCATTAAAAATTATTTTTTAGAAGGATCGTATCTTGATATTCTTGCATCAAGTGTATTGTTTGAAAACCCTAAAATCTCCAAAGCGGTTATTTATAAGTAATTATTTTTTCAAAGATATTAACTTGAAGGTAAATTTTGTGAAGCATATCATTCATATAACGATTTCATCGTTACATTCATATTGAGCTTCAAGTTTTATCATATGGATATGTGTTAGGATTTTATATTACTCACTACCTTTGTGTAGAAGCATTTGAGTGTATTTGCAGAAATTATAACTTCTATATTGTAATCACGATTCGGATTGTGAACCGGGTTTGAGGAGAAAGCTGTATCTCTTGTAAGCAGCGAAAAAATATTTTTTCTAGTGAAAGATATTTGGAGAATTTGGAGTTTGAGCTCAAGAAAATATTTGTGCAATAAATAACTTTCTCCCAAAAATGTTTATAAAAAGAGATAACCAGGAGAAACCAAAGCTATACTCTCAAGGAAATGATTTTCAAAGATGAATAATATGTGAGAGTGTAAACATGTATATATAAAAACTAAACGCCCAAAATGAATATACTTTCTTCCAAAATGATTTTGAAATAAGTAAATGGAAAGAGAGTTGGAGAGTTTTGTTTAAAACATTTTCCCCAAAGAAATGATTTTTTCCAATAAAAATGATTTGGGGGAACTTTGATTAACAAAGGATTAGAAAGAAATTTGGAGTTAATCAAAGTTACTAATCTGAAGTAATGAAGAGGAATTTATAGATTTTACAAAAATTATGAAAGTTGGGGACATGCTAGGTATTTTCCAAATTATTTAATTAAAAGTTAATTACATTTAGGCCCTTAAAAATTTTGGAACCCTAGAGGTTCGGTCGACCAAATTTGTGGTTTGGTCGACCATGTCACTAAGTTCGGTCGATTGAGGCATTTTTAATCTACAGGTTTGGTCGCTCGTCCAAAAGCGATTTTGAACCCTCCAAAGTTTGGTCAACCAAACTAAGTTTGGTTGACCGAACTTCATATACTTCGATCAACCAAGTCCTTTTGAAACTGGAGGTTCGGTCGACCAGGGTGTTGGGACTTCCCACGTGTCTATTCGGTCGACTAGGGCGTTGGTATACATTTTAGGATGGTCAACCGAGTGGTTAGCAGTTTGACCCTGGGAAGGTTCGGTCGACCGAAAAACTCTGTGCGTTAGAGTTCGGTCGACCAAACATGCCAACATTTAGCATTTCGGTCCTATTCTTCTTATGAAGTGTCCCTATTCATATGATAATCAATTCTAAGATTATGGGGGACTTTTCATGCAATATTTTGGGTCCTATGGTGATTTTATGGCCATCTGAGCATACAATCTATATCACGCAGATGCATGTATTATTATAAACCAAAGATAAAAAATTAAATGCATATATAAGTACAATAAATGTCTTCGTCTTTTGCCCTTTCTTCATGGGATACGCGAAGTTGTGTGTATACTTTAAGTCCCGTCTTGACTTCCATTTTTCGGTATCTTATGTTTGTACTTAAATTAAAACTTGTTCACACACTAAATGCACACATAAGATACTGGTGGTTTGTCAGCATCAAAACAGGGATTAGACTCAAAAAGCCAACAATTTCCACATTGTATTTAAATTACTTGTGCACTGTGTATGTGTTGAACACTTGTTACATCTGTGAGTAATTGGTAAAAGAGTATGCTTGACAAAGACAAATATTAGATTGATTAATTGTGAAACATTAACCTCGTTGTTAGGTAACTTGAAAGTTTGTAATTGAATGTTTTTAGAAATTAGATCTTGAAGGTCATAATCTTTTAAAAATACCCAATTCACCCGCCCTCTTGGGATAACACTGAAATTCACACCAAGGATTGGGGTAATTACTTGCCCATACAAGTAGCACCCCTCTGTTCTGATACGCTATGCAATCGTGTGTATGGCCACAAGAAATGCTTATCAAGGCACTTACCTTACTCAGTAAGACCTTAAATGGATAGTTTGTCTCGTATTCGCACACATTCACAAACTTATTTATTAGAGAAGGTTCTCGAGGATAGGGAAGATTACCCACCCATACAAGCAGCTTCTATCTGCCCCAATACATTATGCAGCTCGATATGGCTACATCTAATAGCCATCAGGGCACTCCCCTTTCTTAGCAAGCCCTCAAACAGAGAGTTTACCTCGCCCCAAATACATATAATACTACAATATTTAATACACTTATTACCTTATTACTTTACTCTGTATATTGTTATCACTGTAATACTTATCTCTTTATAATCTATGTCTTTCATATATTACCCGACTCTATATATACTCTGTGTTCATATACTTTATTATGTTCTCTTATCACTTACTCTGTTTTAACAATTCACATCCTGTCATCATATATTTTGTTCCCACATTTCACATCACATAATTGTATTCACATTCCACATCACGTAATCTGCTTTCACACGCACTGATCTCATGTTATACGTTGGTTAAATTTATAATTATGCATTTAGAACTCACTGCCAGATGGATAAACACTATCATGCTTCCCCCAATGACAGGTTGTGCAGCTCGTAGGCTGGAGTTAACCCGGGTCGGCCCACCAGAGTTAAATCAATAACAACCTCTTCAGTCTGTAAGTCAGATTAGTTGTTCCCATACTCATCTAGACTCCAGGGGGACTCTACCCTTCTCAGTTCAATCGACCATCCTATTTTCACACTCTCTCTAAGACATGTGGGTACACTAGCTCTTTGGAAATCACACGCAATTGTGTTATGCCTACTATGGTCCACCAGAGTTCTCAAACCATAACTTGCAATTTAATATTCATATTTAGCTCTGTTTTAAACAATCACACACAATATATATTCTCAATGCATTTCAGTATTTCCAACATCTCATAAATATATCATAATTCAACACAGTATATTCACTTTACTCATGCCACACAATTTGAATAATACACATAATTATACCATTTGAAATAATAAGCCAACTCATGTTCATCATCTCCTTTACTGAAAATACAAGTTAAATTATCTTCACAATTTATCTAGAAAATTCATTACTTTAACCATTCCATTTTCGAAAATAATAACTAATAACACAGCCCTAGGCTCAAAATCACTGTTCAAACGGTTGACTTTTTAAAATCCACATGATAATCATATGTATACATATATATAATTTCCATTTTAACCAGTTGAATTAAAAAATTACTGCCTTAATTTATTCCCCTTACCTAGTTTCAAGAAACTATGCTTGCAGGGACCTCGAAAGGACGCCTGCGACGCTCACCTGAACCCTAAATTCAAGAACCATAGTTTATCAATACCACCCCAAATAAAATACTATTATTTTGAACATTTTATAAACTCATAAACTTCAAATAAATAATTAAATTCCTAAAAACTATAAATTTTCTTAATTTCCTAAATCTTACCTTAGCCTTCGATTGGTGCCTGAAAAACCCAATTCAAAAATCCGCTCTGCTATACTTGTAGAGAAATGCTTCTAGAACCACGTGGTGGTTTCAGATCGTTAGTTAGGCTGAATTGAGGAGAAAAAGTGGGTTTACCTTACCCTAGGAGTGGTGTCTACAATGCTCCTATGAAAAATCCACTCCAGTTAAGTTAATGATGGCAGAGAATGGAACCTAGTGGTATTTTTATTTTCTGATCGACCGAGTATTTGTCGAGAAAATGAGGAGAGAGAGTGACGTGGTGGAGGAGAGAGAGTTGGCGAGAGTGAGAGATGCTGGGGGGGCCTCTGTTGTTCAGAACCCAAATTGAATTCCTCATGCTTCTTTAAGCTTCAGGATTCTTTTCTTATATAATAATAATATATTATATTATATAACTTAATTAATCATTTTAATTAGCTAATTAATTTTTTAATAATTTTTACACTTCCATGCATATTATTTTCTAGGGCGTTATATTCTCCCATTCTTATAAAAATTTCATCCTCGAAATTTGTGAACCGATAATTTTATTTAGATTCTATTATTAAAGAACCACCCCATATCACATATTACAATATAATTTATAACTACAAATAACTATATTAATCTAAAACCTGAAATAACTATTGTTTATCTCATAACATAAACTTATTACTTGCTCCTACGCCACGGGCAATGTCCGTACCAATTAGGATACGAATATAAAACTAAAAAAATCAATAAACATCGAAAACCAGGGTCAATGCTCAGAAACATCACCACCAATGGATTTACTGTGGTTTTTTGAAACTCACGACTGAATTAGAAAATCACAAAAGTTCGTCAAGGGAAATCTGCCTCCAAAATACGAAAACAACTCAGAAGTCGTAATAGTATCTTAATCTATCCATTCCTATCCTTATCCTAACTCGATCCTATGCTCTAGTATTAATCCATCATAAAGTCTACAGAACCTAACAACCTAATGCTCTGATACCACTCTGTCACGCCCGAACTTGCCAAGTGCACTCGAGGTGTGATGTGATCCAATCACCTGTGTTTGATACCATAACCTCAATCACGCAGCGAAAAAATAAACTAACATCCTTTATAACATACCAGAGTTCTATATAAAAATCCCAAAAATTTCCCAACATCCAACATCCATATATATTCTCGAAAAACTAATAATATAAATAAAAAATACAATCAAAATTTGTACCCTCTCACAAAAATATTATGCCAACAAACCCAACCCTGAGCTCGCTAAGCTTGATCACTTGGATGTCCTAAAAAATATGAAACTCATATCGAGTGAGACACATCTCAGTAAGACGGAATAAATGAAATTCATATCGAGTGAGACACATTTCAGTAAGACAAAATAGATTAATACCAGTGTGTGGCTATCATGAGGTTTGTGTACAAAATATAATCATCATTTACAAATTAATCCACAATTATGAAATCATTCTATGTCATCACTCACACACATGCAATGTATTTTATTAACGAGAGTTTCTTGAGGATTGGGGTGATTACTTGTCCTTACAAGTAGCACCCACTACTCTGATACCTTATGCAACCGAGTATGGCTACAACTAAAGCTCATCAAGGCACTTAGCTTGCTCAGTAAGCCCTCAGGTGAATAGTTTGTCTCGTATTTACATACATTCATAAAATTATTTATCAGCAAAGGTTCCCGAGGATAGGAAAGATTACCCACCTATACAAGTAGCTTCCCTCTGTCCTAATAGGTTATGTAGTCCGGTATGGCTACATCTGATACCCATCAGGGCACTCGCCTTTCTCAGTAAGCCCTTGGGTAAAGAGTTTACCTTGCCCTAAATACATATAATACTACAATATTTAATACACTTATTACTTTATTACTTTACTATGTACGCTGTTATCTCTCTAATACTTATCTCTTCATAATCTCTGTCTTTCATATATTATCCAATACTTCATATACTTTGTGTTCATATACTCTACTCTCACATACTCTATTTTAACATTTCACATCCTCTGTCTCCATATATTCTGTTCCCACATTTCACATCACATAATAGTATTCACATTCCACATCACATAATCTACTTTCACACATACTGTTCTCATGTTATACATTGGTTAAATTTAAAATTATGCATTTAGAACTCACTGTCATATGAATAAATACTATCATGCTTCCCCCCATGGCGGGTTGTGCGGCCCGTAGGCTGAACTTAACCCTGGTCGGCCCACCAGAGTTAAATCAATAACAACCTATTCAGTCTATAAGTCAGATTGGTTGTTCCCATACTGGTCTAGACTCCAGGGGGACTCTACCCTTCTCAGCCCAATCAGCCATCCCGTCTCCACACACTCTCTAAGATGTGTGGGTACACTAGCTCTTCAGAAATCATGCATCACAGTACTGTGCAAACTATGGTCCACCGGTGTTCTTAAACCATAACTTGCAATTTAACATTCACAATATATATTCTAAACGCTTTTCTGTATTTCCAACATCTCATAAATATATCATAATTCAACATAGTATATTCACTTTACTCATGCCACACGATTTGAATAATATGCATAATTATATGATCTGAAATAATAAGCCAACCTATGTTCATCATTTGCTTTATTGAAAATACAAGTTAAATTATCTCAATAATTTATCTATAAAATCCATTACTTTAACCATTCCATTTTTGAAAATAATAACTAATAACACAGCTTTAGGCTCAAAATCACAGTTCAAACGGTTGGCTTTTTAAAACCCATATGATAATCATATATATCTACACATATAATTTCCACTTTAACCAGTTGAATTACAAAATTATTGGCTTAATCTATTCCCCTTACCTGGTTTCCAGAAACTAAGTCAGCAGGGACCCCAAAACGATGCCTGCGGTGCTCACCTGAACCCTAAATTCATGAACCCTAGTCTATCAATACCACCTCAAATAAAATAGCATTTTTTTTTCACATTTTCTAAACTCATAAACTTCAAATAAATAATGAAATTCTCAAAAACAAAAAATTCGCTTAATTTCCTAAATCTTACCCTAGCATTGGATTGGTGCCTTAAAAACCCAATTCAAAAATTCGCTCCACTAAACTTGTAGAGAAACACTCGTAGAACCACATGATGGTTTCAAATCATCAGTTGGGCTGAATATTTGAGAGAAATTGAGGAGAAAATGTGGGTTTACCATACCCCAGGAGTGGTGCCTACAACGCTCTTACGAAAAATGCACTCCGGCTAAATTGATGATGGTGAAGAATGGAACCCAGTGGTATTTTTTGTTTTTTGATTGACCGAATATTTACCTAGAAAATGAGGAGAGAGAGTGAAGGGGTGAAGGAAAGAGAGTTGGCGAGAGTGAGATACGCTAGGGGGGGGGGGGCTCTGTTGTTTAGAATCCAAATTGAATTCCTGAAGCTTCTTTAAACTTTAGGATTCTTTCCTTATATAATAATAATATATTATATTATATAATTTAATTAATTATTTGATTATTATTAATTTTTTTTTTTTACACTTCCATGCATATTATTTTCTAGGGTGTTACATTGAGAGGGGTGAGGGGTTAAAGAATATTGATGAGGATTTAGGTCCGTAGATCAATAAGAATGCATATTTTTCATAATTTAAAGGATATGAGGTTAGACTTTGCTTAATTTTGCATAACTTATGTATTGTGCAACTCTAAAATATGTGATGAATAGGCTCGGGGGTCTTTACCAGATGCACATGGGATATAGCTATAGTCACTTCCCCCCAGAAAACTAGCCAAGTTGATCTAAAACATATTGCAAGTACAAAAGCCAAGAAAGGATAAAATACCTTTTATGCCCTTATATTTTTTCTGTTTTAGATGACATGTTAAACACAAGATTGAAAAATTATTATATTTAGTCAAGTCCAATTTTATTTACTCTAGTTCAATCCTAAGAAACAAATGCATTTAGAGACTTTAGTAATACGTTAAAAAACTACTGATCAACCTAAAAGCTTGAGTTGTTTGATGTTTTCGAAAAAAAAAAAACGTATTATTATTTTACAGATGAACCTAATGGATTAGGCTATGAGAAATTCCAACTTGAAACCTAAGGTGTAGTCCCAAGAGGGGGGTGAATTGGGTTATTTAAAATTCCTTACAGTTTTTTTAAGAGTTCTTTCTTTTTTACAATCTTTTAAAGACTTCTTATAATCTTATTGATTAGGCAATCCACACAAATATTAACTTCTTCTATTCAATCCACAACCACAACAACCAATTGATTAACTGTTCAAACGAAACAACCATAACACAAGTAATCAATATTTGATATGCAATATTTAGCAGCCCTGTATATGAATGTGCAAGTCCTGTAGTTGGCTTTTGAACTTTAAAATAACATCCAGTAACTTTTCAAAAAGTCAGAATTCAAATAAATCTTCAGCTAATAGGTTTTGGGTTGTTAACCAATCAATGTACTCCCTCACAGTTTCCGCAAAAAAATTGATTAACCAACGTACTCTCATTCGGTTTCCACAAGCGCAAGAACAAATTACGCTTTGGTTTATTTAATTTCCAATATATGGTGTTTTTTTTATGAATGAAATAATTACAACATCCGTGTAGTTTATATTTTGCTGGAATTTAAAAAGAGTTAGGGAAAGAGAGTGACACTGCTGCTTTTACGAGGTTTGGCTTACCCCAGCCTACGTCTTCGCCTTAGGTCAACCACGTAAGGATTTCACTATACATTGTTCCTTTCGGGTGGAACAAAAACTTTTAAAATAACCAACCTCTTTTTCAGGAAGAGAAACCTCTCCAAGTAACAACCTATGCTTGGTCCAACGATCCAACTATACTTTGGACCGTCAAAGTTCTAGTAGAAAGGAATGGATTTCTGTGTACAAAAACACTCTCAAACATAGAGCAAGTTGTACAAGTTAAATCCCTAATTGTACTTCAAAACCAAAACTAAATAGAAAATTTGAAGCTCAAGGTTTAGAAGTCACCAAGTTAAATCTCTAATTGTACTTCAAAACCAAAACTAAATATAAGGCTCATCATTGTTTAACATGTTCATCTTCAATATACTCAAAGTCAAGTAAGGCTCATCATTATGGTGGTCATCATAAATATTTCATATTCCATACACATCATCATATAAATGCTCCATACTCCATACACAACAATATTAATACTTCATTGCATCATCATATTTCATCTTTGCTTTTCACAACCTCTCCCTCTTTGGTCATCATTCAAAAAACAAGGGATAAGAAAGCACCCAAGCTAAGTGTTGTGCCATATAACATATCAAAATACAGACAAAAAAAAAAAAAAAAATATTTAGAACACACAAAGAGACAAACCCTAGGTTAGATGACTGACCACTCAAATGGCTTTAGTTTTATAAACAAGCCTGGGGTTTATCTTTCGATCAGTCGGCTGACTCAGGGTCAATTGACTGTCTGCTCTCTGTTTCAGGAAAACTCCTTCAGTCAGTTGGCTAACCTAAGGGTTAGTTGGCTGACTGTAAATTTTTTTTCTTTTAGCTTTGTCTTTTCAATTAGTTTCTTCACTATGTAGTAGACCAAGCTCTCTTCTAATGGTTATGAATATATCTTCTAAGAGTGGTTTAGTGAAGATATCAGCCCATTGATCATTTGTATTGAAGATTTCTAGAATGATGTCTTCTTTTTGAACATGATCTCTTAGGAAGTGATGTCTTATGTCAATGTGCTTGGTTCTTGAGTGTGAAATAGGATTTTTTAAATATATTTATCACATTCATATTATCACACTTAATTGGTATAGTTGTGTATTTCAAATTAAAATCTCTTAATTGCTGTTTCATGTACAATGTTTGCGTACAACAACTCCTTGTTGCTACATATTCAGCCTCAACAGTTGACAAAGCCACAAAGTTTTGTTTCTTAGAGAACCAAGAAACTAAAGATCTTCCTAAGAAGTGGCATGTGCCACTTGTACATTTTCTATCTATTTTACACCCTGCATAGTCCGCATCTGAATAACTAATCATTTCAAAGCCGGTGTCCTTAGGATACCATAGTCCTAAGTCCATAGTTCCTATTAAGTATCTTAGAATTCTCTTGACAACTATTAGGTGTGATTCCTTAGGTGCTGATTGAAAACGTGCACACATACACACACTAAACATTATGTCGGGTCTACTAGCTGTTAGATATAGCGGACTTCGAATCATACCTCTATAATACTTTGCGTCTACAAGTTTTCCCTTTTTATCTTTGTCTAGGTTGATGGTGGTACTCATAGGTGTTCCTATGGGTTTACTATTTTCCATACCGAATTTTTGTATCATGTATTTTATGTATTTGGATTGACTTATAAAAGTCTCATGATTGGCTTGTTTAATTTGTAGTCCAAAAAAATAGTTTAAGTCTCCCATCATGCTAGTTTCAAATTCTTTTTGCATACTTTTTGCAAATTCTTTGCATAGATATTCATTAGTAGCACCAAATATTATATCATCTACATAGATTTGAATCAAAAGTATGTCATCTTTCTTAGTTTTAATGAACACGGTACTATCAATTTTTGCTCTTGAAAACCACTTCTTAACTATAAATCCACTTAGTCTTTCATACCAAACCCTAGGGGTCTATTTTAATCCATACAAAGCCTTAGTTAATCTAAATACACGATTAGGATTTTCTATATTTTCAAAATCAGGGGGTTGTTCAACATATACCTCTTCATTTATATACCCATTTAAGAATGCACTTTTGACATCCATTTGGCATAACTTAAATTCTTTGTAGGAGGCATAAGCTAATAGCATTCTTATAGCCTCCATTCTAGCTACAGGGGCAAAGGTTTCATCATAGTCTATTCCTTCTTCTTGGTTATACCCTTTAGCTACAAGTATAGTTTTGTTTCTAATGATTATACCATTCTCATCCTATTTATTTCTAAATACCCATTTAGTTCCTATGATCGAATGATTTTCAAGTTTGGGTACTAATTGCCATACTTTGCTTCTTTCAAATTGGTTTAATTCTTCTTGCATAACAATTTTCCAAGAGTCATCTTTAAGGGTCTCTTCAACATCTTTACGTTCATTTTGAGATAGGAATGCATAGTGATTGCATGGATTCTTTAGAGAAGATCTAGTAGTTACACCTCTAGATGGTTCACCTATAATTTGATCTTAAGGGTGATCTTTTTTATACTTCCATTCTCTTGGTAATTCCGGATTTTCTATAGGTTCATCTTTTGAGTTTTCTTCATTTACTTCCTTTTCTTCCTTGATTTCTATCTCGTCATCCTTTTTGAAAATATCATCCTTTTCTTCATTTTTGACTTCTCTTGAAAAAAGATTTGATTCATCAAAGCCTACGTGAATTGATTCAATTATGGTGAGTGTTCTTTTGTTATAGATCCTATAGGCCTTACTATTTGTAGGGTGTCCTAGGAAAGATCCTTCATTCGATTTAGCATCAAATTTTTTAAGTTATCTTTGTTATTGAGTACAAAACACTTACACCCAAAGACATAAAAGTAAGTTATGTTAGACCTTCTTCCTTTCCATAATTTATAAGGTGTCTTGTTTAGGCTTGATCTAATAGAAACCCTATTGATTACATAGCAAGCTGTATTTACAGCTTTGGCCCAAAAAAACTTGGGTAAGTTATTTTCATTAAGCATAGTTCTTGCAATTTCTTGAAGAGTTCTATTTTTTCTTTCCACAACACCATTTTGTTGTGGGGTTCTAGGTGCTGAATAGTTGTGGCTTATGCTATGATCATTACAAAATTTTTCAATGTCTTGATTCTTAAATTCTCTTCCTTGGTCACTTCTTAGATTTAAGACATTGTACCCTTTCTCGTTTTGAAGCTTTTTGCATAAAGTGATTAACGAATTACAAGTTTTCTCTTTGTTAGCTAAAAACAATACCCATGTATATCTAGAGTAATCATCAACAATTATGAAGACGTATTGTTTTCCTCATAAACTTTGAGTTCTAGTAGGACCAAACAAATCTAACTGTATAAGTTTTAGGTGTCTACTAGTTGACAGACATCACACACTTTATCTTTGATAAACTTGGTGTTAGGCAAGCCTTTATCTAAATTCTTTTTGGAGAGTTTAGATACGAGATCCATTCTGGCATGTCCTAATCTTTTATGCAAAAGCCAACTATTTTCACTTATGGGAGCTAAGCAAGTTATATCTTGAGAGATCAAGCTATCCAGGTTTATGCAACATACATTATTCATTCTATGTGTAGTGAATAGTGTCTTATGATTCTTAGAATTCTGAATTATGCATTTTTCTTTCTTAAACATTATTTCAAACCCTTTGTCGCTATGTTGACTAATGCTTAATAAATTGTCCTTTAGACCATCTACTAACAAGACATCATCAATAGTGAGTGAAGAGTCTTTACCTATTTTACCGATTCCGTTGATCTTGTCTTTTGCATTGTCACCAAAGGTTACAAATCCTCCATCCTTTTGAGTGAGAGAAGTGAAATTAGATTTATCTCCCGTCATATGTCTTGAACATTTGTTGTCCAAGTACCATTTATCTTTAGACGGAGTGGTCCTAAAGCAACCTTACAAGAAAGGATTTATGTTGTTACGTTTGGAATCCAAACTTTCTTAACTTTCTTTAAATCTTGTCTAGCTTTAGCGTTTATCTTCCATTCATTTTTTACATTGATGTACTTTTTCTTGAGTGGATAATTAAACATTATATGAGCTTTATTTTTACACATGTAACATGTAGTATGCTCATTAATGTTTGTCGATGAAGTACTTGCATAGTGTTTAGATTGATTTACAAAATATCCCAAAAACAAATTTTTCTTTCTTTTGTTTGGTGTTCCATTGTAACCAATTCCTTCTTTATTGTTTGCCATCCTTTGTTGTCCTACCATTTTTTCGAAGTCATCTTGACCTTTGGTAAAATTGTAAATTACATTCTCCTTATCTTGAATTTTTTTTTTAAGATCAATTATTTCTAGCACTCTCTTGCTATCTTCATTCACTTGAGACTTAGCTAATTTCTGAGACTTGTTATCTACTTTCTTCTCAAGCTCTTCAATCTTTAAGTCTCTTTCTTTTGCAACAAGTTTTCAAGATTCAAGTTGATTTCTAAGTGCTTCATTTTGTTGTTTCAAGCTTATGTTCCTTTTTGAGACCTTAATGAACTTATTATGCAGAGAGAATAATTCAACTTGAAGACCTTTATAAGAAGGCATGCTTTCACATGAATTAATCACATGATTCATCACACAAATATTTTGAGAAATAGTAGTAAGAGTTTACCTCTTCGTTGTGTGCCATGAAGCACATGTTTGCTACTTCTTGATCACTTGATTCGCTCTCCGATTCACTAGAGCTTCTGTCATCTCAAGTTTCCTTCATTGCAGACTTCTTTTTCCTCATTTTTTTCTTGAGTTGTGGGCATTCCGGCTTGATGTGTCTGACCTTTTTACAGTGATAGCAAGTGGTAGGTTCATTCTTGCTTTTGTATTCCTTTTTAGTACTATCACCTTTTTCAGTTTTTAATCCGTTGAATTTTCTAGTGAATTTCTTGTTTCTTTTGAAGAATTTTCCAAGTCTTCTAGTTATAAAGGCTAAATCTTCATCTTCTAGTTCACTAGATTCATTATCTTCTTCACTTGAATGTTCTTTCAAGGATTTTAGAGCTATAAATTTCTTATTTTTAATTTCAATGCTTCTTTCTTTCAAAACCATTTCATAGGTTAGAAGTGATCCTATAAGTTCATCTAATGAATTTGTTTTGAGGTTTCTACCTTCCGTCATGGTTGTGGCTTTCGATTCCCAAATAGGTTGAAGTGCTCTTAGAATTTTGCGAATCATCTCATGGGTGGAATATGTTTTTCCTAAGGCACTTAGTGAGTTTGTGATATGTGTAAACCTAGTGTACATGCTTGTTATGGTTTCATCGGAATTCATCCTAAAAGCTTCCTATTCACTAGTCAACAGATCAATTCTACTGTCCCTAACATCTACTGCGCCTTCATAGGTTATTTCTAATTTATCCAAAATTTCTTTAGCTGTTTTACACGTCATTACTCTATTGAATTCATTTATATCAAGTGCATAGTGTAGGGCATTTATTACACTTGAGTTAATTTGCAGCATTTTGAAATCTGATTCGGTAAGTTCTTTTTTCTCTTTAGGTACTTCTTTTTCATCTACTAGTTTAGTGGGGATCAGATCTCCATTTGTGACAACATTTCATGCCTTCCAGTCCCTTGTTTGAAGGTAGATTCTCGTTTGTTGTTTCCAAAAGGTGTAATTGATTCCACAAAAAATGGGTGGTCTAGTTGAGGATTGACCCTCCCTAAAGGGAACTACTCCTATTTGCGCCATCTAGATATTTATATAGCTACTTGCTAGGATTTGCTATAATCACTCTCTGAAACCAATTGAAACCTAAGGTGTAGTCCTAAGAGGCGGGGGGTGAATTGGATTATTTAAAATTCCTTAGAGTCTTGTTAAGAGTTCTTGACATTTTACAATCTTTTAAAAATTTCTTATATTCTTGTTGATTAGGCAATCCACATAGACACTAACTTCTTCTATTCAATCCACAACCATAACAACCAATTGACTAACTATTCCAACCAAACAACCATAACACAAGTAATCAATATTTGATTTGCACTATTCAGCAACCCTATATATGAATGTGAACGTCCTATAGTTGGCCTTTGAACTTTAAAATAACATCCAATCACTTTTTCAAAAAATCAGAATTCAAATAAACCTTTAGCTAATAGGTTTTGGGTTGTTAACCAATCAACGTACTCCCTTACGATTTTTGCAAAAAAATTGATTAACCAACGTACTCGCTTTCTGTTTCCGCAAGCCCAGGAACAAATTTGGCTTTGGCTTATTTAATTTCCAATATATGTTGTTTTCTTATGATTGAAATAATTACAACATCAACCCAGTTTATATTTTTCTGGAATTTAAAAAGAGTAAGGGAAAGAGAGTGACACCACTGTTTTTACGAGGTTTGGTTTACCCCAGCCTATGTCCTCGCTTTAGGTCAACCACCTAAGGATTTCACTATACCTTGTTCCTTCCGAATGGGACAAAAACCTTTACAATAACCAACCTCTTTTTCAAGAAGAGAAACCTCTCCAAGCAACAACGTATGCTTGGTCCAACGGTCCATTTATACCTTGAACTGTCAAAGATCTAGTGGAAAGGAATAGATATCTGCATACATAAACACTCTCAAACACAGAGCAAGTTGTACAAGTTAAATCTCTAATTGTACTTCAAAACCAAAACTAAATAGAAAATGTGAAGCTCAAGGTTTAGAAGTCACCAATGGTTTTTTTTTTATTGATGTAAAGATTTTAGATGCAACTCGGAACCTAATCCTTTTTAATCTAGCAATTTCGTAGAGTTTTTCCCCCAGCAAGAGTGTGAGCAAGTATGATCTTTTTGAGAGAACATTAGCGTAGAAATCATGTATTGCTTAAGTGTATTTTTTCATTGAGCAAGGGAGGTATTTATAGACTTTTTAAAGAAAAGTTTCCTTATTTAACATGGAGCATTTAGGCAACTTTTCAAAAGATATTAAATCATAGCATTAATTTGAAAATCTTCCCGTAGGTTTGAAATTCAAAAATTCTCCGTAGAGTGAGTCAGCTGACCCACTCGACTGGGTCACATTTTGTACTAGTTAGTCGACTGGATAGGCGGCTGACACCATTCTATCTCTCAAAAAATAGTTCAGATAAATTGTCCGTCGGTTGACTGAGCCACGTTCAAAATGATTTGTCGGCTGGGTACTTTCAGTCAGCTGGGTGTTTTCCATTCATCGAGTCAGTCGGCTAAATAGTTAACTTTGTTGTAGGTTTCCTATCAGTCGGCTGACTGAACCACGTTAAAAAATGGTCAGTTGGCTGGGTATTTTTACTTCATCTAGTTAGTTGGCTAGGTAGTCCTCTCTTTTTAAATATTTTTTATTTATGATCTTTTAAAATCTAGTTTACTTGAAAAACTCAATTATAACTTTTCAAAAACATTTTCAAAGGTTTTTCATGTGCTGGTCTCTAAGTCTTTGTATCTTAAGAAGCTTCACATATTTAAATAGTAATGACTTGAAGTACTTACAAATATCCTTCTAAGCATGATCTCCTTAATCACTAAGTCTTGCAGCATCTTGAGGTTCAGTCTTTGCTTTAAGATCTGCTTGGCCTTTAAGCTCATCATTTGTAGTTCATTGCTTCAATATATTGAGAAGCTTTCGCTTGATTAACTTTGAGTTTCCTTTTAAGCTTACTTCCATGATTAACCACGAGTGTCCTTTTACTTAGACCTGAAATAATGCCACTCAACAACACAAGTTAAAACGTCCTTCATTTGTTATCATCAAAACAAGATTGAAAAACCCAATTATGGCAACACAACTCTATGGGAATAGAGTATGAAATATCAAAGGTGCGAGAACCTTGAACAAATTTGGTTGCCCATGATGTTGAGGAGTTGGAGAAATTTTTATTTGACATTGAACAATACTTTTAAGCAACTAGGATCAACTTTGAGGAGGCAAAAGAATCCGTAACTAGAATGTACTTGAATGGCGATACTAAACTGTGGTGACTTACCAAGTATGACAAGGTACATAGTAGAAAATGTGTAATTGATAAAAAGGTAGACTTGAGGAGAGAGTTAAAGGACATTCTTTCTTAGGAATGTTGGGTATAATGCTCAATGCAAATTGCAAAATCTCAAACACACTACTACAATTAAGGAGTTTGTGAAACAATTTTATGCTTTGATGTTGGATACTTGTGACATATTAGATAACTGTGGATAAGGGCAAAACTTCATCAACAAATCTTTTAAGACTTGCCTACTGTATAGGCTATCATAGAACGCTCAATTGATTAAGTTGGAGAGACTTCAACAATGTCCAAAAAGAGTCATGTAGACACCCCATTTTGTTAGGGACCTTATTTAGTAAACACTACTTCTGTAAATTCATTAGTACAATAAAAAAGGAGGGAAAACTACATGGAAAATAAAAAATAAAATAAAAAATAAAAAAAATAAAAATAAAAATTTTGGTGGACCAACTCCTCTATGCTTACACCTATACACACATCACGAGAGAAATTTCAAAATAGATAAAAAATAAAAAATCATTCAATTTGTTTTAAAATCGATTGGTCAATTAAGTTAGTAAACAAATAACAAAAAAATCAATCTATTTGTTTTAAATTCAATTGATTAACCAAGTTAGTAAATGAATCCTAAATAAATAAAAATCAATCAATTTGTTTTAAATTTTATTGATCAATCAAAGTTGATTGATCAATCAAAGTTTATTGGTGGCTCTCATGTTAGCCTATGAATAGAGTTCTCCAGAGAAGTGAGGAAGGAGGAAAAATTGAGAAAAAAAAAAATGTTAAGGGTGAGGTTGAGAGATTAAAAAAGACGGGGCAAGGTTCTACGAAGTGCGAAAGGAAAGAGAAACCAAAATTCCTCAAAGAAATCGTAGTAGTTAGGAGTTGTTGAGAAGCAACAAAGAGAGCATAAGAAAACGAGATAATTAGGAGAGAAATTTGAAGAAGAGGAGAGCTCTGCTAATAAAGACAATGGCTACAGAGGAAAATTTCTAAGAGGTAAGTACCCTCAATTTCTCATGTATGCATATGATTCTGGTAATTTTGATTAAAGTTGGGTTTGATTAAAAAAATGTTGCAGAATGGTGTATAAGTACGGAGAATTGTGTGACAAAATCAATTTTGCAGAATTTCAGAACGTGTTTAATTTGCAAAATTGGAATTGACTTCTAAAAAATTGGCCAATATTGATTTGAGTACTAACCGAATTCTCCATTGAATCATTTAAAAATAAAAGTTAGTGGGACATGTGTCACTGTATGGACGTTCACATGTTCCATCACTAAGACCGCGCATTCAGGGGCTGACATGGTATGATCTTGGCCATCCAAATTTGTTTTATCTAGAAAAATGGATCCCTACCACATCAGCAATCCATTTCTAGCTCCCTGCACCAATCACCCTCTGCCATGTGGCGGGTGATGCCTCCCTGCCACATGTTATTTTCTAAATTTTTTTTTTTAAAAAAAATTGCTCAGTTGTTGTCATGTGTCACCTCATGTGTTCGACACATGATAACCCCAACCCTGGATAGCCCCCCATTTAAAAAAAATTAAATTATTAGATTATTTTTAATTCAAATAAATTGAAAAAAAAATCATAAAAATTTAGAAATAAATAAATAAAAATTCTTTAGGCTATCTTTAACAAAAAAAGGGTTAAAAAAAATACCAAAAATTAATAAAATGGTGAAAAGTCTTTAAAAATCCTAAAAAAATTATAGAAAAGGTTTAGAAAATTCTAGAAAAAATTCTTGAAAAATTTTGAAATCTAGGAATGTTTTGAAGACCCATTTTGCTTGAATTTGATGCATTAGCGTGATCATTTTTCATGTTTAATATTTGAACATGTTATATTTTGTGTGCATGTGTGTATGTCCCAATGATAAAACATAGGATAAAGAGGTGTTTTAAACTTCACCTATATCAATTTTGAGGGGGATTTATTTAATACAATCCCCTCCTTTGGAAGTCGTATTAAAAAAAAATCTAAATTGCACTTAATTTTTCCTTCTCTTTTCGAATTTCAATATTTAGTGGACTTGTTTAAGAGTCAATTGAGGACCATATGATTTAAATTAGGATAATCCATAGTTAATTATAAACTGTTGATAGAAAGGGTGTGTAAAGGGTGCTAATACCTTCCTCTCACATAACTGTATTCCCGATCCCAGTTTTGGTAAAAGTAAATCAAGACCATTAGTTCTTTATCCTTAGGATTAGTCTACAGATCAATCAACAAGTACTAGTTAGGTGAACTAATTGCATCTAGGAAAACAACAAGTTAGTGGTGACTTCGTGGAACCATTGATATTATTATTTGTCTTTATTCCAGACCCTTCTTTGGAATGCTGTGGCAAGTAACATAGGTGGAAATTACGCAAAGTCTTTCAGGAAGGGAAAACTCAAAAGTTAGGAAGCTAACACCAATGGCTCAACTTTAAAGGAAGCTTCATCATCTCTATTTTTTAACACATCTAGTGGTAAAAGCAAACATTCATTCTCCTTTTGTTGGGGCCTTCATAGAGTTGCTGGTTGCCCTACAAGTCATCTATCAATGCCTTATAAGCTTCCATGAATTGTGAAGGGGGACTAGGAGATGACAATGATAAGAAGGAAACCTTGAGTGTGGATGCAATGCGATTACTCAACACATGCATTAGAGGGAAAAACAAAAGAGTTAAAAGTTACCAATCGAAATGGTTAAATGTTTGTGGATTTTTGGATCAATGGGAAGAACACCTATGTTATGGAGGATATTGGGGCCACCACATAACTTTCCCTCATAAGAAAAAGATTATAGATTGAACTTAAACTTGGAAAAAAACTCAAAATATGTAAAATCGGTTAACTTTATAGCTAAACCTACTATGGGAATAATGAAGAAAGTGGCTATGAAGCTTGGAGAGTGTCGGGACATGTCAATTTCGTAGTCATGCAGATTGACTGATTTTCAAGTGATACTTACAAAAAAAATTCTTTAGGGAGACTAATATGGTACCGATGCCATTTTTTGGTTCCCTTTGCTTGATCAAAGATCATCTTTGCATGTTGCAATCCATTGTAAAGAAAGGGTTTATATGGTGAAAAGTTCCTCTAAACCACGCATCTCAATAGGGGTTTGAGAAGAGTTGAGCATACAATTGTTACCACAATGGTTGTAGATAAAGAAGTAGGCCAAGTATGGGCGCCTACTACCATCTAAATTGTGTTGAATGAATATAAAACTATGATGTTGAACAAGTCACCTTATAACTTGCCTCCAAGAAGGGTTCTAGAGCATAAGATCAAATTGTTACTTGGGGCAAAGCCTTTGTTGTTGACTCTATGAGTCCAATCCTATTTTGATAATGACAAATCACTTGGTATTTGACCTGTGCAATTGAGTTTGTGAATAAAATCATGATTTAGAATGCACAAATGGTTTGCATGATATGAAAGCCATGAGGAACCTAAAATACATATCAATTGGCTCAATCCTTGGAATTAGAAGAATATAAGGATTAAGAAGCAAGCTTCAAGTTCAAGGTTTTTAATTGGAATGGGTATTTAGAATTGAATGTATTTACATATGTCATATGATATAATTTGAAGCTCAAATATACCCTAGACAGACCTTAGGAATCATGCATTTCATGAAAGACTCATTTACATTAGTTCTAGGTTGAATAAATTTTAAAGGCCTCGTCGACAAACCATATAGCCTCGTTGACGAATGCATGAAGGCCACTCAGCGATGAACGGTTTGTTCTCATCAAAGAGAAAATATCGAGAGCACATAGGTTTCTCGTTGACGAACTCATATTCATGTTGATGAACGAGTGTTGAACACTAATCGACGATTGTGTCAACTAGTCAACGAAGGTCGTAGCGCAGTACTACTTTTCAACACAAATACGGACATATTAATGTTTAATCTTCATGATCCAATGGCCAAAACTTAATTTGATAGAGAGAACACTATTTAAACTTACCCTAAACCCTAGAGACACAAGAAGAAATAGTTTAGAGAGACTAATATTGTTATCTTGTGCTAAGTGTGCCTCTATTCTAAAGAGTTTGCCAACACTCAACTGCATTCATATTCTTTGGGCAAATCATCTCAGTTTTTCTTTAAAGAGCATTCATCTACACATCTTGCAAGCAATTCATGTTGATTGATGTTTGATCAATAAGTGATTTATTTGTGGATTCAATATATATATATAAGGTTTTTCATCTCTCAAACTCTTATATTTAATATTTTTATTGAGAAGAAAAATCCTTGTTTTAATACTTGAAAAGTTTATTTGAGAAAGATTTATGCTAAAGTCTGAATCTTTGCAAAATATTCAAGTTTATATTTTACACAAAGATTTCATTGTTTGATAATTGCAAAATCTTTTGATAAGCAAATCCTAAGGATTTTAAAATACATAGTCTTGAGAAACTGTTTTGAAAAATATTGACTTGTGTTCAGATCTTTGAAGATATTTTATCATATATATATCTATATCTTAATATACAAAGATCATATATTTGTTGATACACAAATATCATTGAAAACATCTTACACACTTATTGAGCTTCATGTTTTATTATATGAGTATGTACTAGAATTTCAATTGTACTCACTAGATTTGTTAAAAGCATTTTGAGTTTTTGTAGAAATATTGTAATCATTATATTGTATATATGGTTTGGGTTATGAACTGTGGTGAGGAGGAAGCTACGCCTCTTGTAAGTAGCGGACTATGAGGGAAGCTCCATCCTAGTTAAAGGAGCAGGGAATAGTGGAATCCTTGAGTGGGTTGTTTAAGGCGAGGACGTAGGCCTAGGTAGGCCAAACCTCATAAAAATCGTGTTTGCATCTCTTTTACGCTTAACTCCTTTTAATTTCCGCTTGCACTTAAATTTTTTGCTTATTGTATATGTGTTGAACATTTGTTACGTTTGTGAGTAGTTGGGTAAAATTGTATGCTTGATAAAGTCACAAATTAAATTGATTAATTGTGAAACATTGAGTTAGTAGTAAAGTATATTTCAGTTGTGTAACTGAAAGTTCTTAAGATTAGAACTTAAGGAATTAAATTTTAAAAGACCCAATTCATCACACCTCTTGGGATAATAACACCGAAATTCACATTTGGTATCAGAGGGAGGTTACATAGACTTAAACGTTATTTTTGTTAAAGATCACAATGGCACACATCAGGGTAACCCCATTTGGTGAGGGACACTCGTCCACTAGACCACCAATTTTTTGCAGTGTTAATTACACCTACTGGAAACGAAGGATGAGTATATATCTTTTAAATGTTTATTGGAAAGTGTGGAGAATAGTTTCTAAAGGAAATCATGTTCCTATGAAAGTAGTTGATAAAGTAAATGCAACTAAGACTGAAAATGAGTATACTAATGATGATTGGAAATGTGTTCAAATAAATGCTATTGCAATAAGCCTTCTATATTGTGCACTAGAAGTAAATGAGTTTAGTAGGCTGATGGCATGTAAAACGACTAAAGAGATATGGGAAAAATTAGAAGTAACATATGAAGGCACTAAGGCAGTAAAAGATAGTAGGATATATATGCTTACTAGTGAATATGAGGCATTTAAAATAACTATTGATGAATCTATTCAATCCATGTACACTAGATTCACACACATCCCGAGTTCATTAAATGCTTTTGGTAAATCTTACCCTACTTATGAGTTAATCAAAAAAATCCTTAGGGGGCTACCACCAGTTTGGGAAGCTAAAGTTACTGCTATAGCCAAAGGAAGGAATCTGAAAAGGATGTTGGTTGATGAACTGATCAGATTGCTCATCACTTATGAGCTATCAATAAATTAGAGGAAAAATTAGCAGAATAAAGTAAAGAGACTTACAGCTCTTAAGGCATCATCTACCAGCTCTAGTGAAGGAAGTGACTTAGAATCGGGAGATGACATAGCCTTGTTAACAAAGAAGTTCGGAAAGTTCCCGAAGAAAAATAAGAAGTTTGACCGAAAATTTCGGAACGTGAAATCAGAAAGGGGAGAGTCAAGCAAGAAGAAACAGAAAGATGACTCACCAACTTGCTACAACTACAGAGAGGTTGGACAATCAAGCCTGAATATCCTAAATTAAAGAAAGCCTCCAAGAAAAAGAAGAAGGCTCTAAAAGTCGGTTGGGACACGCATAACACAAGCAGTTCAGACATCGAGTCCAATGATGATCAGGTAGCCAATCTGTGTCTAATGGCATATGATGACCTTGAGGTACAATCATCTTTCTCAACATCTTCTTATTATTCCAGTGATTTTGAAAATGAAAATAACATGCTTTCTTATAATGAATTGCAACAAGAATATTTGTACACTTGTAAAATGTTTGAGAATAAAACTAAGAAAATTTATGATTTGAAATGTAAAGTAAAAGAACTCTCAAAGTTTATTGAAAAACAGAATGAGTCTCATGCATCTATGATAAAAGAAAAAGATTTAAAAATTAAGGAATTGGAAAGAAATTTGAAAGACAATTCTAAAATTGTCCATAAGTTCAGTGAAAGTCAAAGTAATTTTGAAAGACTTCTTGGGGCACAAAGAAATTCCCTATGTAAAGAAGGACTTGGTTTTAATGGAAAAGAAAATTCGAAACAAAGACATCTTTATGTAGGTTATTTTGTAAGAGAATCAAAAGCTTACGCACCATCAAACAACTCTTATAAATACACTACATGCTTTAAATGTAAAAGGATAGGTCACATAAAATTTGATTGTCATTTAAGAACAAAGATATTAAAATTAAAAAGGTATGGAGAGTTAAACAAGATTCAAGCACTAACCCCTATGAACACAAGAAAAAATGGGTACCAAAAATAGTTACTTAAATGTCTATTGCAGGTATGCTTGAGTTCATCCTCCTCAAAAGATAGATGATATATGGACAGCGGATGCTCATGACATATAACTGGGGATAAAATAAAATTCGAATCCATCACACCAAAGGATAGAGGGTTTGTCACTTTTGGGGACAACGCAAAAGGCAAGATAATATGAGTAGGTAAAGTTGGTAAAAATCCATCACTTATTATGGATGATGTTTTACTGGTTGATGGTTTAAAACATAACTTGTTTAGTATAAGTCAAGTGTGATAAAGGTTATACAGTATCCTTTGAACATAACAAATGCATTGTTGAGTACAAAAATGATCACAAAATTCTATTTACTGCTGATCGTCATTAAAATGTATATACCACCATTTTTGATAACATAACTTCTCAACGTGTGACATGTTTCTCTGCTATGAGCAAGATTAGTTGGATTTGGCATAGGAGACAAGGACACACAAACATGAACTTAATATCGAAGCTAGTTAAGGGAGACTTAGTTAAGGGATTGTCTAAGACAAAATTCATGAAAGACAAAATTTGTGATACATGTTAGTTAGGAAAACAAGCAAGATCTAGTTTTAAGAAGAAGAAAGTAATCTCTACTACTAGGCCACATCAAATGCAACATTTAGATTTATTTGGTCCAAACCCAATTCGGAGTTTAGGAGGAAAATCATTCGCTTTTGTTATCATTGATGATTATTTTAGCTTTACTTGGGGTACTACTTTTAGGTCACAAAGATGAAGCGTGCGAATAATTTATTAAACTGTGCAAGAAAATTCAAAATGAAAAAGGATATACAATCACAAAAATCCGAAGTGATAGGGATAAAGAATTTAAAAATAAAGGTATGGAAGAATACTGTGATTCATTAGTTATATCTCATAACTTTTTAAGAGGCTTGAAGTAAAACTGAACCTTAAGAGACTTGAAGACTTAAAGCTAAATGAGTTTATGTTTAGAAAGATATTTGTAAGTACTTCAGTCAAGTACTATTTAGATATATGAAGCTCTTTAGGATCAAAAGACTTAGAGACCATCTCTTGAAAAAAAACCCTTAAAAATGATTTTGAAAAAGTTGTACTTCAGTTATTCAAAAAAAACTAGAGTTTAAAAATCAAAAATAAAAATATTTGAAAAATATGGTCTGTCCAACCAATTGACCATTTTTTAACTAGGTTCAACCAGCCGACTGACAAACATAAAGAATGAAAAACCTGCCCAGCTGATTGACAATTTGAACTAGGATTAGTCAGCCGACTGACAACCTAGTCTGTCCAGCCGACTGAACATTTTTAAACTATGTTTAGTCAGTCGACTGACTATTTATTGAAATAATTTTTGGACAAGCAGAATGCTGTCAGTCGCCTGTCCAGCCGACTGACCTACACAAAATTGGACCCAGTTGAGCTCCATGGAGATTTTGAAATTCGAACTAAACGGGAAGTTTTTTAAAATTAATTGTAGGATTTCAAATCTTTTGTGAAATTGACCAAAGACTCCAAGTCAACTTGGTAAATGAGGAAACTCTTCCACAAAAGAGTCTATAAATACCTCCCTTCCTCAATGAAAATATACACTCAAGCAATACAAAGCATTCTATGTTCATACTCTCCTAAATCCAAACGTTTTTACACTCTTGGTGGGAGAACTCCATGAAATTGCTGGTTGATTAAAAGCCTTGGTTATGATTTGCAACTAAGTTTTTCTCTATTTATAAGAAAGAACCTTTGGTGACATCTAAACCTTGAGTTTCGTATTTTTTGTTTACTATTTGCTTTGATGTATATTAAGTGCTCTAACTTGTACAAATTTGCTTTGCTTTGAGAGTGTTTTTGTACGCAGATTCTTACTTCTGTTTAACAGTTCTTTGACGATTCAAGATTGATTTGAATCATTGGACCAAGCGTGGGTTGTCGCTTGGAGAGGTTTTTCTTCCTGAGAAAGAGGTTATTTGTAACAGTTTTGTTCCACCCAGAAAGGAAGAGGTATAGTGGAATCCTTAGGTGGTTTGCCTAAGGCGAGGATGTAAGGTGGGGATAAGCCAAACCTCGTAAAAATGGCGGTGTCACTCACTTTCCCTTATTCTCTTTAAATTCCAGAAAAAATATAAACTGTGTGGATGTTTTAATTCTCTCAATCATAAAAACAAAGTGTGTTGATTAAGGTGTAATCCCAAGAGGGGGGGTGAATTGGGTATTTTTAAAAATTCTTTGAACCTATTTACCACTTAATCCCTATTTGTATTTTAAGCAAATCAGTTGATGTGATTTATTACTAAATTAAATTTATTTTATTAATGAGTTCCTTTTACCCAATCAATTGTGTGTAAAGTAATTCAACATACACATGCAATGCAAATAATATAATGTAATGTGGAACATAAAGAGTTAAGGGAAGAGAGAATAAAAACACAATTTTTATGAGGTTTAGCCAACTCAGCCTACGTCCTCACCTTGAGCAACCCACTCAAGATTTCACTAAAATCCCTACTCCTTAAATTGGGACGGAGCTTCCCTTACAATCTGCTACTTACAGGAGGTATGACTCCCTCCTACTCCAATGCTTACAAAAGGTATAATTCCCTCCTACTCCGCTACTTACAAGAGGTATAACTCCCTCCTAATCCGCTACTTACAAGAGGTACAACTTCCTCCTCACACCTGGTTCACAAACCGAACCGTGAATACAATGAATATTGTAAAACACTCTAAATTGCTTTCAACAAAAGCTTGTGAGTACAATTCAAATTCCTAATACATTAACATATGATGAAACTTGAAGCTCAGAATGTATGAAACGATACATGAAGCTCAGAATGTATGAAACGATACAATCGTTTTTGAATGACATGCTTCAACACACAAATCCCTTTTCATCAAAACTCCCAAGTAATGAAATATATAAACGCTTTGGAGAATATTATGGTTCTAGTTCACTTTGTAAAAATGCACAAATATATCCACTGTGAACTTATTCAAAAGAAAATTTGTCTTGAATATTGTTTCAATCAAATCAAAAACTTTCTTTCAAATATTCAATCACACCACGATCTTTGTAAAATGCAAATATCTATATACGATATGTATGCCAAAGATCAAAAACCCAATGTCATATCTTTTAGTAAAATATCCCTCAATAATAAATCATTGTGAACACTAAGGATATTCAAATAAGTAGATTTGTTATATTGAAAATATCAACTCTTTGAATGGGAAAAAAATACTCACTTGAACCTAAAATATTTAATCAATAGCTAAAAATCTTTTCAAGTGGTAATCTTATAAAAAATGATTTACTATATGCACACTTAAGATCAACTTCTTAACTAATATTCAAAAATAGAATTTTCAATGATAAGCTCTATAAAAAATAGATATACTCTTGAATAAAACTATTCAACCAATAGCTAAAAACTTTCTCAAGTAATGATCTTGTCGAAAGCAATCTTTATATGTATAGGCACACTCAACATCAATCTATCTAATGATATTCAATAACAAGTGATGAGATGAGAAACTCTTGAAAAAATTAACTTGAATTACAAAACCTCAATACCATGTTGAAATCAAGACGTATAAGTGATATCTGAAATTAGGATAGCTTCCCGAGAGGGGGGTGAAATGGATTTTAAAATTATTTCAATTTTAATTCTTTATTTTATATTAAGAATCACAATAAGTAAATACAAAAACAATTCAATTACGAAAAATCAAGATAATCAAAAACTCAATTTTTGTATCAATAGCCCTGTAAGGAATTGTAAAGCACGCTAAATTTATGTAAGCCCTGTGCTTACTCCAAACTCACAATTCTTCTGTGTTTAGCTTTTAAATAAACTTTTAGATTAATAAGTTTTGGTTGATCAACCAACGTAGTCCCTTTCGGTTTCCGCAATCAATGCTGATAAAGTCAAAAATAAATTATCCTCCGGTCTATTTAACAACTATACACTCAAAATTAACAATTTAAAAACATACATGCAGGTTGTAAGTGTTGCTGAAAAAGTAAAAAGTAAGGAAGAAGAGAGACACAAGATTTTACAAGGTTTGGCTTATACCCAGCCTACGTCCTCGCCTTTGGCAAACCACCAAAGGATTCACTAATTCAGTTCCATTGACAGGTGGAACAATACCGATTACAATCACCCCTTCCGTTAGGCCAGAGCCCACTTCTCCAAACGATGTTCCCTCGTTTGGTCTAACGATTCTACAGCCTTGAATCGTCTATGAATAAGAACCAAGATAAAGAAGATTTTGTGTACAAGAAAACACTCTCATAGTAGAGTAGGTTAGTATAATATTCAGCACAATAATACTTCAAAGTAATTCAAATATAAAAGGATTTGAAGGTCAATACTCAATATAGATCACCAAATATCTTCCAAAATTTGAAAGATTCTGACTTTGAAAGCTTACTTTGGAGTTTGAGTCAGTAGCAATTCAGTAATTGAACACAAGAGAGTTTGAGAGCCTTTGAGAACTTTGATTGCTTGAAAAATTTCTTGGTGTATAAAATCTTTGAGGTTTGGGGCTATTTATAGATGTTTAAAAGTAATTCCTTACCCCCAAAGTTTCCTTGAAGTAGTTTCCAAGTTTTTCAAAATAATAGTGTCCAAAAACTTCATTTAAAAAATCTTCCCGATGAGAGTTTTTAAGCCAACATTCGAGTGGCAATCGCCTACCACGACTTGGCAGTCGCTTGTCATAGAACAAACTCACAGCACAGAACACTAGCAATCACCTACCAGAACCAAGGCAGTTGCCTGGCATGACCACCCAGGCGTCTGGCATGTTTAGGCAGTCGCCTATTATGCTACTGTCTTTTTGAAAAAAATCCTTCACTTAATTTGGCAGTCGCCTGACCCTTTTGGTTCTCAAAAACTTTTATTTTTTAAAACTCTTTCTTTTCATTGATTATAAAAGTTTTCTTTAGAGTTTTCTCAAAAATATATTTCTGAATTTATTGAGAGCTTCAAATCAATTTATACTTGAAATTAACTTGAAGTACTTACATTCAGAATATCCTTAAAAAATTTAATCCTTTGATCTTCAATCTTGTTCTTCCATCATCTTTGAGTTTTCGATCTTTTCTTTGAGCTTTCATCAAGTTATCGTTAATCCTCATGCTCTTCAAGATCTCTTTTTAATCCATAAGCTTTATCATGCTCTTGAGCTTTGTCACTTCCTTTAAGCTTTGCCTTTTTCCAGAAAAACTTTCATTTGGACCACATTAAACATATCATGATTTGTTGTTATCAAAATAAGAATTGTAAGCCTTATTAGGCCAACAATCTCCCCCTTTTTGATGATGACAAATCGAGAGCAAAAATAATAAGAATTAATACTCATGGCTCCCCCTATCAACAAGCATGATACATTTTCATAGGTATATACACGATATGATCCATGCAAGATAATCCATAAATGATCCATCCATACATATTCATAGTTTTAAAAACCACATTCAAGATATGAATACAAGATATGATTTATACAAGTTTTAAAAACCATGGCATAGCATCAAATATTTTTGCACTCCCTTCTCTCAAACATCTCCCCCTCTGGACATCAATCAAAAAGGAGTAAAAAAATACAAAAATAGAGAAGTGCTGCAATACATAGTACTTATAAAGCATAAAGAACATACTATCTGATAAAGCAAAATATATATATATATATATATATACATAGATGGAGCACATCAATCGGAGGCTTCCATAGATCCACTTTCATCGTCTCCTTCGTCTTGTTCACCAGATTCATCATCACTTGATGTAGCAGAGTTGATATTCATTGCAGATTTTCCTTTAGAGGAGCTAGCCAAATGTTGTTCAATCTTGTCAACTTGCTGAACAAGACTTGAATAATGAGTTTCTACATTAGAAACCTTTTCCCTTTTAGTACCAAGTCCAGATTGCATTCCATAACTGAAGGTCATATAATGATTAAAAAATGGAACGAACCAAGAAGGAGTTTCAGGGTCAAGTTGAACTGAAGATGCTGGTATAGAAGACTGAGGTAGTGGTGCAAATGATGCATGACAATGTCCCTTATGAAACCACCCTTGAGGAGAGTTCTTATATCCCATACGTTTAAGAATAGTATCAAAAAAGATATCGTAATGGGTTTTTTTAGTGAAGTTAAATGATGGTGTAAGAATATTGAAATGAGCAAATACCATATTTAACATTCCAGCATATGGTAGAACAACACGAGAAGCATCGACTTTCATAATAATCCACTTGATGAGTAAACTTGGAAGATCCAACTTTTTCCTTTTAAGAATACACCACATTACAAAACAATCCAAGAACGAAATATGATCATGAGAACTAGAACATGGTAGGATATTGTATGTAATGAGTTTGTGCAGGATTAGAGCTTGTAGATTAAGCTGATTGTAAAGAGGTGGATGCCCAAAATTAACTGGTGTATTAGTCATAACTATAGGCAAAAATTCCTCTAGAGTGAATCCCTAGGACATAATCCATTGTTTCTCAACAATGTGGACCTCAAAATCTCCTGGCTTGACTCGAAGAATTTTTCCCAAAGATATGGGAGTAAGATGAATATTTTGCCCAAGAAGATTTGTTTTGATCCCGTTTTCACATCTTTCCATGTTTGAATAGAAAATTTGAATCACATAGGGATGGTATCTTTTAGCTTGATATGTAATAAACTGATCCCCTCCAATGTCCTTAAAAAGTTCCATAATTTCAGGAAAATCCGTATTGAAGAATGTAACATCAAGAACTTTACCAAAAATTGGTTTGGCTAAAGCAATTTGGTTCCGATAAAGTTGCTTAGCATGTGGAGTTACTAACCATCTCTCCACTTTATCATTATTGATCCTTGTCAAAGAGGAAGATCCCTTGTTACCAACTGATTTTGCTCATGGCATGTTTGTATGGAAGATTAAAACAGAGAAACTTTGCGATTTGGTGAGGAGGGAAGGTTAGAGGCTCGACTTCAAATTGATTTGGACGAAGTGTTTGTATGGAAAAGAGTAGAGAAGAAAAATTTTAGAGAGAAAGATGAAGGAGTAGGCGCCTGATGGAAATTAAAATGACTTAAAACAGGGTTTTAAACCCTACCCACCGCGAGGCAGTCGCCTGCTAGAATGAGGCAGGCGCCTGTCAATGTAGAATTTGAAAAGTTAGTAGCCTGGTAGTCGCTTGGTGGCAGTCACCTGCGAAGCAGAAAAACATTAGTTTACTTCATGATTATGTATCATACCCAATTCTCTTCTAATGAATATGAATCACTCTTCAGATAGAGGTTTTTTGAATATATCTTCTAATTGGTCATTTGTATTTACAAATTCTAACGTTATATCTTCATTTTGCACATGATCTCTCAAGAAATGATGCCTTATGTCAATATGTTTTGTTCTTGAGTGAGATACCTGATTTTTTGAAATATTTAAGGCACTTGTGTTGTCACATTTTATTGGAATATTTTGATATTGAATGTTAAAATCTTTTAGTTGCTGTTTCATATACAATGTTTGGGCACAACAACTTCTTGCTGCTATGTATTCTGCTTTTGCTATGGATAAATGCTACAGAGTTTTGTTTCTTTGAAGACCATGAGACTAAAGAGTGTCCTAAAAAATGACACGTTCCACTTGTACTTTTTCTATCTATTTTACATCCGGCAAAGTTTGCATTAGAATAGCTAATCATTTCAAATTCAGTTTCCTTTGGATACCATAAACCTAGCTCAATTGTGCCTAATAGATATCTAAAGATTCTTTAAATCGTTATTTTGTGTGATTCCTTAGGAGCTGATTGGAACCTAACACACATACATACGCTAAACATAATATGTGGTCTACTTGCTTTTAAATAAACTTCCTATCAAACCTCGGTAATGCTTAGTATCTACTTGTTTCCCTTTTTCATCTTTGTCAAGACTAGTTGAAGTGCTCATAGGAGTTCTTATAGGTTTACTTTCTTCCATATCAAACTTCTTTAACATATCTTTAATATATTTAGTTTGATTTATGAAAGTTCCATTTTTTGCTTATTTGATTTGTTGCCCTAGAAAGTAATTTAACTCTCCCATCATACTCATCTCAAACTCTTCTTGCATAGTCTTAGCAAATTCATTACACAAATCCTCATTAGTTGCTCCAAAAATAATATCATCAACATAAATTTGTACTATAAGCATGTCTTTGTTTTTGGTTTTTATAAACAGCGTACTATCTATTTTTCCCCTTGATAAATTGTTTTGAATTGGGAACTTGCTTACTCTTTCATACCAAGCTCTAGCAGCTTGTTTCAATCCATATAAAACTTTAGTTAACTTAAATACATGATCTGGATTTTTTGAATTTTCAAAACCTGGAAATTGTTTTACATATACTTCTTTATTTATATATCCATTTAAGAAAGCACTTTTTACATCCATTTGATATAATTTGAAGTCCTTATAGGTTGCATAAGCTAAGAGCATCCTAATTGCTTCAATTCTTGCTATGGGGGCAAAAGTTTCATCATAATCGATGCCTTCTTCTTGATTATATTCTTGTACTACTAATCTAACTTTATTTCTGACAACAACTCCATTTTCATCCTTTTTATTTCTAAACACCCATTTAGTTCCTATGATTGATTTGTATTTGGGTTTAGGTATAAGTTCCCGCACTTGACTTCTTTCAAATTGGTTTAGTTCCTCTTGCATAGCTATAATCCAAGAGTCATCTTTTAAAGCTTCTTCAATATTTTTGGGTTCATCTTGAGATAAAAAGGCATAATGGTTGCAAATATTTTTCAATGAGGCTCGAGTGGTTAATCCTTTTGAAGTTTCTCCAAGTATTTGTTCTTTTGGATGACTTTTAGAATATTTCCATTCTTTAGGTAGTTCTAGATTTTCTACAATGTTTTCATTTGAAGTCTCATTAATATTTTCTTCCTCTATTTCAAGATCTTCTTCTTTTTGTGGAATATCTTCTTTTTCATCATTCTTAATTTTTTTTTCATAAATATTTGATTCATAAAATGTTATGTGTATTGATTCAATGATAGTAAGAGTTCTCCTATTATAAACCCTATAGGCTTTGCTATTTGTAGAGTAGCTTAAAAAGACACCTTCATTAGATTTTGCTTCAAACTTTCCTAAAACATCTTTAGTGTTAAGGATGAAGCATTTTCATCTGAACATATGAAAGTAAGAGATATTAGGTTTTCTTCCTTTCCATAGTTCATATGGTGTTTTATCTATACTTGATCTTATAGACACACTATTTATAATATAACATGTTGTGTTTATAGCATCAGCCCAAAAGTATTTAGGTAAGTTATTTTCATTTATCATTGTTCTTACCATTTCTTGTAGGGTTCTATTTTTACTTTCTACAACTTCATTTTGTTGTTGAGTTCTAGGTGCTGAGAAACTATGGTTTATTCCATATTCATTAGAAAATTTATCAACCTATTTGTTTCTAAACTCTCTACCTTGATCACTTATAAAACTTGTTACATTATAGCCTTTTTCATTTTGTAATTTCTAACATAAGGTGATTAGCATGTCACCAGCTTCATCTTTATTTGTTAAGAATAATACCCAAGTAAATCTTGAATAATAATCTACTATTACAAAAGCATATTGTTTTCCTCCTAGACTTAAGGTTCTAGTTGGGCCGAATAAGTCTAGGTGTAATAGTTCTAGGGGTCTTTTAGTAGATATATACTTTTTCTTTTTAAAGCTGGTTTTAACTTGCTTTGCCTTTTGGCATGCGTCACATATCTTGTATTTTATAAATTTTGTATTTAGTAATCATTTTACAAGTTTTTTCTTTGATAATTTGGATAATAAGTCTATGCCAGCATGTCCTAACTTCCTATGCCATAGCCAACTTATGTCATTTATAGCTGCCAAACAAGTTACATTTTGATTTGTTAGATTCTCAAGATTTATACAATAAACATTATTTATCCTAAGAGCCATAAATAAGATTTTATCTTCTTTGAGATTCTGAAAAACGCATTTTTCTTTCTTAAAGGTAATTTCAAACCCTTTGTCACTCAATTGACTTATACTTAAAAGATTGTGTTTTAGGCCTTCTACTAATAATACATTATCAATAGTAATAGAAGGTTCTTTACCTATTCTCCCGATGCCAATGATCTTACCTTTGGAATTATCGCCGAAGGTGACATATCCTCCATCCTTTTGTTTTAGAGATGAAAACTTTGTCTTATCGTCGGTCATGTGTCTTGAACACTCACTGTTCATGTACCACTTGTCCGTTGATGATGTTGTCCAAAAACATACCTATAACGGAGGATTCATTGTGTTAATTTTTGGAACCCAAATCATTTTAACTTTCTTTGTTTTGTTGTTAGTTCCATTATTGACTTTCTATTCTCCTTGTATTTTAACATACTTCCTTTTTAGTGGGCAATCAAACATTACATGACCTTTGGTTTTGCACATATAGCAAGTAGTGTGTTCATGTTTGCTGTGTGAGGAAGTGCTAGCATAATGCTTGACATCCTTTACAAAATATCTCATGTATAACTTCTTATTCTTTTTGTTTTTTTTACCATTGTAACCTATTCCTTCTTTATTCCCATGTAGCATTTGTCGTCCAATCATTTTTTCAAAATTATCTTTACCTTTTGTAAAATTATATATAATTTGTTCTTTATCTTCTATTATTTTCTTTAGTTCATTTATTTCTTGATCCTTCTTATTTAAATTTTCTTTCTGAGTTTTGCCTAATTCTTGAGTTACTTTATTTACTTCTTCCTCTAACTTCTTGATACAAGAATCTTTTTCTTTTTCAATGGTTTTAAATGATTCAAGTTGCTTCAAGAGTTCTTTATTTTGATCTTTCAAGGTTATATTTCTTTTGGAAATTTTTATAAATCTTTTATGTAAGGAAAATAATTCAGCTTGTAATTCTTTGTATGAAGGCCTACTATCACATGACTCGTCATAAGATTCATTGTAAGATTCTGTTGAAGAGTAGTAGGAATTTACCTCTTCATCATTCGCCAAGAAGTATACGTTTGCCATCTCTTGTCCACTTGATTCATTTTCCGTTTCGCTGGAGCTTGAGTCAACCAAAGTAGCCTTCATAGCTTCCTTCTTTTTCTTCTTGTCTTTCTTGAGCAAAGGACAATCCGGTTTGATATGTCCTGGTTTCTTACAATGATAGCATATAGGAGGTTCATTTTTACTTTTATTTTCTTTTCTACTTGATTATACCTTTTTAGTTTTTCTTTTGTTGAACTTCTTAGGAAATCTTTTATTCCTTCTATAAAACTTTCCTAATCTCTTAGTGATGAATGCTAATTCATCTTGATCTAAATCACTCGTTTCACATTCTTCTTTACTTGAGCTGTGGCTTGATGCTTTCAGAGCAATTGATTTCTTGTGCTTTGGTTCAGAATTTTTTTCTTTTAGAGCCATCTCACAGGTAAGGAGTGAACCTATGAGTTCATCTAAGGAAGTGGTCTTAAGGTTTCTTCCTTTGGTAATGGCTGTAGCCTTAGGTTCCCATATGAAGGGAAGGCCTCTCAAAATTTTCCTAATCATTTCGTAGGTGGTGTAAGTTTTTCCTAAGGCACTTAAGGAATTAATTATGTGGGTGAATCTTGCGTACATGCTTGATATTGATTCATCTAAATTCATCTTGAAAGCTTCATATTCGCTAGTTAACATGTCTATTCTATTGTCCCTAACATCAATAGTTCCTTCATATGTAACTTCTAATTTGTCCCATATTTCTTTATCTATTTTACAAGCCATAATCCTATTAAATTCGTTAGCATCTAAAGCACAATACAAAGCATTTATAACACTTGAGTTTATTTGAAGCATCTTATAATCTGAATCGATCATATCTTTTTTTTTTTCTTTTTGAATATGTTTTCCATCTATTATTTTGGAGGGAACAAGGTCTCCATCCACAACTACTTCCCATGCTTTCCAATCCATGTGTTGGAGGTAGATTTGCATTCTCTTTTTCCAAAAGGTGTTGTTGTGTCCACAAAAGATTGGTGGACGAGTTGAGGATTGACCCTCTCCAAAAGAACCTACTCCTATGTTAGCCATTTAGATCTTTCTATAGCTTCTTGTTAGGAATTTGCTATAACTAGGCTCTGATACCAATTGAAATTAGGATAGCTTCCCAAGAGGGGGGGGGGGTGAATTGGAATTTTAAAATTATTTCATTTTTAATTCTTTATTTTATATCAAGAATCACAATAAGTAAATACAAAAACAATTCAATTATGACCAATTAAGATAATCAAAAACTCAATTTTTGTATCAATAGCCCTGTAAGGAATTGTAAAGCACACTGAATTTATGTAAGCCCCGTGTTTACTCCAAACTCACAATTCATCTTTGTTTTTAACTTTTAAATAAACTTTTAGATTAATAAGTTTAGGTTGATCAACCAACGTAGTCCCTTTCAATTTCTGCAATCAATACTGATAAAGCCAAAAACATTATCCTTCAGTCTATTTAACAACTATACACTCAAGAATTAAAAATTTAAAAACATACACGCAGGTTGTAAGTATTGCTTAAAAAGTAAAGAGTAAGGAAGAAGAGAGACACAAGATTTAACGAGGTTCAGCTTATACCCAGCCTACATCCTCGCCTTTGACAAACCACAAAAGGATTCACTAATTCAGTTACGTTGATGGGTGGAACAATATCGATTACAATCACTCCTTCTGTTAGGCTAGAGCCTGCCTCTCCAAACGATGTTCCCTCGTTTGGTCCAACGATTCTACAACCCTGAATCGTCTATGAATAAGAACCAAGATAAAGAACATTTTGTGTACAAGAAAACACTCTCACAGCATAGTAGGTTAGTACAACATTCAGCAGAATAATACTTCAAAGTAATTCAAATATAAAAGGATTTGAAGCTCAATACTCAATATGGATCACCAAATATCTTCCAAAATTTGAAAGATTCTGACTTTGAAAGCTTTACTTTGGAGTTTGAGTCAGTAGCAATTTAGTAGTTGAACACAATTTTGAGAGCATTTGAAAACTTTTATTGCTTGAAAAATTTCTTGGTGTATAAAATATTTGAAGTTTGGGGCTATTTATAGATGTTTAAGAGTAATTCCTTACTTCCAAAGTTTCCTTGAAGTAGTTTCCAAGTTTTTCAAAATAATAGTGTCCAAAAACTTCATTTAAAAAATCTTCCCGTTGAGAATTTTTAAGCCAACGTTCGAGTGGTAGTCGCTTGCCACGACTTGGCAGTCGCCTGTCATAGAACAAACTCACAACACAGAACACCGGTAGTTGCCTGCCAAAACAAAGGCAGTAGCCTGGCATGACCACCCAGGTGCCTGGCATGTTTAGGCAGTCGCCTATCATGCTATTACCTTTTTGAAAAAAATCCTTCACTTAATTCGGCAGTCGCCTGACCCTCTTGTTTCTCAAAAACTTTTCTTTTTCAAAACTCTTTCTTTTCATTGATTATAAAAGTTTTCTTTAGAGTTTTCTCAAAAACATATGTTGACCTTATTGGTCACGCCCGATTTTGATTATGACAAATACTCATTGTATCTAATGAGTGTTTAAGGTTTTATGCAGGAACTAAGAGTGTTAAGATCAAGATGTGCACAAAGCAAAAGCTTGAGGACCATCAATTTATAATACAACATTGTAATATATCTATATTGGTCTGTAATAGTAAGTAGGTATTTGGTTTGTAATAAGCTCACACACATCACATGTATGATTTACTACGTAAGCTCAAAACAAACCATGAATGAGAAAGGACCTTAGAAATATTTCGGTGTTTTCAAATTGGACCTCAAGTGCCCCTAGGACACAAACACTTTCACATATATTTGTTAGGCACTTGAATAGGGCTTGTTTGTTTCAATACGGGATCGAAATGCACACATGGTGCACTTTCGGTCGACCAACCAAGTCAGTTCATTTTGGCCTAGTCGACCGAAACCTCCCTGGGTCAAAAGTTTGACCATCTGGTCGACCGAACCAGGTAGTTCAAAAGGCCCTGGTCGACCGAAACTCCCTCAGGTCAAAAGTTTGACCACTTAGTCGACCAAACCAGGTAGTTCAAAAGGCGCTGGTCGATCGAAACCCCTTGGGGTCAAAAGTTTGACCATCTGGTCGATCGACCACTTTTGTACTCCAACTACTTGGTCGACCGGAGGGTGCTCGAGAGAATTCCCATCGGTCTGGTCGACCGAACTAGTCAGTTCAAAATGGCCTGGTCGACCGAACCTCGGAAAATTGAGAAATCTTCTTCTTCTGGTCGACCAAGACCTCAGTTCAAAAGTCCCCTGGTCGACCGAAACATATGAGACTTGGTCGATCGAACCTATTTTGGTCGATCGGACCTCTCAGGTTGCCCTGATTTTTTACCGCAGTTAATATTTTTTTAAATAGGGTTAAAATGCTTTAAACATCATTAAACTTTTCTAATAATACCCAATAGGTCCCCAACGGTTATATTTTCTCCCATGCCTATATATATATGAGTTCATTTTAGAAAAAAAAAGGGTGATTAGCCACCTTGATTAGGGAAGAAGTCTCTGAAAAATAAAAACCCTATACTACTCATTTTCTTACTCAAATCACTCATACTTGCCTTCTATCATTGCCTACATCATTTGTAAGTGGATTAAGTGTGTTTGGAAAGGTTCGCTCTCCTTGTTCTATTTTGTTTGACACGATTTTATTTGAGAGAAAAACCTAAGGATTCTCAGGGGACTTTGTTGATAAGTCTATCCTAAGAAAACCTTGTTAGATCTTCTAAGCTTGCACCTTCATTGCAATATCCTGAGAAGATCGTATAGTATTTTGTTTGCAAAATATTTTCAAAATCATCTTTAAATATCTAGTGTGCTTTATATTGATAAATACATTTGAGGAGATATTTGTTTGTGTGATAGTGGTCTTTGTAGCAATATTCATTCACTCATATATTATTTGTTGAATACAAATATTACACATCTTTTGCAAACCAAGCATATACATCATTTAATACTTACATGCTTGAGTTGTCTTGCTGATTGAAATACTGGAGACTTGACATCTTTGTGTGAACTTATTTGTTGAATGTCGTGTGATATAAAGATTGCTTGTTTGCCACTCTCACGTACACATTACACTTATAGAAAATACTTTTGAGAGTTGAACGATTTAGACCACATTGAGCTTACATATTGAATCATATTGTGGTGTATATTATTGCGCGCATTTGGGTACATATCTGCTTTACACGAAAGCACAATAACTGTACCATCTGATTATATACACATTTGTTGTATATTCCAGGCACGGGCCTGAAGAGGGAGACTAGCCCTAAAATAGTCCCGGATTGGCTTAGACCCGGTTAGGAAAGTTAGGTGCATCGTCCTGTTAAGGCGTGTAGGTTGAGGTCAGCCCCGCTAATTGACCTAGTTAAGGTTGAGGTCAGCCCTGTGTTAATTTGACGTGATTGTAAACGGTGACGCTCCACCCTTAAGTGAGCCTTTAGTGGAATCCTCGAGCTTGCGAGCTTGAGGCGGGGACGTAGGAACAGTTGGCCGAACCCCGATAACATATCGTGTATTTGTTTATATTCATGCAGTTTATATTTATCGCACATGTATGTTATGGGTGAATGATCTGTATGGCTTAATTTCCATGTTATACTTATCTACGCATTTGGAAATTGTATAGATTGACCCTAGGTTGTGTATTTATCGTTGTTGGATAAATTAACCTAGGTGAAAAAGTTTTAAATTCCAATTCACCCCCCCTATTGGGAATACACCAATTCTAACAACATATTTCTGAATTTCTTGAGAGCTTCAAATCAATTTATACTTGAAATTAACTTGAAGTACTTACATTCGGAACATCCTCAAAAAATTTAATCCTTTGATCTTCAATCTTTTCTTCCATCATCTTTGAGTTTTCGATCTTTTCTTTGAGCTTTCATCAAGTTATCTTTAATCCTCATGCTCTTCAAGATCTCTTTTTAATCCATAAGCTTTATCATGCTCTTGAGCTTTGTCACTTCCTTTAAGTTTTGCTTTTTTCCTGAAAAACTTTCACTTGAACCACATTAAACATATCATGATTTGTTTTCATCAAAATAAGAATTGTAAGCCTTATTAGGCCAACAATATGCCTTTTGGTTTTATGAATTGATTTGTCCAAGGAAGATGAATATAGATTGGAGTGCAGGCAATCGTATAGCAATACGTTCGAATCTCTCAATTTTCCTTCAATAATATGTTCTCTTTTTTTCACATTGATCTTTCCTCTTGCACTAGGGTTTAGATGAAGTATATATAGGTGCTTTACCGCTAAAACCAATCTTGACCGTTGGATTATAAGATAGCTCACGTTTTTTCTTAATAAAAATTAAATTTTTAATCTTTCCTACAAGGTCAAACGACTGAGGTCGAAGCCTAGGTGACCAAAGTTCCTTAAAGCTTTGAAAAATTAACTTGGAATACAGGGTCATACGATCAAGGTCAAAGGTCATACGACCGAAGCGTCGAGTTTAGACGACCAAAGTCAAAGTTCAGTCATCTGAGGTGCTTCTGCCAGTTTTTGTTTCTCACCAATAAATCTTCAGATGGCTGAGGTTATTCCTAAGATGTTTGAAATAATTCTTCAATCAACCAGACTTAAAGTTCAGTCATCTGAAGTCCTCAATTTTTGCACATTTTTTTTCCAGTTCAAAAATCTGTTTTGTTTTCTTTCTTGGCTCTTTTATAAAAACATTTTCCAGGGTTTTGACATTATTTCTACGTCTATGAATGTCTCCTAATGATGTTCATAATATGCATGAGTCCTAAAGTCATTCTAAGGTATATGTTAAGCCTTAAATTAAATCATATGAAAATATAAATACATGAGGTCTAAGTACCCATTCCCATGATGTTTTTTACTTTTCCACTTGCATCTTGATTCTTACTCTTTGAGTTCCATGGATCTTGCCAAGATATGTCAGCTTTGCTTTATGGCTTCCATGACTCGTTATCCTTCCGTGCATGCTTAACATATTTCCTGTTCACAAACTCAATGCACATATCAAATACCAAGTGATTTGTCATTATCAAAACCGGATTGGACTCATAGAGTCAACAACGTGTATTGGAAATTCAATAAACCAAAGCTTAATTTTTTCTTGGGCTTGTAGAAACCGAAAAGAAGTACATTGGTTAATCAATATTTTGCGGAAACTGTAAGGGAGTACGTTGATTGGTTAACAACCAAAAACCTATTAACTGAAGATTTATTTGACTTCTAATTTTGGAAAGAATGATCAGATGTTATTTTGATTATCAATTGAAAGGAAAATTGCATTCTCTACAGGGCTTACATATTCATATACAAAGGGTTACAAACAATCAAGCTAAATATTGCCAAAAGAATTGCAAAGCATATATTGATTGGTTACTTATATTGTGGTTGATTGGTTTAAGTTGTTGTTTGATTGTTTATTTGCGTTGTGGTTGTGGATTGAATAAAAGACTTAAGCCTTTGTGCGATTGCTAAAAGAGGTCAAGAAATCTTTGAAAGAATTATAAAAGGTTAAGAATCCATAAAAGGATTTAAAAGAAATTTTAATAACCCAATTCAGCCTCCTCTTGGGACTGCACCTTAGTTTTCATTTGGTATCTGACCCTCGTTATAGTTAATCCTAACAAGAAGCTATACAAAGATCTAGATGGTACAAATAGGAGTAGCTCTCTTTGGTGAGGATCAATCCTTAACTAGACCACCCATTTTTTGTGGACTCAACTACACCTTCTAGAAACAACGTATGAGAATCTACCTTCAAACAATGGATTGGAAAGTAAGGAAGGTTGTCACAAATGGTAACCTAATCCCTACTAAACTAGTGGATGGAAAAGAAGTACCTAAAGAAGACAAGGAGGTGACCGAAGTAGATCACAAAATGCTACAAGTTAACTCTAGTGCAATAAATGCCCTGTATTGTGCACTTGATACTAATGAATTCAATAGATTGATGGCATGTAAAATAGAAAAAGAATTTTGGGATAAATTGGAAGTGACCTACGAAAGCTTAGTAGATGTTAGAGACAGTAGAATTGATATGTTAACTAGTGAATACGAAGATTTTAGGATGAATTCTGATGAAACCATAACAAGCACGTACACGAGGTTCACACATATCATAAACACACTAAGTGCCTTAGGAAAAACATATTCCACCCATGAGATGAATCGTAAAATTCTAAGAGCACTTCCACCTATTTGGGAACTGAAAGCCATAACCATAAAGAAAGGTAGAAACCTCAAAACAACATCATTAGATGAACTCATACAATCACTTCTAACCCTATGAAATGGCTATAGAAGAAAGAAACACTGAAAATAAAAATAAGAAGTCTATAGCTCTAAATACCTCGAAAGAACATTCAAGTGAAGAAGATAATGACTCAAGTGAATTAGACAATGAAGAATTAGCTTTCATAACTAGAAGGCTTAGAAAATTCTTCAAAAGAAATAAAAAATACACTAGAAAATTCAGAGGGTTAAAAGCTAAAAAAAAAAAATGAAAATAGTAAAAAGGAATACAAGAGCAAGAATGAACCTCCCACTTGCTATCACTATACAAAGGCCAGACACATCAAGTTAGACTACCCTCAGCTCAAGAAGGAAAAGAAGAAAAAGATGCCTAATATGAAAGCAACATGGGACGACACAAGTTCAAGTGAATCGGAGAGTGAATCCAGCAAACGAGAAGTGGAAAACATGTGCTTCATGGCACTCAACGAAGAGGTAAACTCTTATTACTCCTTCTCGGAAGATTCATGTGATGAATCATATAATGATTCATGTGAAAGTATGCCCTCTTATAAAGAACTTCAAGCTGAATTATTCTCTCTTCATAATAAGTTTATCAAGGTCTCAAAAAGGAACATAATCTTAAAACAACAAAATGAACACTTAGAAATCAGCTTGAATCCTCAAAAATTGTTGAAAAAGAAAAACACTTAAAAATTGGTGAGCTTGAGAAGAAAGTAAATAACATGTCTCAAAAATTAGCAAAATCTCAAGTGAATGAATATGGCAAGAAAGAACTAGAAATAATTGATCTTAAAAACTCAATTGAAGATAAAGAAAAGATTATTTGCAACTTTACTAGACGTAAAGAAAAATTTGAAAAAACGGTAGGACAACAAAGGATGACTAACAATAAAGAAGGAATTGGTTAAAATGGAACACCAAACAAAAGAAAGAAAAACTTGGTTATGGGATATTTTGTAAATCAATCTAAACACTACGCAAGTACTTCATCAACAAAAAATTATGAACATACTACTTGCTACATGTGTAAGCATAAAGGACATATAATGATTAATTTTCCACTCAAGTTAAAATACATCAAAGTGAAAAATGAATGGATAAACACTAAAACTAGACAAGACTTGAAGAGTGTTAAAAAAGTTTGGGTTCCAAAAATGACAACATAAATCCTTTCTTGTAGGTTTGCTTTAGGTCCATTCCATCTAGAGAAAAGGGTACTTGGACAACGGTTGTTCAAGACATATGATGGGAGATAAATCAAAGTTCACTTCTCTCACTCAAAAGGATGGAGGATATGTTACCTTCGGTGACAACACAAAAGGCAAAATTATCAGAATTGGTAAAATAGGTAAAGATTCCTCACTCACTATTGATAATATTTTTCTAGTGGACGGTCTAAAGCATAATCTATTAAGTATTAGTCAACTTAGTGACAAAGGATTTGAAATAATCTTTAATAAAAGACAAATGTATAATACAAAATCTTAAGGATCATGATATACTATTCACAACACATAGAATGAATAATGTGTATTGCATATATCTTGATAGTCTAATTTCTCAAGATGTAACTTGCTTAACTGCCATGAGTGAAAATAGTTGGCTTTGGCATAGAAGAGTTGGGCATGGTAGCATGGATCTTATATCGAAGCTTTCTAAAAAGAATTTAGTTAAGGGCTTGCCTAATGCTAAGTTTATCAAAGATAAAGTTTGTGATGCTTGCCAACTAGGAAAACAAATCAAGACAAGTTTTAAAAAGAAGAAATATATATCAACTAGTAAACCCCTAGAACTCATACACTTAGACTTATTTGGACCTACTAGAACTCAAAGCTTAGGAGGAAAGCAATATGCCTTCGTAATTGTTGATGACTTTTCTAGACACACATGGGTACTGTTCTTAGCTACCAAAGATGAAGCTTGTGCTTTGCTAATAACTCTATGCAAGAAACATCAAAATGAGAAAGGTTACAATGTCTCAAACCTAAGAAGTGACCAAGGAAGAGAGTTTAAAAATAAGAACGTTGAAAATTTTTTCAATGATCATGGGATAAGCCATAACTTTTCAGCACCTAGAACCCCACAACAAAATCGAGTTGTTGAGAAGAAAAGTAGAACCATTCAAGAAATGGCAAGAACTATGCTAAATGAGAATAACTTACCCAAGTATTTTTGGGTTGAAGCTGTAAATATAGCTTGCTACGTAATTAATAGGGTTTCTATTAGAACAAGCCTAAACAAGACACCTTATGAATTATGGAAAGGAAGAAGGCCAGACATAACTTACTTCCATGTTTTTAGGTGTAAGTGTTTTGTTCTCAATAACAAAGATGACCTAGGAAAATTTGATGCTGAATCGGTTGAAGGAATTTTCCTAGGATATTCTACAAATAGTAAGGCCTATAGGATCTACAACAAAAGAACACTAACCATTATTGAATCAATTCACGTAAACTTTGATGAATCAAACCCTTTTTCAAAAGAAGTCAAAAATGAATAAAAGGATGATATTTTCAAAAAGTAGGATGATCTAGAAAATAAGGAAGAAATAGAAGAAAATGAAGAAACCTCGAGAAAAACCTATAGAAAATCTTGAATTACCAAGAGAGTGGAAGTATGTAAGAAATCACCCTCAATATCAAATTATAGGTAAATCGTCTAGAGGTGTAACTACTAGATCTTCTTTAAAAAATCTATGTAATCACTATGCATTCCTATCTCAAAATGAACCTAAGAATGTTGAAGAAGCCCTTAAAGATGATTCTTGGATAATTTCTATGAAAGAATAATTAAATCAATCTGAAAAGAGCAAAGTATGACAATTAGTACCCTAACCTGAAAATCACTCGATCATTGGAACTATATGGATATTTAGAAACAAAAGGGATCAAAATGGTATAGTCATTAGGAACAAAGCTAGACTTGTAGCTAAAAGGTATAACCAAGAGGAAGGGAGAGACTATGGTGAAACCTTTGCCCCTATAGTTAGAATGGAAACTATAAGGATGCTACTAGCTTATGCCTCCTACAAAGAATTTAAGTTACACCAAATGGATGTTAAAAGTGCCTTCTTAAATGAGTATATTAATGCAGAGGTATATGTTGAACTACCCCCGAGATTCAAAGATATAGAAAATCCTGATTATGTGTTTAAACTAAATAAGGCTTTGTATGGGTTAAAGCAAACCCCTAGGGCTTGGTATGAAAGATTTAGTGGACTTCTAATAGAAAAGGGGTTTTCAAGAGGAAAAATTGATAGTACCTTGTTCATTAAAATCAAGAAAGATGACATACTTTTAATTCAAATCTACATAAATGATATAATATTTGGTGCTACTAATGAACATATATATAAAAAAATGTCAAAATGTATGCAAGAAGAATTTGAAATGAGCATGATGGAAGAATTAAACTATTTTCTTGGACTACAAATTAAACAAGCAAAGAATGGGACTTTTATAAGTCAATCCAAATATATAAAATAAATGATCAAAAAATTCGATATGGAAAATAGTAAATCCATAGGAACCCATATGAGTACCTCCATCAGCCTAGATAAAGATGAGAAAGGAAAACCTATAGATATAAAGTATTATAGAGGCATGATTGGAAGTATACTATATTTAACAGCCAGTAGACCTGACAAAATGTTTAGTGTGTGTATGTGTGTACGTTTTCAATCAGCACCTAAGGAATCTCATCAAGTTGCTATTAAAAGAATTCTAAGATACTTATTAGGCACAATTGAACTAGGACTATGGTATCCAAAAGGCATCGACTTTGAAATAATTAGCTATTCAAATGCTGAATGCAAAATTGATAGAAAGAGCACCAGTGGCACATGTCACTTTTTAGGAAGATCGTTAGTATCTTGGTTTTCCAAGAAATAAAATTTTGTGGCCCCTTCAACTGTTGAGGCTGAATATGTAGCAGCCGGGAGTTGTTATGCACAAACACTATATAAGAAATAACAATTAAGAGATTTTAATTTAAAATGCACACCTATACCAATTAAGTGTGACAACACGAGTGCAATAAACATATCCAAAAATCTCATTTCACACTCAAGAACCAAGCAGATTGGCATAAAACATCATATTTTAAGAGATTATGTTCAAAAAGAAGATATAACTCTTGAGTTCATCAATACAAATGATCAATGGGTTGATATCTTTACTATACCTCTCTCAGAAGACAGATTCATAACAATTACAAGAGAGCTTAGTCTACTACATAGTAGAGAAATTGTGTAAAGAATCAGAATTTCAGAAAAGGTCAACAGTCAACCAACTAACCAAATACCCAACCGACTAACTGAACAAATGCATGAGAGGAGTGTTATAGTCAGGTGCTCGAGCCAAGACCCAGCCGATTAACTAAGCCATTTTTCTGAAATAGAGACTAGTCAGCCAGCTAACCCTGAGGTTAGCTGAGTGATTGATGGAAAAACCCGAGACTCATTTATGAAAGCCCGAGTCATTTAAGTGGTCAACCAACTAACCTAGGGTTTAGTCTCTCATATGCTCTCTTTCTCTCCCATTCCTCAGTTCCTCCTTTTCAAAAATCACCAAAATCTTGTCTTCCATTTCCGAAAATCTAACACTGCCTTATCAAAACCACCTTAGCTTTTCCATAGAAAAGTTCCAAAATGCCTAGGATCAGGTATGTAGGAAGTAAGAAACCCTCCACCTCATCTCAACACACTGAAGATTCTTTGATCGAGCAATGGCTCGTAGCCCCACACACCAAGAGCTTTTATCGAACTCATCTAAGCACAGCGGATCCTATTCTAAGTAAAATTCTGATTTCCCTCATATCATTTCCTTATTTGAGACACTAGGATGGAAAAATTTTCATTGTGCATCAAAACAAGGGACATTTTCCTAACCATTTTCCTAACCTCGTGAAAATTTTCTATGCAAATCTTGTTAAGGAAGAACACGAACTTTCTACCAAGGTGATGGGAAAATCCATCTCTCTCACTTCCAAATCCCTTGCAAAAATCTTTAAAATCCCCAAAGGAGATTTTGAATGTCCTTCTTTTAGTACCTCTTGGATTTAAGAACAAGGTTTCACTCCAGAAGAATTCCTTCCCTTGATATTTGACACCGAGCCTATTTCTTTTCACAATCCTCCAAACATTTGAATCTTCAAGCTTAGATTTTACAAAAAATCATCACATATAATATACTTCCTAAAGCTGGGTCACACATGTATATCTCCTATGCAGACTACTTTGTCCTCTGGTGCTTGCTTAAGGGCAAGAAAATAGACTTACCGAGTCTTATGCTTCAATGGATGATATCTTGAGTGGAAGCATGACGAGTCAACCTTCCCTATGGAGGAATTTTAAACCAAATATTTGCAAAAGTCCAAGTGTGCTTAGCTTCTGATCTCTTTGTGAAACACACCCATTATGACATTCTCAATTCCACAACTCTAAAATTAATGGGTTTTAAGAAGTATGAGGATGGTTGGATTCTAAAGGGAAGTGGTATTCAAGTACAACAACCCCCCTGTTACTACTACTCCCGCATAGTTTAATTCGTTCCATCAACAATTCACCACTTTTAGTCAAACCATGCAAATCGGGCTTTAGTCTCTCCAATCCAACTTTTCTTCCCTTCAGGAAAATTCCATGGGAGGAAATGAGGATGATGATAAGAAGGCATGGATCAAAATAAGAAGACGAAGAGGACTTAGACGAAAGAAATGAAGAAGAAGAAGAAAGGAATGAAGAAGCATTAGATGATCATCCTACTAATGAAAGCTGATGTTTTTACTATTCTTGTCCTTAGAAACATGAATCTTGTAACTTTTTGACTATAATATGGTATTTTGTATGACAAAACACTTCGTTTGTTTGCTTTGCTTGTATTACTTAGTATGACCTGCGTCTTTCCCCTTATTTTGAATGATGTCCAAAGGGGGAGAAATTGGGAAAAGCAAAGATGTCATGTTAAGTACTTAAGTATGTATTTAGAAAGCAATAATGTAATAACATGAAATAGTATGTTAAGTATATTGAAATGCTCTGTTTGAGATTCTAAAATGCTATGTTTTAGCTTATGATGAGTTGAGTACATTATTTGTAATTGAATATCTTTGCCTTTGACTTTAAGCAAATTGACTATATGTATTTGATGTTACATGCTGAACATATTGAAAGAATGCTTATAGTGAGGGGGAGCTTTTTCAAACAAACATTCATCTTTGCTTCTCATTTTTTATCATAAAAAAGGGGAGATTGTTGGCCTAACGAAGCTTTTTGAAATTAGGATAGCTTCCCAAGAGGGGGGGGGGGTGAATTGGATTTTTAAAATTATTTCAAGTTTAATTCTTTGTTGTCTATTAATAATCACAATAAGTGAATACAAAAACAATTCAACCACAACCAATCAATAAGATGATCAAAATTTTGTTCTTTGCAACAATAGCCCTGAATAAATTGTAAAGCATGCTGAATTTATGTAAGTCCTGTGTTTATTCCAAACTCACAATTCTTCTTTGTGTTTAGCTTTAAACAAACTTTCAGATTAATAAGTTTAGGATGATCAACCAATGTAGTCCCTTTCGGTTTCTGCAAATAATGATGATCAAGCCAGAACAAATTATCCTCTGGTCTATTTAACAACCATACACTTAGAATTAACAATATAAAGCATACACGCAGGTTGTAAGTATTGCTAAAAAATAAAGAGTAAGGAAGAGAAGAGAGACACAAGATTTTACAAGGTTTGGCTTATACCCAGCCTACATCCTCGCCTTTGGCAAACTACCAAAGGATTCACTAGTTCAGTTCCGTTGACAGGTGGAACAATACCGATTACAATCACTTCTTCCATTAGGCTAGAGCTTGCCTCTTCAAACGAAATTCCCTCATTTGGTCCAACGATTCTACAACCCTGAATCATCTATAAATAAGAACCAAGATGGAGAAGATTTTTTGTACAAGAAAACACTCTCACAGCAGAATGAGTTAGTACAACATTCAGCATTATAATACTTCAAAGTAATTCAAATATAAAAGAATTTGAAGCTCAATACTCAATTTAAATCACCAAATATCTTCTAAGTATTGAAATATTTTGACTTGGAAGGCTTTACTTTGAAGTTTGTATTAGCAATAACTCAGTAGTTGAAGATGGATAAACACAAAAGAATTTGAGAGCCTTTTTAGAGAGCTTTGATTGTTGGAAATTTCTTGGTATAAAAATCTTTGAAGTTTGGGGCTATTTATAGATGTTTAAAAGTAATTCCTAACCCCTAAAGTTTCCTTGAAGTAGTTTCCAAGTTTTTCAAAATAATAGTGTCCAAAAAATCCATTTAAAAAATCTTCTCATTGAGAGTTTTTAAGCCAACGTTCGAGTGGCAGTCACTTGCCATGACTTGACAGTTGCTTGTCATAGAATAAACTCACAACACAAAACATTGGCAGTTGCCTGACATAACCACCCAGGCTCCTAGCTATATTCAGGCAGTCGCCTGGGATGCTACTATCTCTTTGAAAAATTCTTCATTTATTTTGGCAGTTGCCTGCCACAAGAGGACAGTCGTCTGACCCTTCTGTTTTTCAAAAAGTTTTCTTTTTTAAAAATATTTCTTTTCTTTGATTTGAAAAACATACTTTAGGGTTTTCTTAAAAATATATTTATGAGTTTCTTTTGATTTTATGAGAGCTTCAATTCAGTTTATACTTGAAATTAACTTGAAGTACTTACATACAAACATCCTTAAAACTTTATTCCTTTTGATCTTCAAGTAAGTCCTTGTTCTTCCATCATCTTTGAGTTTCTGATATTTTCTTTGAGCTTCCATCAAATTATCTTTAATCCTCATGCTCTTCAAGACCTTTCTTGATTCATAAACTTTATCATCCTTTTGAGTTTTGTCACTAGCTTTAAGCCTTGCCTTTTTCCTGAAAAACTTTCACTTAAACCACATTAAACACATCATGAGTTGTTATCATCAAAATAAGAATTTTTAGCCTTGTTAGGCCAACAATCTCCCCCTTTTTGATGATGACAAATCGAGAGCAAAAATAATAAGAGATAATACTCATGGCTCCCCCTTTCAACAAGCATGATATATTCATAGTCATAGTCACATAAGTAATGAATTTATGGTACTTGAAAAATGATTCATACAATGATTAATGCAATGATCCATACAAGATAATATAATCCATACATATTCATTGTCTTACAAACCATAGCATATTAGTATTTTTCATTTTTGCACTCCCTTCTCTCAAACAGCTCCCCCTTTGGACATCAATCAAAAAGGAGAGGAGAGTAATACAAAAAAAATATAGTGAAGTGCTGCAATTCATAGTACTTATAAATCTTACAAACATAAAGAACATACTATCCAGTAAAGCACTAATACATAGACAAAAGTTTTTAAATATCTCATAGATGAAACACATCAATCAGAGGCTTCCATAGATCCACTTTCTTCTTGTTCTTCTTCTTCTTCTTCACCAGATTCATCATCACTTAATGGAGTAGAGCTGATATCCATCGGAGATTTGCCTTTATAAGAGCTAGCCAAATGTTGCACAAACTTATCAACTCACTAAACAAGGATTGAACAATGAGTTTCCACAGTTGAAACCTTCTCCCTTAGTGTACCAAGTCCAGATTGCATTCTATCACTGAAAGTCATATAGTGATTAAAAAATGGAACAAACCAAGAAGGAGTTTCTGGGTCAAGTTGAACTGAAGATGCTGGTATGGAAGATTGAGGTGGTGGTGCAGATGATACGTGACGATGTCCCTTATGAAATCACCCTTGAGGAGAGTTCTTATATCCCATACGCTTAAGAATAGTATCAGAAAAGATATTGTATTGGGTTTTGCTAGTGAAGTTAAATGATGGTGTAAGAACATTGAAATAAGCAAATACCATATTTAACATCCCAACATATGGTAGAATGACAGGAGGGGCATCAACTTTCATAATAATCCACTTGATAAGTAAACTTGGAAGATCCAACTTTTTCCCTTTAAGAATACACCACATTACAAAACAATTTAAGAATGAAATATGATCATGAAAAGCAGAACGTGGTAGGAAATTGTATGTAATAAGTTTGCGCAGGATTAGAGCTTGTAGATTGACCTATTTGTAAAGAGGTGGATGCCCAAAGTTGACAGGTGTATCAGTTATGAATAGGGGAAAAAATTCCTCTGGAGTGAATCCTTGGGACATTATCCATTGTTTCTCAACAATGCGGACCTCAAGATCCCTTGGCTTGACTCGAAGAATTTTTCCCGAAGATATGGGAGTAAGATGAATATTTTGCCCTAGAAGATTTGTCTTGAGCCCATTTTCATCCCTTTCCATATTTGCATAGAAAATCTGAACCACATTTGGATAGTATCCTTTTGCTTGATAAGTAATAAACCGATCCCACCCAATTTCCTTGAAAAGTTCCATAATTTTAGGAAAATCTGAATTGAAGAATGTAACATCAAGAACTTTACCTAGAATGGGTTCGGTTGAAGCAATTTGATTTCTATAGAGTTTCTTACCATGTGGAGTTACTAACCATATCTCTACTTCATCAATGTTGATCCTTGTCGAAGAAGAAGAACCCTTGTTACGAGTTGATTTTATCTGTGGCATGTTTGTATGGAATCGGAAAGCTGATAAACCCTAGGTTATATTCGCGATTTGGTGTGGAGGGTAGATTTGATGCTCGTTTTAAGACTGATTTGGAAGAAGATTCTGTGTGAAAAAGAATAGGAAAGAAGAATTTTAGAGAGAGAGAAGAAGGAGCAGTCGCCTGAAGGAAGTTAAAATGACATAAAATAGAATTTTAAACCTTGCCCGCCGTGAGGCAATCGCCTGCTAGGATAAGGCAGGTGCCTGTCATTGAAGAATTTAGAAAAAAATTTAGTTTACTTCTCAAATATGCATCATACCCAATTCTCTTCTAATGAATATGAATCACTCTTTAGATAGAGGTTTTGTAAATATATCGGCTAATTGGTTATTTTTATTTACAAATTCTAGCGTTATGTCTTCGTTTTGCACATGATCTCTCAAGAAGTGATGTCGTATGTCAATATGTTTTTTTCTTGAGTGAGATACCAAATTTTTTGAAATATTTATGGCATTTTTGTTGTCACATTTTATTGGAATAGTTTGATATTGAATTTTAGAATCTTTTAGTTGTTGTTTCATATACAATGTTTGGGCACATCAACTCCCTGTAGCTATGTATTTTGCTTCTGTTGTGGATAGAGCTACAAAGTTTTGTTTCTTTGAAGACCATGAGACTAAAGAGTGTCCTAGAAAATGACACGTTACGCTTGTGCTTTTTCCATCTATCTTACATCCAGCAAAGTCTGCATCGAAATAGCTTATCATTTCAAAATTAGTTTCCTTTTGTTACCATAAACCTAGTTCAAGTGTGCCTAGTAGATATCTAAGGATTCTTTTAATTGTTGTTTGATGTGATTCCTTAGGAGCCGATTGGAACATAGCACACATAGATACGCTAAACATAATATCCGATCTACTTGCTGTTAAGTAAAGTAAGCTTCCTATCATACCTCGATAATGCTTAGTATCTACTTGTTTCCCTTTTTCATCCTTGTCAAGACTAGTTGAAGTACTCATGGGAGTTCCTATATGTTTACTTTCTTCCATATCAAACTTCTTTAATATGTCTTTAATATATTTAGTTTGATTTATGAAAGTTCCTTTTTTTGCTTGTTGGAATTGTAACCCTAGAAAGTAATTTAACTCTCTCATCATGCTCATCTCAAACTCTTTTTGCATAGACTTAGCAAATTCATTACAAAAATCCTCATGAGTTGTTCTAAAAATAATATCATCAACATAAATTTGTACTATAAGCATGTCTTTGTTTTTTATTTTTTTAAATAAAGTACTATCTATCTTTCCTCTTGAAAAGTTGTTTTGAATTATAAACTTGCTTAGCCTTTCATACCAAGCTCTAGGAGCTTATTTCAAACCATATAAAGCTTTAGTTAACTTAAATACATGATTTGAATTTTTTGAATTTTCAAAAACTGGAGGTTGTTTTACATATACTTCTTCATTTATATATTCATTTAAGAAAGCACTTTTTACATCCATTTGGTATAAATTGAAGTCCTTATAGGCTGAATAAGCTAAGGGCATCCTAATTGCTTCCATTCTTGCTACGGGGGCAAAGGTTTCATCGTAATCGATACCTTATTCTTGATTAACCCTATGCTACTAGCCTAACTTTATTTCTTACAACAGCTCCATTTTCATCCTTTTTATTTCTAAACACCCATTTAGTTCATATGATTGATTTGTCTTCGGGTTTAGGTATAAGTTCCCACACTTGGCTTCTTTCAAATTGATTTAGTTCCTTTTGCATGGCTATACTTCAAGAGTCATTTTTTAAGGCTTCTTCAATATTCTTGGGTTCATCTTAAGATAAAAAGTCATAATGTTTGCAAATATTTTTCAAAGAGGCTTGAGTGGTTATTCCTTTTGAAGTTTCTCCAAGTATTTGTTCTTTTGGATGACTTTTAGCATATTTCCATTCTTTAGGTAATTCTAGATTTTCTACAAAGTTTTCATTTGAAGTCTCATTATTATTTTCTTCCTTTGTTTCAAGATCTTCTTCTTTTTGTGGAATATCTTCTTTTTCATCATTCTTAATTTTATTTTCATAATTGTTTGATTCATCAAATGTTATGTGTATAGATTCAATGACAGTAAGAGTTCTTCTATTATAAACCCTATAGGCTTTGCTATTTCTAGAGTAGCCTAAAAAGATACCTTCATCCAATTTTGCATCAAACTTTCCTAAATCCTCTTTAGTGTTAAGGATAAAACATTTGCATCCAAATACATAAAAGTAAGAGATATTAGGTTTTCTTCCTTTCCATAGTTCATATGGTGTTTTATCTATACTTGATCTTATAGATCCACTATTTATAATATAACATGCTGTGTTTACAGTTTCAGCCCAAAAGTATTTAGGTAGGTTATTTTCGTTTATCATTGTTCTTACCATTTCTTGTAGGGTTCTATTTTTTCTTTCTACAACTCCATTTTGTTATGGAGTTCTAGGTACAAAGAAATTATGGTTTATTCCATATTCATTATAGAATTTATCAACCTCTTTGTTTCTAAACTCCCTACCGTGATCACTTCTAAAACTTGCTACATTACAACCCTTTTCATTTTGTAATTTCTTACATAAGGTGATTAACATGTCACAAGCTTCATCTTTATTTGTTAGGAATAATACCCAAGTGAATCTTGAATAATCATCAACTATTACAAAAGCATATTGTTTTCCTCCTAGGCTTAAGGTTCTAGTTCGGCCAAATAAGTCTAGATGTAATAGTTCTAGGGGTCTTTTAGTAGATATATACTTTGTCTTTTAAAGCTTGTTTTAACTTGCTTTCACTTTTGGCATGCGTCACACATCTTGTCTTTTATGAATTTGGTATTTGGTAATCCTTTTATAGGATTTTTCTTTGATAATTTGGATAATAAGTCCATGCTAGCATGTCCTAACTTCCTATGTCATAGCCCACTTATTTCATTCATGGTTGTCAAACAAGTTACTTTTTGATTCATTAAATTCTCAAGATTTATATAATAAACATTATTTATCCTAAGAGCTATAAACAAGATTTTATTTTCTTTGGGATTCTGAATAACACATTTTTCCTTCTTAAAGGTTATTTCAAACCCTTTGTCACTTAATTGGCTAATGCTTAAGAGATTGTGTTTTAATCCTTCTACTAATAATACATTATCAATAGTACTAGATGGTTCTTTACCTATTCTCCCGATGCCAATGATCTTACCTTTGGCATTATCACCGAAGGTGACATATCCTCCATCTTTTTGTTTTAGAGAGGAAAACTTGGCCTTATCGCTGGTCATGTGTCTTGAACACTCGCTGTCCAAGTACCACTTGTTCGTTGATGATGTTGTCCTAAAACATACCTACAATGGAGGATTTATTGTGTTAGTCTTTGGAACTCAAATCCTCTTAAATTTCTTTGTTTTGTTGTTAGTTCCATTATTAACTTTCCATTCTCCTTGTACTTTAACATACTTCCTTTTTAGTTGGCAATAAAACATTACGTGACCTTTAGTCTCGCACATATAGCAAGTAGTGTGTTTATGTTTGTTGTTTGAGGAAGTGCTAGCATAGTGCTTGGTTTCATTGACAAAGTATCTCGTGTATAATTACGTATTATTTTTGTTTGTTTTACCATTGTAACCTATTTCTTCTTTATTCCCATGTAGCCTTTTCTGTCCAATCATTTTTTCAAAATTATATTTACCTATTGTAAAATTATATATAATTTTTTCTTTATCTTTTACTAATTTCTTTAGTTCATTTATTTATAGATCCTTTATAGTCAAGTTTTCTTTATGAGTTTTACCTAATTCTTGAGTTACGTTACTTAGTTCTGCCTCTAACTTCTCAATACAAGAATCTTTTTCTTTTTCAATGGTTTTGTATGATTCAAGTTGCTTCAATAGTTCTTTATTTTGATCCTTCAAGGTTATATTTCTTTTGAAAATTTTTATGAATATTTTATGTAAGGAAAATAATTCATCTTGTAATTCTTTGTATGAGGGCATACTATCACATGACTCGTCACAAGATTCATTACAAGATTCTATTGAAGAGTAGTAGGAATTTACCTCTTCATCATTCACCATGAAGCATACGTTTGCCATCTCTTGTCCACTTGATTCTTTTTCCGTTTCACTGGAGCTTGAGTCATCCCAAGTAGCCTTCATAGCTTCCTTCTTTTTCTTCTTGTCTTTCTTGAGCAATGGGCAATCCAGTTTGATATGTCCTGGTTTCTAACAATGATAACATATAGGAGGTTCATTTTTACTTTTATTTTCATTTCTACTTGATTCTACTTTTTCAGTTTTTCTTTTGTTGAACTTCTTAGGAAATATTTTGTTCCTTCTATAAAAATTTCCTAATCTCTTAGTGATGAATGCTAATTCATCTTGATCTAAGTCACTTGTTTCACTTTCTTCTTCACTTGAGCTGTGGCTTGATGCTTTTAGAGCAATCGATTTCTTGTGCTTTAGTTCAGGATTTCTTTCTTTTTGAGCCATTTCATAGGTAAGGAGTGAACCTACGAGCTCGTCTTAAGGTTTCTTCTTTCGGTAATTGCTGTAGCCTTAGGTTCCCATATGGAAGGAATGCCTCTCAAAATTTTCCTAATCATTTTGTAGATGGTATAAGTTTTTCGTAAGGCACTTAAGGAATTAATTATGTGGGTGAATCTGGTGTACATACTTGATATGGATTCATCTGAATTCATCTTGAAAACTTCATATTCGTTTTTTAACATGTCTATCCTATTGTCCCTAACATCAATAGTTCCTTCATATGTGACTTCTAATTTGTCCCATATTTCTTTAGCCGTTTAACAAGTCATGACCCTATTAAATTCGTTAGCGTCTAAAGCACAATACAAAGCATTTATAACACTTGAGTTTATTTGAAGCATCTTATAATCTAATTCGATCATATCCTTTTTCTCTTTTGGAATATGTTTTCCATCTACTATCTTGGTAGGAATAAGGTCTCCATCCATAACTACTTCCCGTGCTTTCCAATCCATGTGTTGGAGGTAGATTTGCATTCTTTTTTTTTTTCCAAAAGGGGTAGTTGTGTCCGCAGAAAATTGGTGGACGAGTTGAGGATTGGCCCTCTCCAAAAGGAGCTACTCCTATGTTTGCCATTTAGATCTTTTTATAGCTTCTTGTTAGGAATTTGCTATCACTAGTCTCTGATACCAATTGAAATTAGGATAGCTTCCCAAGAGGGGGGGTGAATTGGATTTTAAAAATTATTTCAAGTTTAATTCTTTGTTGTATATTAATAATCACAACAAGTGAATACAAAAATAATTCAGCCACAACCAATCAACAAGATAATCAAAATTTTGTTCTTTGCAACAATAGCTCTGTAATAAATTGTAAAGCACGCTGAATTTATGTAAGCCCTGCATTTATTCCAAACTCACAATTCTTTTTTGTGTTTAGCTTTTAAAAAAACTTTCAGATTAATAATTTTAGGATGATCAACCAACGTAGTCCCTTTCGGTTTTCGCAATCAATGCTGATCAAGCCAAAACAAATTATCCTCCGATCTATTTAACAATAGTACACTCATAATTAATAATATAAAGCATACATGCAGGTTGTAAGTATTGCTGAAAAATAAAGAGTAAGGAAGAGAAGAGAGACACAGGGTTTTACGAGGTTTGACTTATACCTAGCCTACGTCCTTTCCTTTAGCAAACCACCAAAGGATTCATGAGTTTAGTTCCGTTGACAGGTGGAACAATACCGATTACAATCACTCCTTCCGTTAGGCTAAAGCCTGCCTGTCTAAACGAAATTCCCTCTTTTGGTCCACCGATTCTACAGCCCTCAATCGTCTATAAATAAGAACCAAGATAGAGAAGAGTTTGTATACAAGAAAACACTGTCACAGCAGAGTACGTTAGTACAACATTCAGTACAATAATACTTCAAAGTAATTCAAATATAAAAGAATTTGAAGCTCAATACTCAATTTAAATCACCAAATATCTTCTAAGTATTGAAAGGTTTAGACTTTGAAGGCTTTACTTCGAAGTTTGTATCAGCAATAACTGAGTAGTTGAAGATGGATGAAAACGAGAGAATTTGAGAGCTTTTTTAGAAAGCTTTGATTGTTAGAAATTTCTTGGTATAAAAATATTTGAAGTTTGGGGCTATTTATAGATGTTTAAAAGTAATTCCTTACCCCCAAAGTTTTCTTGAAGTAGTTTCCAAGTTTTTCAAAATAATAGTGTCCAAAAAATCCATTTAAAAAATCTTCCCATTGAGAGTTTTTAAGCCAACGTTCAAGTAGCAGTCGCTTGCCACGACTTGGCAATCGCCTGTCATAGAATAAACTCACAACACAGAACATTGGCAGTCGCTTGCCAGAACCAAGGTAGCCGCCTAGCATGACTACCCAGGGCCGGCCTGACTATGTTCAGGCAGTCGCCTGACATGCTACTGTCACTTTGAAAAATTCTTTATTTAATTTGGCAGTCGCCTGCCACAAGAGGACAGTCACCTGACCCTTCTGTTTTTCAAAAACTTTTCTTTTTCAAAAACCTTTCTTTTCTTTGATTTGAAAAACATACTTTAGGGTTTTCTTAAAAATATATTTCTAAGTTTCTTTTGATTTTATGAGAGCTTCAATTCAGTTTATACTTGAAATTAACTTGAAGTACTTACATACAAACATCCTTAAAAATTTATTCCTTTTAATCTTCAATAAAACCATGTTCTTCCATCATCTTTGAGTTTTTGTTCTTTTCTTTGAGCTTCCATCAAATTATCTTTAATCCTCATGCTCTTCAAGACCTTTCTTGATTCATAAACTTTATCATCCTTTTGAGTTTTGTCACTAGCTTTAGGCCTTGCATTTTTCTTGAAAAACTTTCACTTAAACCACATTAAACACATCATGATTTGTTGTCATCAAAATAAGAATTGTAAGCCTTGTTAGGCCAACACTTTTCAATCTTATTTTGATGATAACAAATGAAGAAATTTTTAACATGTGTTATTAAGTGACTTTGTTTCAAGATTAAGTACATTAACACTCATAATCATGGAAGCAAGCTAGAAATGAAAGTCAATCAAGTGAAGGCTTTTCAGAATATTGAAGCAATAAAAGACAAATAAAGAGCTTAAAGGCTAAGTGGGACCTGAAGTAAAGCTGAACCTCAAGAGACTTGAAGTCTTAGAGCCAAATGAGTTTATGCTTAGAAAGATATTTATAAGTACTTCAATCCAATACTATTTTGATATATATGAAGCTCTTTAGGATCAAAAGACTTAGAGACCATCTCTTGAAAATAACCCTTGAAAATGATTTTGAAAAAGTTGTATTTGATTTTTTCAAAATAAACTAGAGTTAAAAAATTAAATATGAAAATATTTTAAAAAGAATGGTTTGTCGAGCTGACTAACCATTTTTGAACTAGGTTTAGCCAGCCGATGACAAACATAAAGAATGAAAAACATGCCCAGCCGACTGACAATTTGAACTAGGATTAGTCAGCTGGCTAACACTCTAGTCTGTCCAACTGACTGACCATTTTTGAATTGTGTTCAGTCAGCCGACTGACTATTTATTGAAATAATTTTTAGACAAACAAAATGCTGTCAGCTGCCTGTCCAATCGACTAACTTGCACAAAATTATACCCAGTTGAGTGAGTCAGCTGATTGACTCCACGGAGATTTTGAAATTCGAACTAAATGGGAAGTTTTTCAAAATTAATTCTAGGATTTTAAATCTTTTGTGAAATTGACCAAAGACTCCAAGTCAACTTGGTAAATAAGGAAACTCTTCCACAAAAGAGTCTATAAATACCTCCCTTGCTCAATGAAAATATACGCTCAAGCAATATAAAGCATTCTACGTTCATATCTCCTAAATCCATATGTGCTTACACTCTTGCTAGGAGAACTCTACGAAATTTCTGGTTGATTAAAAGCCTTAGTTCTAATTTGCAACTAAGTTTTTCTCTATCTATAAGAAAGAATCTTTGGTGACATCTAAATCTTGAGTTTCATATTTTCTATTTAGTATTTGTTTTGAAGTATATTAAGTGCTCTAAATTGTACAAATTTGCTCCACTTTGTGAGTGTTCTTGTATGCAGATTCTTACTACTGTTTTGCAGTTCTTTGATGATTCAAGATTGATTTGGATTGTTGGACCAAGCGTGGGTTGTCACCTGCAGAGGTTTCTCTTCCTGAAAAAGAGTTTATTTGTAACAGTTTTGTTCCACTTGGAAAGGAATAGGTATAGTGGAATCCTTAGGTGGTTTTCCTAAGGCGAGGACATAGGCTGGGGATAAGCCGAACCTTATAAAAACAATGGTGTCACTTTCTTTCCCTTATTCTCTTTAAATTCCAGCAGAACTATAAACTTTGTGGAAGTTGTAATTCTCTTAATCATAAAAATAACATGTATTGGAAATTAAATAAACCAAAGCTTAATTTGTTCTTGGGCTTGCAAAAACCAAAAGGGAATATGTTGGTTAATCAATATTTTGCAAAAATTGTAAAGGAGTACGTTGTTTGGTTAACAACCCAAAACCTATTAACTGAAGGTTTATTTGAATTTTGATTTTGCGAAGAGTGATTGGATGTTATTTTGATTATCAATTGAAAGGCATATTGCATTCTCTATAGGGCTTACATATTCATATGCACGAGGCTGCAAACAATCAAGCTAAATATTGCCAAAAGAATTACAAAGCATATATTGATTGGTTATTTATATTGTGGTTGATTGGTTATGTAGTTTATTGATTGTTTATTTGTGTTGTGGTTGTGGATTGATTAAAAGACTTAAGCCTTTGTGTGATTGCTAAAAGAAGTCAAGAAATCTTTGAAAGAATTATAAAAGGTTAAGAATTCATAAAAGGATTTAAAAGAAATTTTAATAACCCAATTTATCCCCCCCCCCCCTCTTGGGGCTACACCTTAGTTTTCTGGGAGCAACTTAAATTAAAATTCAAATTGAAATTCCCATTTGGTTAAAATTTTCACATTTGGAAATTTTTTTTTTTTCACATTTGGTGTTAAATTGTCTATGGATACACAACATATGTTGATGCTCACATAATTTTTTGGATTTTAATGGACTGATTTGCTTATCCATGTCTATATAAATTAAAATGTTGTGTTTGGTCACATTGAAATTTGATTCGAGAACACAGATATACCTTAGAAAGAGGGAGAAGTAAGCTAAGTAACACATGGGGAGATATATATATATATATATATATATATATATATATATATATATATATTTTACAAAGATGAGATAAAATTCTTTTAGGACATTTTTTTATAAACCTTTTTGTTGATGTCAAAAGGTGGAGAAGTATTTAAGTATATACTAGCGAAAATCGATTTGCATGGAATTGAGTTTGCATGAAAGGGGTTTGAATGAAAAGGGGAGAAGTTGTACTAGCAAAAATATTGCATATTCTACAATATGTATGAACTTCATTGTGTGTGAATTATATTGCTAAATTCTAAATTATGCATAATCTTAAGGGGAGCCTTGTTAGGAGTAACCCACTTTGGTTCATGTATTTATCATCATCAAAAAAGGGGAGATTGTTGATTCTATGAGTCTGATCTTGTTTTGATAATGAAAAATCACTTGGTATTTGACCTGTGCAATTGAGTTTGTGAACAGGATTATGATTTAGAATGCACGAATGGTAAGCATGATATGGAAGCCACAAGGAACCTAAAGTACATATCACTTGGCTTAATCCATGGAAATAGAAGAATAAAAGGATGAAAAAGCAAGCTTCAAGTTCAAGATCTTCAATTGGAATAGGTATTTAAAATTGAATGTATTTACATATGTCATATGATATAATTCGAAGCTCAAATATACCCTAGAAAAACTTTAGGAATCATACATTTCATGAAAGATTCATTTACATTAGTTCTAGGTTAAATAAATTTTAGAGACCTTGTCAACAAACCACATGGCCTCATTGATGAACAGATGAAGGCAACTCGGTGACAAATGATCTGTTCTCGTCGACGATAAAATATTGAGAGCCCAAAAGTTTCAGGCAGGTCTCTCATCGACGAACTCATGTTCATGTCGACAAATGAGTGTCGAACACTCGTTGACGATTGTTTCTACTCATCAATGAAGGTCATGGCACATAACTAATTTTCAGCACAAATATAGACAGATTAATGTTTAATCTTCATGATCCAACGGCTAGAACTTAATCTGATAGTGAGAACACTTTTTAAACATACCCTAAACCCTAGAAACACAAGAAGAAACAATTTAGAGAGACTAATCTTGTTATCTTGTGCTAAGTGTGCCTCAATTCCAAAGGCTTTGCCAACACTCTACTGCATTCATATTCTTTGGGTCAATTATCTCAGTTTTTCTTTAAAGAGAATTCATCTACACATCTTGCAAGCAATTTGTGGTGATTGAGGTTTGATCAATAAGTGATTTATTTGTGGATTCAATATGTATATAAGGTTTTTCATCTCTCAAACTCTTATATCTAATATTTTTTATTGAGAAGAAAAATTCTTGTTTTATTACTTGAAAAGTTTATTTGAGAAAGGTTTTTGCTAAAGTTTGAATCTTTGCAGATATTCAAGTTTATATTTACATATAGATTTTATCTTACGATATAATTACAAAAACTTTTGATAAGCAAATCCTAAGGATTTTAAAATACATAGTCTTGAGAAATCGTTTGAAAAAATTTTGACTTGTGTTCAAATCTTTGAAGATATATATATATAAAGATCATATATTTGTTGATACACAAATATCATTGAAAACATCTTATACATTCATTGAGCTTCATGTTTTATCATATGAGTATGTATTAGGATATCAATTGTACTCACTAACTTTGTTGGAAGCATTTTATGTTTTTGCAAAAATATTGTAATCATTATATTGTATAAACGGTTCGAGTTGTCAACCATGGTGAGGAGGAAGTTACGCCTCTTGTAAGCAGCGGACTGTGAGGGAAGCTCCGTCCCTGATAAAGGAGCGGGGATTAGTGGAATCCTTGAATGGGTTGCTTAAGGTGATGATGTAGGTCGGGGTATGCTAAACCTTAAAAAAATTGTGTTTGCATCTCTCTTACCCCTAACTCTTTTTTAATTTTTGTTGGTACACAAATTGTTCTCTTATTGTATATGTGTTGAACATTTGTTATGTTTCTGACTAAGTGGGTAAAATTGTATGCTTGATAAAGTCACACATTAAATTGATTAATTATGAAACATTGAGTTAGTTGTAAAGTATATTTCAGTTGTGTAACTGAAAGTTCTCAAGATTATAACTTAAGGAATTAAAATTTAAAATACCCAATTCACCCCCCCCTTGGGATAACACCAAAATTCACACCTCTTTCTGAAGGGTCATATCAAATACTACCTTTAGAGTTAGTAGAATTAAGGAAACAATTTGATGAGTTATTGGAAGCAAGTTGTATACATGCTTCTAAAGTACTAGTTGGAGCACCAACGTTGTTTCAAAGGAAACATGATGCATGGGAGGATGCAGATGTAAGAGAGCTACTACATGCTCAATAAAGTAACCATCCACAACAAATATCCCATTTAGTGGTTGCTCATTTGTTTGACAAACTAAGTTATGCCAAGTATTTAATCTAACTTTACTTGCGGTCAGGCTACTATCAATTGAGGATAGTAGATGGTGGTAAGTTGAAGACTACTTGTGTGACACAATATCGGGCATATGAATTCTTGGTGACACCCTTCAAGATGTTTGATATGCCAACAACATATTTCATTAATACCTTGAAAATTAAGTTTGTTGTGGTGTAGTTGAATGACATTGTCATCCATAGTTCCACTTTAGAAGGACATAAAGATCATCCATGGAAGGTATTTAATAGGTTAAAGGAGAACAATCTTCATGTGAAGAAAGAGATGCACTCTTTTTCTTAGAGGAGCATCATCCTTGGTCAATGATCGAATAAGATCATATCTAGATGGATATGGAGAAGTTGAGAGCTATTTGAGATTGGAAGATCTCAATGACAATGAATCTATTATTGTAAGTTTGTGAAAGGGTACTAGAGGAAAACTGCCCCGTTAACAGAATTGTTGAAGAAGGGTCATAAGTGGAACTAGATAGAGGAGTGCTAGGAAGCCTTTGACAACTTGAAGGAAGCCATGATACAAAATTTGGCACTTACTTTTATGGACATCATGAAATCAACATATGCGTTAGACTATGTTCTTGGTGGATTCTTGTTACAAGATGGGCATATTGGTGCATACAAGAACCGTAAGCTTAGTGAGGTAAAGCGAAACTAGCTAACTTAAGGGAAGGAGATGTTAGCGGTGATACATTATCTTTGCATGTGGTGACATTACCTATTTGGGTCAAAGTTCGTGATGAAAATAGATAACTCGACTTTTTTTTTTTTTTTTTAAATAATACAACATAAGTTATCACTCAAGTAAGCCTGTTGGCAAGAATTTTTGGCTGAGTTTGATTTCTCATTTGAGCACAGGGTGGGGCAAATGAACCAAGTTGAAAATTTATAGAGTAAGAAGGTTGAACTTGTGGCCTTATAGATGGTAAAACACTTAACAGTGCGTAAGGTTACCATGACAATGTGTGGACCCTTTAAGAAGAAAAATATCAAAGATCTAGTTTGCCAAAACCTCATGAAGTTAGTGGAAGAGGGCGAAGTGCACCAACCATGGTTATAAAATAGATTGTTGATGACACATGGTAATTAGATATTAGTACCTCGTGCTAGTGATCTAAGCAAGACATCGCTAAGAGAGTGCCCTAATACCATGTGCGGAGGCCATCTAAGATGGAACCACACTTTGGCATTGTTGAACTAGCAGTGCTATTAGCCACATATGCATGATAAGGTGGTTGAGTATACCTGAAATGGTCTCATTTGCTTGCAATACAAGGTGGAATAAAAGAAGATTGTAGGCATTGGAGCTTCTTCAATTACCAACAAGATTGTAGGGGAGTGCCTCATCATACTTCATCACTAGTTTAGCCAAGAGACTCAGAGTCTATACTTGTGCTTATAGACAACTTTTTGAAGTACGTCATTTTCATAGCCCCCACCCAAGTGTTGTAGAGGAGATGACAACACAATTATTTTTCAAGAATTTTGTGAAGTATTAGGATGTTTCCTATGGCACTCAGTGATTGAGACTTAAGATTCATAGAAAACTTCTAGATATAACTTTTCAGTATCCTTAGTTCACAATTAGACTTCTCTTCAGAATACCACCATAGCCATGAAGACAAGTACATGGATTCAATAGCTATTAGAGGAGTACCCTTATTCCATTTATTCATTGCCAACTAAAAGAATTGGGTGTAGGTACTCTATCCCTCTTAATTCTATTTTATTGCACACAATAGTTTAACAACTAACAACAAAAGCCCTTTTTAGCTTGTTACAAAGTAGCAACCACTGTTACCTCACGTAGTGGATGAGCTATGCAGAGGAAAGAATTCAAGAGCATACATTTTCACTAAAGGATAGAGACAGAACATGGAGATCACCAAAGCTTATCTAGAGAGATCTTCGAAGAAGATGAAGAAGTGGGCATATAAGGGGAGAAGACCATTGTACTTCAATATGGGTGACTTGGTACTTTTTATGCTCCATCTAGAATATATCAAGTCATTATGAGGTCAAGATAGGAGACTACTCCACAAAAACGAAGGACTGGTCACCATCTTGACTAAGTTGGGAAGGCCTCTTAAAAGGTTGATCCTCCAACTTAGATGAAAATGCATCCCATGTTTCACATCAACTACCTCAAGAAATTCAACATTGATACTAAAGATCCAAGATGAAGTCAATCAACAAGAGCACCATTGAAGACAACACAACATGACATAAGAGAAGTTGAAGTCATCATTGCTGATAACGAATTTATTGAAGGAAGAACCAACATGAGTTCTTTCTAAAATGGAAAGGCCTTGGATATAAATAAATTCATTGGATGTTAGCAAAAGACATGCAACCAATCATATACAAAGTGTAAGAATACTTGACATCAAAGTCTGCAAGGAAATTGATTGGATAAGTGAGGGAGAATGTAACGAGTAAAGCTTGTTCAAGGTATTATGATTTTTTTTTTTATTGCTTGTAGTATGTACTTAGATGGGTTATCATCATGTAAATAGTTGTATAGGTTTCATTCATTGAGTGTGTTTTAGCCTTCTGGTAAAATGGAAGTATTATTCCTTAATTAGTTTGATGTTTTGTAAAGTTAGAATAGTATAGAAAAATTTTTTCAGGGGAGGGTAAGTATTCATTAATCATTGTAAAACTTACTAGCATTTGTAAATGCGTTTAGCCTATTTTCTTCCCTCCCTTGACACATGGTGCCTACAAAAACGTTGCTTTTATGTTTACTATGTCATTCTCATTTTGTTTCATGCATGCTTACTACTTTGCTTACTTTTGCATTTGATGATTATGAATGTGTTATTGTGATAAATTTCTATCTACTTTTGATTTACTAGTACAGCAAAAGTGCTTTAGCTAGTGTTGTATGATCCTTCACAAAGTGTTCGACTTAGGACTCTTCCCCTTGTATAATCCCTACCCAAACCCAATCTTGATTATGCAAATCAAAACTCTAAATTTTTAGGATCTTAATTTAGTTTAAAGATCAAAAGATGATGGTAATTATGAGATTTAATTACATCTACTTAAGCAACAAATTAGTGGCAACTTTGTTAAACTTACAGTACCCACTATCTTATCTTACACTTTTTTGATCGTTACTCGAGTCAAGGCATTAGACCATCATGGTTTGAACACTACCACAATGTTTATGTGATTGATTTTATTTTATTTTTTTTTGAAATAATTTATGATTTTTATTTAAAATAAAGTCATCAACAACACCATAGACTAACTCATTATGGATTCAACGACTATAATTTGTAATTTTGAGAATCTTTTATAAAATTATCAAATTTTGGATAATCCTATTCCATAATTTTTTTATTTGAATAAATAAAATTTTATTAGTATTTCAAAGTTTAAAATTTTGTATGTGATAGAAATACAAATTTGTTTGGAATCCTCAAGCAGTTCAACACATAAATTTTAAATTCTTGTCATTTTAATGATTTAAATTACAAGCTTATTTTTTTATATTTGTAATAATATTTTTTGTAAGTGAATTGATAAAAAATTTTGACTTCTATTTCGTGAGGGAACATGATCCCACTCCCTAAGGAGTCAAATTTTATCTTGCTTGGAAGCAATTTAAAGTTCACATTTTTTGAAATTATTTTGTATAATTTTAAGGAAAATGAATATCATTGTATCACATTGTCTTACTGATTCTCCTTTAGTAGACCATTAGCATCTCATTGCGATACTAACTATAAAAGGCCTAAGGTCTTCAAGCAATATCAAGCAATTGCTTTTCCAAGTAACAACTTAAGAAATGTGTAATATCCCAATAGTAACTCATTGTTGATCATTGCAATGTTAGTGTTTCATGCAACAAATTAGAGGATACTGGTAGATAATGGTAGCTCAATGATGAGTCACTAAAATTCATGATTTTAGACCCTCATTTATTTTTTTTTATCCTCATTTTACTATGTAATTGCCCAATGTTATTATTGTTTAGAGTTATGCAAGGTTTGTTTTTCTTTTGAGAAAAAATAGGTTAAAACCATGGAGTTAGGTATTACAAGAAGCCAAAGAGGATTTGGAGGGCTTAAAGCTCAAATTAGATGCTCAGCCAAGCTTCTGAAGCTTCAAATTATCAAGGGACAAAAAGATGATGCTTGACCATGTGGTGCGACTAGCACCACACAGGGGCGACTTAGTCTCCAACTGCAGACTCTAAGGTTCAGACTGAGATCAAAATGTTGCAAGGTTCAACCAAGTGACTCTCCTGGGCGGCCACGTTGAGATACTGAGAATGAACTCAGAATAGAATTACCGAGAACCTTGTTGAAGTGTTTGACCAAGAGACCTTAAGAGGCGACTATGTCGAGCTCCTGAGATTTCTTGAAGATCGAGATCCTGTGGCGCGACGTAGCTAAATACATTGAAGATTCAAATTCCTAATTTCCCGCGAGTTTCAACTAAGGTGCGCACAATAATGATATAGGGGCGACTTGGTCGACAACGATGATCTTCTGCTTAATATTTGCTGCAAACATTCCTAACTTGTAAAAAAAACCTTGTAAACCCTAGAGCCTATAAGTATTCATTACAAACATAAGCTTTGGGTTCCTCTTTGGCCTCTCTTAGGTTAGTGACAAACTTAAGATGTCATTGATAGGCACTTTAGATTAGGAGTAGAGTAGATTTCAATTCCTATTTCAGTTTGTGCATGAAGTGTTTGATGAACTGTGACAATCGAAGGCGTTCTTGTGCTTTCGTGTATATACACGATCTTCTTTTGTACTTTGTGGCATTAATGACAAATGTGATGAATGCAAAGGGATGATCCTTTTACATGCCTTCTATATACTGCTTTCATTTATTATTTGGATGGTGATGATGTTTGGTGACAAGATTAGCACCTCTATTGTTTAAGTTAGGTACAAATATTAGGCTACAGTCTCCCATAGAGGTTCTCATAATTTTTTTGTGATAGAGTATACTGTGGTTCCTGACTGTGCTCCGGACGGTTGGTGCACCCTTACTACTCTATGCTATCGAACGACTCCTTGGATTGTTTAGCCGAGTTCTGGTTAGTTTAGTACGGTAAACTCACTGAACTTAGATTTCACAAAACAACATCCTAAACTATATTAATGTATAAAAATTGCTTTGTAGGAGTAGGATTAACTTAGATTTACTTACTTTCTTTTAAATGCTTTCCAGTAGATTGTTAGACATCACCCATTGAACAAAACAACCTTTTTACTTCTATTTTAAACAAGGTTATAGTAAACTAATTTATAAAAGGTGTCATAACCGCGCTTTAAGTCTCCGTGATTGACACCCAACTTACCCAATTTCTACTAAAATTGGGATTAGTTAGGTTATATAAATTTTATCTTTGGTAGTTAAGGACCCAAGCCTTGGGGAGCCTACCAAAATTTGGCGCCGTTGTCAGGGACTTGGCTATGGTTATGAACCAACTTCTAATTTAGGGTACTGTTGCCTTGTTCTTTTGATTTGCACTCCTTTTATTTTGACTTTCTTTATTGTTTTTACTTTTATTTTTGTTTATTGTTTCGAAGGTTTGAATCTTTGTGCTTAAAAGTGTGTATGTTTGGTCTGTGTTGTTTGGAACCTAAGATACTTCCTATAGATCTTGAAATTTAAAAATCATGTAGGCCCCTTAGGAAACCTATCTCTAATCCATAGAAGGTTGAATCGACTGCACTGAAAGCCATGGTTGAAAATAACCCACCAGTTCCCGCTGAACAAATCCCAGAACCCCAAGCTCCTTGCCTACCTGTGGTAGTAGAGCAACCCCTTAGGCCTTTTAGGGACTAATTTGTACCCAATGCATACACCTTGCCATCTTGCATCCGATTTTTGGATGTTTAGGCAACGCAATTCGAGATTAGGACTTCAATTATCTCGATGCTACCCAACTTTCATGGGAACCCCATTGAAAATCCTTATCAACATCTGGATGAGTTCTTGGAGATTGGTTCCACTATCCGTATACCTAATTTTAGTGATGACGCCCTTCGTCTTAGGCTTTTTTTGTTCTCTCTGAAGGATAAGGCCATATATTGGCTAACGTCCTTAGAGTCGAATTAAGTGCCAACCAGGCCACCATGTCGCATGAATTTTTGAAAAGGTACTTCATAATTGGGAAGACTAACAAGTTGCGAAGGGCAATCACAAGTTTTATAGTAACGGATGGGGAGGTTTTAATATATATTAATAGGATAATAAGTTAAGATATTAAACTATCACAATGCATATAACATTAATAATAACACATAACTATTAAAATGTTACAAATGTCAAAATAGGTAATAAAATACTATATATATTACAATACTAAAGATACTATAAAAAGTAATACCTTATATATTAAAAATACTAAAAACACCCAAAAACGTAATGCTAAATATCCTAAAGATACCATATTAAGTAGTACCCTATATGTTAAAATGCTAAAAATACCCTAATAGGTGATACTAAATATAAACATAGTGATAATACCATATAATTCATACTAATGACAATAAACATATAATATGAACTTAAATACTAAAAATACCATATAAACTAATAATAATAGTAAAATGCCATAATAATAAACTAATAATTAAATACCACCGTAAGAGTAATGTAAACATAATGAGAAAGATAAACCTCATAAACTACACCTAAAGATAAACATAATACTATATGAACATAGTAATACCTATAAATACCACAATATATACAAGATGAACATACGAACGATATAAACATGATAACAAACATTATAAAACAAAATACCAAAACATCATACAATAATGAAAATACCACAAAAAGTAAAAAAAGTAATGATAACAATTCTCCAAATGATACACAACTCTAATATCCTATAAATACCACTACACCAATAGGGAAATAATTAATGAAGGAAATAAACCGAGTTTAGAATTAAAACATGGAAACTAATGAAAGGGTAAGGAAATAATGAATATATTACATTTTAAAATGTGCATAATCACCAAAATTAGTATACAACCCTAAAAAGAATGAACTTAAGTCCTGCAAAAAAAAAAAACACGAATATCATATTATCACATTAAAAGGCAACAATATTCATTATTTAACATGCATTAATATAAACAATAAAAATTTAAACCTAAATGAATACTATGATAAAAACAAACCCTGCAAAAAAATAATAATAATAATTGATGTCAGATATGTATATATATATATGACACCTAAATATATATATATATATATATATTATTCTAAAAAAGGAAAACTCCTACAATGAATTAATGTTAAATACACATATAAAACCTGAATAAATATTATTATAAAAAGAAAGAAAATCCTGCAATAAATAAAAAAAATTGAGGTTACATGTATACTTGAATATACATTATTATGAAAGAAGAAAAAAAATCCTACAATAGGAAAATATAAATTAATAAATAAATAAAACCAAAATGAATATATATGTCTGTGCATGTTTAGTGTATGTGTGTATGGTGTGAGTGTGTTGGTGTGCAAAGAGACTCGCCGTGGGGACCGTAGCTGTGGTCGTGGAAGGGAAGCAGGTGGCCGGAGCTGTGGTCGCCAGAGTTGTAGCAGTGGATGAGTGAGGCTGCTATGGTAGTGCCGGAGCTGGGTTAAGGTGGAACAAGTAGGCAGCTGTTGTTGTAGTTGCAGGCGGCCGTGGAGGACTCTCGGGTTTCAGCAGTCGGGTGTTGCAGGGATGATGTTGGAAGCAGCTGCTCATGGTTGCTGGTCATGGACTCGGATTGCAGAGAGTTGCTAAGGTCTCCTCAGCTGAGCGCTCTGATGGTGCTGCGGAGGGGCTGCTAGAGTGGAGTCCTCAGTTGGCAACAGGGGATTCGTGGATGCACCAAGAAGAAGAACAAGAAAGAGAGAGCAGAGGGGGCAGGGGGAAAGAGGGAGAACAGAGGAAGAGAGGAACAGGGAGCGAATGAGAGAGCACAGAGAGGGACAAGGCTACGCCGGAAAAGAGAATGCAAGCTTGGGTTGTTTTTTTTGTGAATTTTCCTTGCTCCGGCGCCGTGCTTCCTTTTTTTTTTGGATTACGCATTGGATTTCCATGTGTCCATTTTATGGTCCACATGACTAATCCCGCGCCCCTTGAAGCCGACCACACAACTCCAAAGGGAGGTAAATTTCAGGAATTCAAGGGCGAAAACAAACCCGGGAGGGTTTGAACACCTGACTTCGTGAGAAGCACTCCGGCGTCGTGCTTCCTTGGTTGTGTGCGTAGTGATTTTATAGAAAAAACATGGGGGGTAGAGGAACCGTAGGGTTTCCGCCCCCCTCTCTTACCCTTTTCTTCCTTTTTCTCATTTTTGTTTTGTTTATTATACTAAATAATAATAATAATAATGTAATAATTAAGATAATAATATTAGTAATGGTAAATATTAATAATAATAATTATAATTGTAATAATAATAGTAGTGCTAAAATAATAATTAATAAGATAATGATAATTACAATAGAAATAATAATAATAATAAAATAATATTTAAAAATAATTAATAATAATAATAATAGTAATAACAGTAGTAATAATAATAAAGTAAGATAATAAAAATAATTATAATAATTGTAAAAATAATAATAAAGATAATAGAAATAATAATGATAACAACTTTTGTTATATTGGGCCCGGAAAAAATGGGGTGTCTACAGTTGCCCCTCTTTGTAGGCTTCGTTGCTTCAAAGTAAAAGTAGGAACTCTTCTATGTTATTTGTAGCAACAAACTTGCAAATATAAAAGATGCCGATTTTGGACCAAGCCAAATGTAACAAAAGAGACCAAAATGATCCGTGAAAACCGATTTGCACCAGACTTGAGAGCACATGAGGATAACTTGCGTCGAGTGTAGGAACTTGAGCTATAATTCACGGATGGGGACTTGCATCGGGTGTAGGAACCCTCGAGCATTCATAGAGGATGACGTGGGTTGGGTGTAGGAACCCGAGCCTTCACGGTGGGTAACATGCACTGGGTGTAGGAACCCGAGCATTCACGAGGGGTGCCTTGCGCTAGGTGTAGGAACCCGAGCATTCACAAGGGGTGACGTGCACTGAGTGTAGGAACCCAAGTGTTCACGGAGGGCCACGTGCGTTGGGTGTTGGAACCCGAGCGTTCACGGAGGGCGACATGCATTGGGTGTAGGAACCTGAGCGTTCATGGAAGGTCATATGCGCTGGGTGTAGGAACCCAAGTGTTCATGGAGGGTGACTTGCACCGGGTGTAGGAACCTGAGCTGTAGTTCACTGAGGGTTACTCACACGGGGTGTAGGAACCTGAGCTATAGTTCACGGAGGGTGGCTCCCACAGGGTGTAGGAACACGAGCTATAGTTCACGTAGGGTGACTTGCACCGGGTGTAGGAACCCGAGCAATAGTTCAAGGAGGGTGACTCGCACCGAGTGTAGGAACCCGAGCTATAGTTCATGGAGGGTGACTCGCATCGGGTGTAGGAACCCGAGCTATAGTTCACGGAGGGTGACTCGCACCGGGTGTAGTAACCCGAGCTATAGTTCACGGAGGATAATTTGCATCGGGTGTAGGAACCCAAGGTGTGGTTCATGGAGGATGACTTGCATCAGGTGTAGGAACCCGAGCTATGGTTCGCAGAGGATGATTTGTATCGGGTGTTGGAACCCGAGCATTCACGGAAGGTGACTTGCCCCGGGTGTAGGAACCCGTGTGTTCACGGAGGGTGACTTGCGCCAGGTCTAGGAACTCAAGCTATTTACCCCAGTATTCAAATATTAGTGAAACATGATTTGCTTGGATAATGATGAAAAGAGATGTATGACAAAACGAGTATGACATGAATGATGTTATATAAAGCATGAATATTGCCATCGGTGATGCGGGAGTGTACGAATATGTTGCTATATGTATGCATATTGTTAACTTATGATGCTAGAATGCAGTGATATGTTAATATATGTATGCATATTACTAACTCATGATACTAAAATGCTGTGATATGTTGCTATATGTATGCATGTTGCCTACGTATGATGCTAGAATGCAGTGATATGTTGCTATATATATGCATGTTGCTAACTTATGATGCTAGAATGCAGTGATATGTTGCTATATGTTGTTAAGTTGGGATGCTAGAGTGCAGGGATATGTTGCTATATATTTCTATGCAATGCATGAAATATATGGTAATGCATGAAACACATGGCAATGCATGTATCTTTTTCCCCAGCGTGCCTGTGATCAATAACCTCATCTTTTATCTTTGCCATGTTTTCGAATTTCTGTATGAAATTTGCCACATTTGAATGGATCTGTAACTGATCTTGGCTCAATTTTCTTGATTCATTCAATCATGGAGGTGATTGACTTAGCTCTCACAAAATTTGCCCCAGTTGCATAGATTTATAGCTGATCTTGACCATGTTTTCATATTCCATTCTAATAAGAAGGTACTTGAATCGGTCCCACTAAAACTCAATTCGTATTTTGCCCCACTTGAATTTATCTGCCACTAATCTTGACCCTATTGTTAGATTCTTCTTAACTAAGTAGATCTCTAAAGCCTGACATGACATTTGCCCCAGTTAGATTAATCTGTGACTGATTCTACCCACTTCGTATATTCCCAACGGGGACCTTCTCTACAAGAACCATATTGGTGATTCTGACACTCTTCGACTAATCGTCCTCTTTTCAAGCTTGGAAGAGTAAGAAGGTTTTTTTTTTTTAATGAGGAATGATTATGCAATTATGACATTAACTTGTTAAATCAAAAGGTTACTCGCACAAAATGAGTGTTTTACCATGTTCTAATGCTATTATAAGGAAAATTCATACCAATATTCAAAAGTCATAGGATATTGATGTTAATTTACTAGGCTGAATGACTAATCTTCTCTTCGATTGCACCAGCTTTATCAATGACCACTCCCCCCCTTTTTGTCTCCTTCTATTATGAAACCACTAGAAATTTATCATGTTTAACAGTTGCCTTTAGTTTAGTCACATTTAGTCCATGTTTTGATCTCAAGATGGTCTTTAAGACCCAGGATGAAGCGTAGACTTAAGGATATAGGTTTTTAAAAGAAAAGGGAAACTAAGGCTCAAAAATCCCATCCCATAATAACATTTTCTGCCCTAGTTTGAGTTGAGACACTTTGCAAAATATCAACCGAACTTGTTATTTGAACAAGTTGCCTACGTACCTTTTGAAGATCAGGTCATTATGCAGTTCAGGTTCAACATTGAGTCTGACAAATCATTAAAGAAAACAATATATACCAATCTGGTCAGGACTTCCATTTGGACCGTAATGCAGGCTGGGGGTATAAGCTAAAGAAAAAAATGGTTAAATAAGCCTTAAAATTATTGATCTTATCAAAGGTAATTTGACCAAAGATCACATATGAAGTACGTCCCTTGTTTATTTATTTATTTATTTTCTTATATCTTCTTCTTTTACTACTCCTTTTGCTTTTCCTTTCATAAGAGAATTTTGGCATTTTATTTGGACCTCATTTGGGATTGATCCTTTTAAACTGCCTTAGTGTGGGGTGTGATCTTTTAACTAGTTAATCAAGAATTGAATTTTCCAGGCTCATAAAGGCTTACAAAGGATTTTTTTTTTCTTTTGGGTAGCAAAAAAATGGTTTGTCATCATTTCGATAGCCTATTGTTGTCCTATATAACTTGTCAAACGCTAGGAGACCCAACCCAGGTTAAATTTTTGGTGAGCTAACTTTGAAGAAAAATGGGTTTAACAATCAAGTTCAAATGGGTTAACAAATGGTAAGTCAATATTTGGTTCTTTTAGGGATACTGGTCGGCCAAGGATGACCATCTATCATTTGATCAAAACATGAATAGTGAATTGACTTGAAATTCTTGGCACAACACATATATTTTACCGAGTTCCTTCGAGATTCTTTATTTCTTCTCAACATCTGAGTTCATAGGGTGAGAGAAATTATTTCATCTTCCTCTACTTCCACCTCTCATTCTTGGTTTTCAAAATTAACATCACTTTCTAGCTTACGAATGTTGGTATTATCATTTTCCTTATCTTTGCACGAAACATTAACAAACAAATTTTGGCAACTGAACTCATGACACAAGTGATATGAGAAAATGCATATATAATTCACTTTATTGATGAAAGGGAAATTATCCGAGACAATAGTGTCGACAGACTACCAGAAGAAAGATAATTAAAATGACATCATTACATGAAATAAACTAGATAATCAAAACTTGCCCCTGATGGTGCTGCGGAGGGGCTACTGGAGTGGAGTCCTCAGCCAGCAGCAGGGGATTCATGGATGCACCGAGAAGAAGAACAAGAAAGAGAGAGCAGAGGGGGCAGGGGGAAAGAGGGAGAACAAAGGAAGAGAGAGGTACAGGGAGCGAATGAGAGAGCATAGAGAGGGACAAGGGTGCGTCGGAAAAGAGAATGCAAGCTTGGGTTGTTGTTGTTTTTTTTTTTTTTTTTGTGAATTTTCCTTGCTCCGGCGCCATGCTTCCTTGGGTGTGTGTGTAGTGATTTTATAGAAAAAATAGGGGGGGGGGGGGTGGCAGAGGAACCCTAGGGTTTCCACCCCCCTCTCTTACCCTTTTCTTCTTTTTTCTCATTTTTATTTTGTTTATTATACTAAATAATAATAATAATAATAATAATAATAAACTAATAATTAAGATAATAATAATAGTAATGGTAAATTTTTATAATAATAATTATAATTGTAATAATAATAGCAGTGGTAAAATAATAATTAATAAGATAATGATAATTACAATAGAAATAATAATAATAATAAAATAATATTTTAAATTAATTAATAATAATAATAATAATAATAATAATAGTAATAATAGTAGTAATAATAATAAAGTAAGATAATAAAAATAATTATAATAATTGTAAAAATAATAAGAAAGATAATAGAAATAATAATAATAACAACTTTTGTTATATTGGACCTGGGAAAAAATGGGGTGTCTACACATGGAAAGGAAGAAGCTTTGCCTACCAATTTTGATGGGGCTAGCCAGCCTTATTCTAACATTGGGGCAAGCCACCCCATCTACAGCCTCTAGGGATTTAAGAGGTTGGGATTTGAATGACGATTTCTGAAGGGCAAGTGACGACGAGTAGGATAGAGTCCATATTGGTCAATTCAAGTACTTTGGGTGCACCTACACTATGTGTTGTGCTTCTGTGGCACACTTTTGTTTTCCTTTCTTTTCCTTTTTGATGTCCCACCACGATTTTGTGGCATTCTCGATGCTTGTAATGACTTTACCTACTTTGTAATGCTGTTTTGCAAATTAATGAAAATTTTCATGGTGCTTTTGGCTGCTACCTATCTTTTGTGCTACAGTGTATTCTTGTATGCATACTATTTATGGATTCTATAACATGCACGTACACGTTTTGTATTACCGGCACCATACATTGTCCTCTCCCATGCCGAGGTTCCATCTTTCTTTCTACACTTCAATGAGGACACTGAAGTTCTAAGTTGGGTGTAGGGGGTGGCACATTGCATGGCATATTTTCACAATGCATGACACATTTCATGCACAAAAATGACAAAGTTGCAATTTTTGAACAAATTTCTAGTGAACTCTACTTGGTCCAGGCCATGCTAACATATATATTATACCCTCTACATACACCTATATAACCTAGTGTTACATGCATAGGCTTCTCAGTTACATGATTTTATTATGCTCACTAACAATGAAGTGAATTATTTGTGTATAATTCGCATAGCATGACCGACATCTTGGTATTACTTTAGATAGGTTGACTAGTGGTTTGTTGGGGTTAATACTGCTATGTAAACTCCTGTATTTACATTGTACTTCATGGGGCAAAAAACACACTTACACGTGATTCGTAGAACTTTAGGTTCTTTAAGAGCATTGAGAGAACAATAGTGGCAACTATGACACCCTGTGAGGTACCGTTGAGCTGTTTGATCATTTCTCGAGTTGTTGACGTCAAACTCTAAGTTTATAAAACTTAACCGTCATTCTTTTGTTGGATTTCCTTTGTCAACTAGTCTGCGTTTTCGCATTCGCTAGACTAGAGGTGACATCAAGTGGGGAGATATAAATCTAAGTCTTGTAACTTACTCAAGACATAAAGGTTAAGCCATCCCTAGAGATAGAAATTTTTCCTTGGACTCTTGTTCGAGCTACATTCCCATTGGAAATGTGAAGATAATAAAAGAGTGTAATGATTGTCTTAGTTGACCATGCAAAGAAAGAAATTGAAAAAGGAAGAAAAACTTGAGCAGAGAAAATGAAAACAAAAACATACATCTACTCTAAACAAGTATAAAGAGGTCGAGCTAAGGACACGACACCACAATTCTACACATATGAAGATTCTTCTGTTGACCAATGCACTTGCTGAATTTACGCTTAGTCCATGAATAAGTTTGTCTAGGGTGGTCTTGATAGAATGTGGTGAGTAAGTGAGAAGATGCTAGGGTGAAGGACCCGACACCTTAGTAAAGGTTGGATTCATTTCCTATAAGGCTAGTGGGACATTTGATTATGACACTCTTCCTCACATATGAGAGTGAACCCATTTTCTTGAGTGAATTTCTTAGGGAATAAACCAATGAGGTTGAGTCAAGACAACTGTTTTGTAGGTGTCTATGAGCACTCTACTTGAGACAAATCATATACCTTACACATGCCTTGTGAAGTAGCCTATTCATACCTAGATTTACATGCTAATATTAACTCTAAATTATAATCATGGGTTGATTCTTTGGGAGTCATGTCTTGAGACGGCTGTGTATTGTTGAGATTTGCATGATTGAATTGTTGCGGAGTGTGTGTATAGTAGAGTCATGTACAAAGGAATTTGTATGTAATAAGATTATATCTCTGTATATGAAATGGTATGATCGTGCAGCATGTGTTCTCACCTTTTGTTCACTGAGCTGGTGTTTCTAGGTGTCACCCTGGAAACCCTTACGAGGAAGCCGCCATACACCAACCCACCTCTTCCTACCGCCCACCCCATTTGACTCCCATCTCTACCTACCCCTCTTCGCACATAACATTGGTGGTTATATAAGTGTGTATCTGTGAGTAGTGTATGGTGTGGTAAGACAAGACAAAGGTGAAGAGAGTTGTGAAGAGTGCAACATGGGTGGTTGCAAGTGTGAGGCAAATCTTGCATTAGAGAGGGTGTTTTGGGTTTGGGTTATGCTAGACATTGTTGCAATCCAATTTGTATTTTCCATTAGATGATGAGTGTATGCATTACGTAGATGTAGGCTATTGACGTGTCGAACCACGTTAAATCTTGTTGACTTGTTTGTGATTGCTCTTCCTTTGTTTGGCGCGCGTGTTGTTTAAACTTGGCTAATCCCCAAAAATTGGTATCAAAGTGAGGTTGGTGCCCAGTCTATTTTTTGTTCGGTCATTGTTTGTGCCCAAGGCTTGTGCTTCCTATTATTGTTATCCTAAGCAAGAAGAGATCATGTTGGTGAAAGTTGAAGAAGCATTGTTTCAACTCACTAAGTTGACTCACTAGGGTTGACCAAGTTTGACTGAAGTTTCCATTTATTACAAGATGTCCCTTGAGTCTCTGTGTTCCAAAGCCATTGGTGGTGTCCGTTTTGTGAGATTCAGAGTAGAATGGTATGTGTTGACATTCCAAAATTTGAGGTGGAGAAATTTGATGGGCGGAACAACTTCAGCATGTAGCAAAGCAGAGAGAAGGATATTTTGGATCAACAAGGCTTGATCAAGCCTTTGATCAAGACGAAGCCGGAGATTATAGTTGCTAATGTTTGGATCAAATTGGAGATGAAGACAGTTAGCACAATCCGACTGTGTTTGGAAAATGAAGTCAAATATTTGGTGCTAGATGAAACTTTACCAATGGGGATCTAGAAGAAATTGGAGCATAGGTATATGTCGAAGTCCCTTACTAATAAGTTGTTTTTGAAAAAGAAACTTTATCAACTTCGAATGAATGAGGTAATTATTCTTTTTTAACCCACAAATGATTTCAACAAGATTTTGACCCAGTTATGGAGCCGCGACATGAAAATTGATGAAGAGGATAAGGCGCTTATACTTTTGTTGTCTCTTCCAAGTTCATTTGATGGTATGGTAACTATATTGCTTGTGGGGAAGGATACCTTGATGTTGGATGATGTGATGGCCTCACTTCAAGATTTTGAGATGCTAAAAAAGTCGGTTGTGTTTTTTCATAAGCAGGCTTTGGTGGCTAATAGTGAGAGACAAGGAAAAAGCCAAGATCGAAAGCTCAGAGGTAAAACATGTCGTTCAAAATCAAGAGGATGAGATACGAGCAAAGTTGTATGCTATTGGTGTGATAAAAACGGTCACTTCAAGAGGGACTATGAAGATTGAAAACTGTATGAAGAAGAAAAGAAGGCATGAGATGGTGTTAATGTATCAGAGCATGCCATATGGCATGATAATGATGAGGTTCTTGTAACGGCAAGCGGCTTATATCGACAAATCAATCGAAATGATGCGCGGTGTTAATATTGCAAGAAGTACGACCATATGAATGGGGAGTGTCGAAAATTGATGAGAAAGAATATGAACGCTTGTAGAAGTCCAAACGATGATGGATGTGTTTTCGACTCTGGGAGTTTATTTCATGTTTGTTTTAAGAAAGAATTTTTTCATTTTTTTCAAATTAAGAAGCATACGGTACGATATCACTTGGTGATGGGTCTTCATGTGATGTTAAAGGGAATAAATATGTGAAGTTGAAGATGCCTATTGGGGTGGTCCATATTTTGGATGGTGTAAACTTCATTACGAAGATGTGAACAAATTTGATCTCCTTTAGTCGGCTGCCTTTTAAGGGTTGCCAAATCTCTATTGCAAGTAGAGCGCGCTATGTAGGTGACTCAACGTGACTCAATGGTTTTTACAGGGAAGGAGTCTCATGGGCTGTATCAGTTGATGGGAACCATAGTGGTTGGTGGTTTGACCTCGGAAGATGACAGCTGCACGTCGACAGGAACGGACAAACGAGTTTGGTTTGCCGATGAAGAAGATAGTGCTCTTTGCATGGTTTAGACGATTGAGCCAAGCTATAAAGATTTGTCTTGATTGAATTCGTATCATGGTGGTGCTACAGACTTGGGAGTTTATACTCGCCAAGGTGGAGATTGTTAGGGTGTGGCTCGTAATGGAGTAGGCAACCGCCATACACCAACCCACCTCCACCTCTCGTCCACCCCATTTGGCTCCCATCTCCACCTACTCCTCTTCCCACCCCATTTGACTCCCATCTCCACCTACCATTGATGGCTATATAAGTGTGTGTGGGTGTGAGTAGTGTATGGTGTGGTAAGACAGGCAAGGGTGAAGAGAGTTGTGAAGAGTGCAACAAGTGTGGTTGCAAGTGTGAGGCAAATCTTGTGTTAGAGAGGGTGTTTTGGGCTAGGGTTGTGCTAGCCATTGTTATAATCCAATTTGTATTTTCCATTAGTAGATAAGTGTATGCATGTAGGCTATTGATGTGCCGAACCACGTTAAATCTCGTTGTCTTGTTTGTGATTGTTCTTCCTTTGTTTGGCACGTGTGTTGATTGAACCGGGCCAATCCCCAACATATGTTTCTTAATATGCATGTAATTCAAGTTGTATTTCTTTAGTCAAAAAATAAGACAATATATGTATATATATATATGAAAGGAGATTCATCTAAATAATTCCAAAGCAATTAAATAGCCGCCAATGTTAACCACACATTCAACACAAGCTTTAAGGAACCATTTTTAAAAAGAAATCCCAAAAGGGTAAGCCAATTATCTAGCACTTTAACTCCCTTTCCGACTAAAACTTTTTAGAAAGAAAGAAAAAACAAAAAACAAAAACAAAACAAGAAGAAAAAGAAGAAGAAGAGATTGAGATGGCAAAGTCATACACGTATGGGCAACCAGCCAACCACATTCATATATCCCATTCAATAAAATTGTCTTCTTATGACTAGTGGCAAGATGAAAGCTATTGCCATCCATTTGAGCAATAATAATGCTCTCATCACCTGATGATATTTCCATGGCAGTGAGACAATTTGAGATAGCTGCAGTGTCTGCTGCATGTCAATGTATTGTAAATGGAAGGCCCTACTCAATCTGATGCATGGCTGCATGCTCATGATTCCATTTCCGTCGTAGCGCAACTTTCCCATAAAAAGTTCTCGTGCATGGAATTGTAAATACCGTGGAAGAGGAAACGTGCACGAAACCGTATACACATGGGAAATTAAATCCAAGGAATTGAACCATATGGGAAACGCAAGGGAGTTGGAAGGCAAGAGAAAATTATCTGAATTGCTTGGAATCTGCAAATACTGATTTGATCCAGCGAAAAATTGAATTATCTTCTGCGAAACCACATGCATGTTAGTTTGATTGCCATATCATTCCAAAAGCTGGATGGTCTTAATCATTTTTGTCATGAAGACTGCCCAAAGCATCCATGGAGTGTTCGTCCTAAAATGTGAGACGTGCGCGCGGTTTAGGGCTTTCCCACTTTTCTAATCAATGGCACCACCGGCGTAAGGCATCTGGACGCCAAGGGGATCGGTGAGCAGAGAGGGTCTTTTTTGGTGGAAGCGTAGAATACACACATAGGGAAGTATTAGAGTGTGGAGTTCACCAGTCACGATAGGCCGGTGTGTGAGGTTCATATGCAATTTTTGTTTTGTGGAGAGGCCTTCTACAATGCAACCCTAGGAAAAGATAGCATTTTGGATTATTATGTATGCCCCTCTACTTGGATGTGTACCTCATGCTTAGATAATTTTAAGAAAAATATATCACACGTGCATTTAATACATATCCTTTTCTCATATGTTAATTGGTAAAAAGATAAGAACTTTCCCTAAAATTTCAAAACTTTCCAAAACTTTTCTTAAAATTTTGACAAAATGTCACAAACTTCCCCTTATATTTGGTAAGAAGAAATATTTTTTGTGGGTTATAAGTATCCAAAAAATCTAATGTCAGGGGTGGTCTATAGGATTTTTAAACCATTAGGGGAAGTCTTGTCTTTTTTTTTTTACCGAACTTTAGGAAAAGTCAATATTTTTTGCCTTTAAATTGAACAAAAAAAAAGTAGGAAGCACTATTACCCACTCTTTGGTACACTGAGATGAAACAGATTGGGAATGAAAGGAAATAGAAAAATATATGGAGAATACGTAAAATTATAAAGATAAAATCTATTGCATTCAATTTCATTATTGCTTACAAACAAATCATTGCATCACATAGAGAAGTGAGATTCAAAATACATCAATCATATAATGTTATAATAGCATTTGAGCCCACAAATGTGAGAGGTATGCTTTACCATATGTCCTCATGATGTGAGTCTCAAATCACTTTAATTACTAGGCAAGCAACGAGGAATGCTCACAAGCTAGGAACACTTCCTACTCATCAATTTGTAACCAATATATATATATATATATTGAAATGATGGTATCCGAGGCCTTTTGGGTACCTGACTATCCACCGGAATAATGGTTTTGCCTCTTTATCTTTCTCCACTTAAATACTAATGTATTATCTCAAATGAAAAGTCAATATGTCCCAAAACTCGAACCTTAGTCATTTAATTAGGAGAGTCTTGAGTTCACCACTTGAGTCACTCTTGAAGAGCAGCATAGGATGCTACATTAATATTTAAAACCACTAAAATAGTGAGATTCACATTATTGTGATAGCAAAACACAACTCTCAATTGTATGAGTCTAACTACTAATGTGATATTTTATAATTAGTAAGTTACAAATCTTAGTGATGAAAATTGTTTCTCATGAGCCGTTTGTGGAAAAATAGATTTAATATTTACTTTCTTCCACATTTGGAGATTTAATTCCCATTTTTTTGGGAAGACAGTTGGAGAGACAATGGACACTTTCGTTCATGAACACAATAACTGGGATGTAATGAGTAGGATGGGGCAGCCATCAGCAAAACCACACAATTGTCTATTGCGGTGTTTGTCACACAGCACATCCTATCAATTATTAATAGCTTTTTATCTCTTGTCCAAAATGGGATTCATATAGTGGGCAATTAGAAGGGAGACATTAATTGGAATGTTAATTTGTAATGTGTGTGTTTTGATGTACAAGCAAATCTCTCCAAGCATTACATGCAATGTACATCGGCTATAATGGGATAAATAGGAAAAGTTTGATCCCAAACTCTTTAAAAAGTGGGATAAATTGTTTCCCTGTAAATGAATACACTAATTCCATGAAACGACTAAAGAGGTCCACGACAATTGCCAGTACACTTCCACAAAGGGTAATAGACATATAGCTGTCCTTTAATATTTCAACTTCTTACTTAAATGAAGAGGGACACTCAAGAGAGAGTAGTTATTGACAAAGAGGATATATATATATATATATATATTTTAAATTTTCTCAATCATCTTTGTTGACTTTGTAGACAATCAATTTTAATCAGGCTCTCCTAAGAAGATCCGACATTAATAAAGTTTGAGTTTGAGTCCTGCATGATCCTGAGTATTAAAATTAAGACGCGAAACCTCCGTAATGTCTAAATTTGAGTCCCTTTGATGACAATTGAGTTTTGCAGTTTTTGTGAGTCCATCATGAGTTGTCAGATTTTTAATTGGGTCTTCCATCCTAATGAAAATTATTCTAACCATAAAATTAATCGTCAAGACCCCGTAATTTTAGAACCCATTTCCCTTGGGTTGGGTGTTATGATCCAAATTTGAGTCAATAATTGGTCACTGTTAGACTAAGGTTCCTTAACTATTACTTAATTTCAAAATTAGTTTTTCTTTCATTTTTCAATTAGGTTTTGATTTTCAATTAGAGTCTTGGTTCATTTCACAATCGTCTTTCTATTTTGAGTCCTTTTTAGTTTTTTATTGATGCCGAAGTAACTTCTTTTTAGGCTAGGTATTATGAAGTCTTGAAATCCAAGAATTCGAGCCCTTAATATCAATCTTCAAATAAATTTCTTCAAACTTTTTTTTATTAAATTCTGTGGTTTTTCAAAATTTTGTCTATTTACTAGGATTAAAATTTCCAATTTTTGAGTCTAGTTGAGTCCATCAAAAACTCAAGTCAAAGTGTAAACTTGAGTTTCTCAAAAGTTTTGGGTTTAGCCTTTTAAGTTGCCAAAGTGAGCCTGTCAATTTTAAAAACAGGAGCGGGGGATAGGTCTTAAGGTCACATTTATTTAACCGGTTGCTTCTTAGGGTCAAAATTGGTCAACCAAAATTTCAATTCCAAAATTAAAATGATGTTACATTCTATTGAAATCGAAAGGACACGCGTCCAAAATACAGGAGATACAGGAAGCTAAGTGCAAGTAGTAAAGTACGAGGGTACAAACGTAATACATACAAGGGCCACCCACACAAAGCAGAAATCGAAATACAGAAAAAGGTGTACCAAAAATAAAATACAAAGTTACAAAGGGAATAAAAAGGCACAAAGAAATAAAGCGCTGGGATTTGTACAAACTATTGTTGCAGTACATGGCAACCTGTGGATACATACAGGTTAAAATTACAATAAATAAAAATGCAAATACAGAAATGAGGATGCCTTGCCCTCCATTCCAAGGTTGCCACTTGGATCACCAGTTTCGCCTATGCATAGGAAGCACAAAATCAGTTAACTGGAATTCAAAATAATAAGAAATGAAATGCAAAAATCACATGTGCGAGTTGTTAAATGCAATTATTCCCTGCTAGGTGGAGGAGAACTCTGTTGAAGGGAAAATTATAGTGCCAAATTGAGCCTTGGGACTCCCTATAAATAGATGTTCGCACTGTAGCTGAAGGATATTCAGAGTGTAAAAAAATATCTCTATTGAAATTAAGAGAGATTAAAAGACAGTGAGCATAGAAACTCTACAAGAATTAAGAGAGAAAGAAAATTAGAAAGAGAGAGGGAGGTTCTGCAAAACTGGAGAGAGATTGGTGCAATTAGAGAACCGAGGAAACTCTGTAGGAGTTAATAGCCGAGGGCTATTAGAAGGCCCTGCTTGGCTGAAGAAGTCGAGGAGCAAAGCTATAGAGAGACTGAATATAGAAAGCTCACCAGACAAAGTACCAGAACAAACCCGCAAAAAAACACAAGGAAAGGAGAAGAAGAATGGAGGAAAGAGAAGGCTAAGGTAAAAATGTAAACCTCTTTAACTTGTTCAATCCATATGGTGAATTTGTGTGTGTGTGGGAATGCAAGCATCTCACTCCTCAAGCTTCAGGTTCATACTTGAACCTAAGCTATGAGCCAACAGTGATTGAATCCGAACCCGAACTCGGGTTCGGACCTTTGACTCGATTTGTACTCCTCGGGTCTGAATCACTTGAAAACCTAGCCACCAAACCTGAACTCCACAACCCAAACTTAAGTTCGGAGTCTAACTTGGTTTAGATCCCTAGCCCACTCTAGTTTAAAAATAAAACCAGCCTAACCTGCTTTTCATAGGCCTAGTAAAAGTTTTTTAAAACAAGCCCATTTTGAAAATTCACAAAGCCCATTTTTGGAATTACCACATAGTCTGTCTATAAAATCTCACCCTAGGCCAGTTTGAAAATTTAAGTTAAGCCTGTTTTAAAATCTCACCCCAAGCCCATTTTAAAAAATAACCAGCCCATTTCAAAATTGCATGAAGCCCATTTTAAAATTTTTAACACCCCAAGACCATCTCCAAAGATAACTAAAGCCCACATGCCAGGCCACAGGTGACCTAGCTTACTCAGGTCCACCTGAGTTCCCTTGACTCACCTCGCGTTGACTCATGCAAGTCAACCCTCTCCCTAAACCAACAAGTCGAAGACGAGTTGACTTGTCTTCAACTTGAGACCCGCAACTGAACCTCATCCCCAATCTTGAAACCCTAACCAGATCCAAATCACAGAAACACACAATCCAACACTCAGATCACAACAACCTCCCAATCACAGAGGCTCACATCATCATACATCCAAAAAAAATATTAATAAAAGAAAACAGAGGGGGGGGTGTGGGGGTACTCAGCTTGCAGTCATCATCTTTGTCGGCTCGAAAAGTCCAAAAAATATTCAGGGCATGGATTTTGCTGCCAAGGAATCCCTCTGTTGTTCGGGCCACAAACCCAACCTTCAACATCCTAGAAGGGCCTGGGGGAGTTCAAAGGAATTTGAAACAAGTCAGAGAAAGGGGAGGTTAGAATATTGAGATCGCAGGATTTTCGAAAGATAGAGTTTAAGCTTGACAAAAAGGAAAGATTGAGTGATCTAGGGTTTCAGAGAGTTTGCTTATGAAGAGTATGAAGGCACAGGGACTAGGGTTTTCAAAATGTGGAGATCTAGGGTTACAGATAAGGGGGAGTTAAGATCTTCGATTGCTAATGAGAAAAGAGAACTAAGGAGAGATGAAAAAGGAAAAGGATGATTCGGAACAGGGTTAAGGGTTTCACATTTCGATGCTTTTGTCTCCATTGAGTCCTCTGTTTCTAGCATCACCGTGATGATGCTCACTCTGCTTTATCACCGTTTGCAATCCCCTAGTTTTGCGTTTCGACCATCGCTTGCTTGTTCACTCTGGCAAAGCAGATTAATCAGCGATCTGTCCCCGAAAAGCAAAGAGGATGATAGAAAACCTCGAAAAATGACGGACTGGGCACCGGTGCTGATTGGGGTGATCCTATTTATCGTGTTGTCTCCGGGACTTCCGTTCCAGCTGCCAAGTCACACCCGGCACATGGATTTTGACAGTATGAAGACATACGGCAAGTCCATCACTGTGCACACACTCATCTTCTTCACTGTATTCACTGTCCTCCACTTACCCCACCGTCATCGCCTCCCCATACTCTGGTGACTCCTTCAACTTGTCGTCTCCTTTCTTCCATCATCATCGTAAAAATGCCTTCTTGCTTGAAGAAAAGAGGGAGTTGCAGAGAGGACGAGGGGCTTCGGGCGAGAGAGAGGAGAGAGGGAGAGTAGGAAGAGAATGGGAGAGCAAAATGAGGAAGAAAAAAACAAAGAGGTCTTTTTTTTTTTTTTTTTGGGACCATAAGATGATAGCTTACGGGATCCCAAGAGGGGGGTGAATTTGTACTTTTAAAATTTAAGCCCTAGGTTAATCTTGTAAAAGCAGTATTTTCATAACTCTATGGTCAATCTAGTGCAAGTAATGTAAATCGGTTGTAATATGTACCAGTAGTTAAATAAAGCAATCTAATTAACAACACAAGCACCAGAAAGCAGTATAGTAAGAGTGACATGCAAAAATGTTATCGTGGTTCGGCCAATTGCCTACGTCCCCACCTTAGCTAACAAGTACAAGGATTACCACTATAATTGCTCACTTAAATAGGTGGAGCAGCATCTATAACAAACTAGGTCAATTAGCACAGGGCTGACCTCAACCTTCACAACCAATCCTTACTGGGAAGGATTACTGCCCCTTCAGGCCACGCCTGAAAATACAATAGTATTCTCTCAAACAGATGGTACATAAATAGTGTTTTCACGTAAAGCAGATATGTACCTAAATACATACATTCACATACACATCAATAACATGGATATAGTGTAAGATCAGTGATGCAAGTTTTGTGCAATCAACCCTCAAATCAATATAATTAGTATGACGCTCAAGAGTGTTCAACACAAGCATTATCTTGGAATCAAAACAAAGTATTTCAATAGCACATCAATATTCCACGTATACGAATTAGAAAATCAAACTAGTTCAAAAAGAGTTTTCCTCAATGAAAGATGCGCGACACTAGTTTGAAAATACTTGCTTGTTTCAGAAATCTTTGCACAACATATGTTAAGCTATTGGACACTTGCAACAAAGATGCAAATATCCCAAGATTACTTTGTCTATCCCAACACAAGATTTATAATGAGAAAATATATGGGATAAACCTAAGCTAAAACTCCCCAAAAGAAATATAGCAATCAATCACTCAAATGGGAGTTTCTAGCAAACCATAGCAATTTTAAGCACTCTAAAAATATTCACACAATCTCAAAAGATATCCAATGAACGGAGATTTGAGAGTATTTGGCCAAAAGATGTATTTTCAAAAGAGAGGATATTTTGGCTAATCTATTCGCTAATCTTGTACTAATCTTACAAATGAATTATATTTATAGCCAGGGGTAAAAATATAACCGGTTGGGACATGCTGGGAATAATTAAAAAGTCCCAAATGGTTAAAATACAATCAGCCCAAATTAACTCTATTTTACCGCGGTTAAGTTAATTTTAACTAGCCGGGGTTCGGGTGGTTGAACCACGGTTCGGTTGCCCTACAAGACTTAGTAATAAATTTTATTAAACTTAGCTCGGTTGCCTAGTTTCATGTTCGGAGACCCGAATCAAAGTCAATAGCATTGCTTCGTGACTTCGGGGGCCTAGTTCTATATTCGGTGGCCTGAATCCATGTGTTCGATCGCCTGGGGTCCTTTTTGAACTAAAACAGTTGGTCATCCGAGTTGGTGGACTGTTCCTTTCAAGGGGTTTGGGTGCCCGAGGACAGTATGCATAATTTGGTTCGGTCACCCGAGAGCCTAAGTCAACTATTGACTCATCAACAGTTCGTGCGCTCGAGGAGTTTTGAACTCCAGGGGTTTGGTCGCCTGAGTTCTTAAAAAATCCCTAATAATATTCCTTTTAAGTACATATTTAACACTCTTGTATATTATATGATATGTGTGTGAGTGTTGGTACCTAGAGTCGTGCTATGGTCTTATTGAACCTTATATCCTATATGCATGATGTGGAGGTAAGGTAAATTCAGACCACATCCTAAGTTACTATTACAGACCCATATTACACATATTGAATTTATAATTACAGATTTAAAAGGTCTTTAGGGTCTTCTAACTGCTTCAAGTTTCCTTTCTTGGGATAGTCATTTAAGCCTGCACAAACACTTGATAATCATCAAATACCTAAGTATTTGTCATTATCAAAATTGGGTGCGGCCTGTAAGGTCAACATTCTCCCCCCTTTTTGATGATTACAAGTACATCATGCAAAAAATGGGTATAGCCTTAAGAGGCTCCCCCTAACAATGTGCATCACGTAAAGTTCTAAATAATATTTTCAATTCAACTCAATCTAATAGGTTAACCCAATTTTGCCCCCACATCTCCCCCTTTTGGCAATAGAAAAAAGGGCCATAAGAGTTAAAAGTTTGAGGCAATGGGTAAGTATAATATATATACATTATAAGTTTTGGAAAGATTTAGAAAAATTTTGGCAGAGCGCAGTTTGAAAATGAGACTTTCCAAAATCATATCCTATATAAATACTATCATGTTTGAGTTTATAAATCCTAGCAGTTTATCTACAACTACTCAAACAGTTCTAGTATGATCAATAAGTAAAACATAAAGCTCAATATTATCATGCTGTAGATATAAGAATTATACACACAAGCAATAATCAATATTTATAGAGTCTAAGGCAGTTAGGTATATCAACAATAATATTAGTTGCTAAGACTTGTAAATTTTACTTGAGAGCTCCCCCTAAATTTATGTAAACTATGAAACATCTAAAGAAGCTTCTCTACTATGCATTAAACCTAACTCACGTCTAATTTGTGTGAACCTATCTTCCGGAAGTGGTTTAGTGAATATGTCCGCCCATTGTTCATGGGTGCATACAAACTCAAGTGCAACATCTCTTTTCTGCACATGATCACAAAAGAAGTGATGTATAATCTCAATGTGTTTAGTTCGTGAATGTGAGATAAGATTTTTAGAGATGTTGAGTGCACTAGTATTATCACATTTAATCGGTATTGTATCATAGTGCAATCCAAAATCCATAAGTTGTTGTTTCATATAAAGAGTTTGTGCACAACAACTTCTAGCCGCAATATATTCTGCTTTGGCTGTGGATAAGACAACTAATTTTTGTTTCTTGGAGAACCAAGAGACAAAAGATTGTCCTAAATAGTGACAAGTGTCGTTGGTACTTTTTCTATCAACCTTACTACCGGCAATGTCAGCATCAGTATAACTAACAGTCTAAAAGGTAGTATTCTCAGGGTACCACAAGCTTAATTTTATAGTTCCAACTAGATACCTAAAGATTTGTTTAACGGCTTTTAGATGGGATTCCTTAGGGGCAGCCTGAAACCTAGCACACATACACACACTAAACATAATGTCAGGCCTACTAGCAGTGAGATACAAGAGACTCCCAATCATGCCACGATTCAATTTTACATCAACAGGGATTCCTTACTCATCTTTATCAAGCTTAATGGAAGAGTTCATAGGAGTGACAAGAATTTTACAATCTTCTATATTAAATTTCTTTAGCAAGTCCCTAATTGACTCACTCAAAAAATGAGCAGCTCGAAAGCTATCCCAAGTATAGGAGTTCTGTTGTGTAATATTAAGCCCAAGGGCTAGATCGTCTCCTCAGGGAATGCGTTTTAATCTCAATTTCACGTTCGTCCAATCGAAAATAAAAATGCACTGAACTCGGTTCATATTTGGAGTTTTTTTAGAGTTGTTCAATTTTACTTTTGATGAATTAAATGACACGTAATTTAAAATTCTAAACTAACATGCACTAAATAAAAGAAAACAAGAATAGAAACCCTACGTCTACTTAAAGAAACATTGGGACACGCGTTAATAAAAATTGGAAACCTAAAACATGGAACTAAAACATGCAAGAATGGAAACTCTAATCTACCTAAGGAAACATCAACACACGCACTAATTAAAGATGGTAACCTAGAACATGGAATTAAAAACACACAATGGAAACTAAACTAGACACATACTAAAAAAAAAACCGAACCTACTAAAAATCGAACCTTTAGCACAATTAAGAGATCAAATCAAGACTCACAATTTAAATGCAAACATGAATTCAATGGAAATTTAAAAAAACGTAAACAATAACGGAACACAATAAAAACACAACCTTTACTAATCATAGACCCTAACTAAATCGAATTTCGACAAAAAAAAATATCTAAATTTAATTAAGAATGCTAAATTAAAATAACTATCAATTAGATAAATAAAGAGATTAATTTAACAATAATGAAATACTCAACATTACTCAACTTAAACAAAAAGAGAGAAAACTCCAATAACATTAAAAAAAAACTAAACTTTCTTCAATATTCCAAGATTCAAAGAAAAGTAAATAAAAGAAAGAAAGAAAGGAAAAGAGAGAGAGAGAGAAACAAATCCACAGAGCCATGAAGTTGCTGCTGTGCTGGAGAAGTTGCTGCTGCGCTTTGGTGGTCCTGCTATGGAGTCGGCTAGTGTTCTGCTGTGCTTGGGGACTGCTGAAGATGGTGGAGGAGGCTGGTCGTACTGCAAGAGGGTAGAGGAGGCCAAGAGAAACAGAGGAAAGGGGGAGAGTGAGGGAGGAACGACAAAGGGAAGGAAGAGAGACAAGGGGAGAGAAGCAGAATTGAAAAGAACAAAAAAAACAAACTAAAGAAGAAGAAGAAGAAGAAGAAGAAGAAGAAGAAGAAGAAGGAAAAGAGGAGAATGGGGAGCCATGGGGGCTGCCTATGCATGAAGAGAAAGAGAAGGGTTAAATAGGATAGGGGGGAAAGCCCTAGACCCGAATAGGAAACCCGAATTGCTATATTTTTTCATTTTTTTTATTCTCTGTTCATTGCAAATTCTGATCTTCTGGAGCCCGTATCTCACAAAACTCAAAACACTAAAGTTGTAGATAATCCTTTCTTATTTCTCAAAAAATTTGAATCGTCTCAATCAGAGCTCGGATGGAAAAGTTATGTACAAAATACGAACAGGTGTCGGTTTTGATTCCCGGGAATTTTCCTGCGACAAAAAATTACCAAATTCTCATAAATAGTGCAATAAAATTCAAGAATGATGATTTTGACACTTTATTAAAATATTGAATAAATTTGGACATTTAATTAAAAATATAAACGGTAAAGCCCAGGTTAAGCGTCCAATTACGCAGTTTCGGCGCGTAATCACACCCCCCAACTAACGTTTTGCTAGTCTCTAGCAAATGACTTGAATGAATCTCAGGGTGGTATCTACAACTATAAACTCCAGTGATCATGAAATCAATGCATATGTAGCATAACTATACCACTTCATATACAAGAACATAACTGAATTTCACACAAGCTCGTTCATATTCAATGCACACGACTCCAAAACACATCACCCATGCAAGTTTCATCGTTTATATGTCATTTAAGAGCATTATACTCACATGAAGTTAATCAGTGGCACATTCAGAGTTAATGCAGTCATATAAGTTCGAGTATAAACAGGTAGACTCTCGAGGTGTGTGTAATGTGTGTGACTCAGTACACATAGGATGCCAGTGGACACCTACAGAATGGTCGCTTTGACTCGGCCTAACTGGTATACCCTCAAGAACACTTAAAGAAAATGGGTTCACTCATCATATGTGAGGAGGAGTGTCGCGATCAAACATCCCACATATTAAAAGGAACAACACTAAGTATATGGAGTGGACTAGTCAGGAAAGGATCTAACCTATCTATGAGGTGTCGGGTCCTTCACCCTAGCATCTTCTCACCTACTCGCCATATCCAACTGAGACCACCCTAGATCAACTTACTCACAAACTTGTCGTGAATGCATCTGAGGCATTAATCAGTTGAAGAATCTTCATACATGGAAAATATGTGTAGTCCTTGACTTTTTGTGATATGTATTTGGGCCGGCATTGACATTTCATTTCATGCGCATGTGTATTGCTTATTCTTTATTTTGCTCATTCTTCATTTTTTGTCGTTTCTTGATCAATTAGGACAATCATAACACTTCTTTTGTAATCTTCATACCATCAATGGGAATTGAGCTCGAATAGTGGTCTATGAACTAAGTCTATCTCTAGGGGTGGCTCGGCCTTCACATCTTGAGTAGGCTACAAGACCTAGGTTTCTATCTCCCCACTAGGTGTCACCTCTAGGCTAGCAAATCAAAAACAGAGACTAGTGTACAAGGAATCATCCAAAAAAAGAGAATTGAGTTCTATGAACTCTGATTTGATATTAACGCTCAAAAGGACGATAAATAGCTCAAGGATATCTCACAAGGTGTCATAGTCTCCACGGATGCTCTCTCAGTGCTCACAAGGAACCCTAAGTGCAATGAATCACGTGAATGTGTTTATTCAGCCTCGTGAGATGCATGTAGATACAGAAAATTATATAACCAAATTAACACGAATGTACTACCAATTGATTCTTCATGGAGTCATAAGATCATATAGAGAGAAACTATGCATGATTGACTCAAGTGTGTCATTCATAAGTTATGCATGAGTATGTGAAGGGTATACACAGTGTTAAGCATGACACAGTGTAATGTAATTCCTCAGTGCTCCTCCTTTCTTTCTCTCTTTCTTTGATTTTTTTTTTCTTTTGATTTTTGATTTTTTTTTTGACTTTTTGTTTTTAAAACACCCAGTACGTGTACGTGCACAGTGTCACATGCAAATGCTCATCCCCCCCAACTAAAGTGGAACATTGTCCTCAATGTGAAAGCATAGGGGAAATAGAAAATATTGTGCACGAGAAAAGTAAGGCGTACCTAAGTGGCGAAATAATGGAAAACAAATATCGAACTATGAGAAAATAGACCTGAAAACTAACTAAAAATAAAATAAAAGAAAATAAGGGAAAGAAAAACATCACAATTGTCTTGGCAGAGGCTCTGGAGGAATTTCGTCTGGTGGCCGCAGGTCTATAAATTGCACCGGCGGTTCTCCAAATTTAAGCCGCCACAATCGATCAGTCGTCATACCTCCACGAAAATCAACCTCAAATGAATTAATCCGTATCAAAATACCAAACAATTTGTGTGCAGGTTGACCCTCTTGTGTTGACAAGAATGGGTCTTTATTCAACATCGTTTCCAGAAAATTTGCTTCTTTACGAACTAACGGTTGAGAGAAAGTAATCGGAATAATTACCTGCAGTTCTTCAAAAGCATTAACATTAAAGGTTTTACCTGGTTCTTTGAAAATTATATGCTCACTAGACTGGTCACCCTCTTTATCGAGTGTACATATCATTACACCACTGCAAGAGTCTACCTCCACACTAGGCTCCTTAACATCTGATTCAGGCGAGAGTAACGGTTTCATTTTTTCTGAGCTCGGAGCATGAGGTACCACAGGTTGGTACTCCGTATGAGTATCAGTGTCCTCATCAACTAACTGCTCCACTTCTAGCCTCGTTTCCTCTGATTTTTATTTGAATTCATCTATTTCAACCGTAACTTCCGGTGCTGGGACAACTGTTTGCCCGGCGATGAGCATTTCAGATTGGGGATCGTCTTTCTCGCTACTGAAGGTGATGGTGGCCTCTGCTATCTCAAGAGAAACATCATGTATTTGTTGTTGCGGTTTCTTGTACTCCTGAGAACTAGGCTGAAGTTCTGCGAGTGTTTCCTCGTTTTCTAAGATGTCCAATTGTGTGCTTATCGCATTAATGGTGTCCCGCAATTCATTATTATGATCGACTTGAGTTTGCATGAACTGCTGGAGCATGTTCGCCATCTGAGTTATGCTATCCTCCAGAAATTCCGACGGCGTACAGCTCTGAGGGATTTGTGGTGGCTGGTATTGAGGCGGAGGAATATCCGGGTAGTTTGGTGGTTCATATGCATCACCACCACTAATTGTGCTGATAGGATGTGCAGTCATGGGTGCCTGAGTGTATCATGTGTTGCACTGTGGGACATTGTCAGCTAAGTAATCAAAGAATGATAATACCTGATCTGGATCCTCGCTGACGGGCTCTCCATTAGACATAATCTGGACAAAACACTTGCAATCAGGGGTAAGAGCAGTATAAAAATAGTCAGCTAACCTCCATGAGTCAAACCCGTGATGTGGACAAGTGCGTAGTAGATCCTTGAATCGCTCCCAGCAAGCCCTAAATGTTTCGTCATCTTGCTGCACAAAATTAAGAATCTGTTCCTACAAAAATTGAGTTTTCTGTGAGGAACAAAACGCATGTAGAAATTCACGCTCCATATCAGTCCAATTAGTGATAGAATAAGTTCTCATAGAATGAAACCAAATTAGTGCCCTATCCTGCAAAGTAGCAAGAAATAAATTCAGTCTAGTAGATTTGTCAGCTCTAGCATGAGAGAAAAACATGTTGCAGGTTAACTCAAACTCTGCTAGGTGCTGATTAGGGCAATCAGATTCCGACCCGTAGAATTCGGGTAGCAATGACATCCTCCCGCGCTGCATCATGAAATTAAGCTCATCATAAGGCAAAACAGTGGAAGAGGATGCAGTGGCATATTCAAGTTGCAAAAAATCCATTATCGTGCGCGGTGCAGGTGCAGCCATTTTTCGAAACTCGATTTTTTTCTTTTTTTGTTTTTTTGCTTCTTTTTTCTTTTTCTTAAAACTAATAAAAATGATGGGAAAAACATAAATTTGAGACTAATAACGACATTCCCCGGCAACGGCGCCAAAAACTTGACTCACTCAAAAAATGAGCAGCTCGAAAGCTATCCCAAGTATAGGAGTTCTGTCGTGTAATATTAAGCCCAAGGGCTAGATCGTCTTCTCAAAGAATGCGTTTTAATCTCAATTTCACGTTCGTACAATCGAAAATAAAAATGCACTGAACTCGGTTCAGATTTGGAGTTTTTTCAGAGTTGTTCAATTTTACTTTTGATGAATTAAATGACATGTAATTTAAAATTCTAAACTAACATGCACTAAATAAAAGAAAACAAGAATAGAAACCCTACGTCTACTTAAAGAAACATTGGGACACTCGTTAATAAAAATTGGAAACCTAAAACATGGAACTAAAACATGCAAGAATGGAAACTCTAATCTACCTAAGGAAACATCGACACACGCACTAATTAAAGATGATAACCTAGAACATGGAATTAAAAACACACAATGGAAACTAAACTAGACACATACTAAAAAAAAACTGAACCTACTAAAAATTGAACCTTTAGCACAATTAAGAGATCAAATCAAGACTCACAATTTAAATGCAAACATGAATTCAACGGAAATTTAAAAAAACGTAAACAATAACGGAACACAATAAAAACACAACCTTTACTAATCATAGACCCTAACTAAATCGAATTTCGACAAAAAAAAAAATCTGAATTTAATTAAGAATACTAAATTAAAATAACTATCAATTAGATAAATAAAGAGATTAATTTAACAATAATGAAATCCTCAACATTACTCAACTTAAACAAAAAGAGAGAAAACTCCAATAACATTAAAAAAAAACTAAACTTTCTTCAATATTCCAAGATTCAAAGAAAAGTAAATAAAAGAAAGAAAGAAAGGAAAAGAGAGAGAGAGAGAAACAAATCCATGGAGCCATGAAGTTGCTGCTGTGCTGGAGAAGTTGCTGCTGCGCTTTGGTGGTCCTACTATGGAGTCGGCTAGTGTTCTGCTGTTCTTGGGGACTGCTGAAGATGGTGGAGGAGGCTGGTCGTACTGCAAGAGGGCAGAGGAGGCCAAGAGAAACAGAGGAAAGGGGGAGAGTGAGGGAGGAAAGACAAAGGGAAGGAAGAGAGACAAGGGGAGAGAAGCAGAATTGAAAAGAATAAAAAAAACAAACTAAAGAAGAAGAAGAAGAAGAAGAAGAAGGCAAAGAGGAGAATGGGGAGCCATGGGGGCTGCCTATGCAGGAAGAGAAAGAGAAGGGTTAAATAGGATAGGGGGGAAAGCCCTAAACCCGAATAGGAAACCCGAATTGCTATATTTTTTTCATTTTTTTTATTCTCTGTTCATTGCAAATTCTGCTCTTTTGGAGCCCGTATCTCACAAAACTCAAAACACTAAAGTTGTAGAAAATCCTTTCCTATTTCTCAAAAAATTTAAATAGTCTCAATCAGAGCTCGGATGGAAAAGTTATGTACAAAATACGAACAGGTGTCGGTTTTGATTCCCGGGAATTTTCTTGCGACAAAAAATTACCAAATTCTCATAAATAGTGCAATAAAATTCAAGAATGATGATTTTGACACTTTATTAAAATATTGAATAAATTTGGACATTTAATTAAAAATATAAACGGTAAAGCCCAGGTTAAGCGTCCAATTACGCAGTTTCGGCGCGTAATCACTAATATATTTAGATTGACACATGAAAGTTCCATGTTTAGCTTGTTTAATTTGTAGCCCTAAGAAGAAACTAAGTTCACCCATCATGCTCATTTCAAATTCACTTTGCATGCATTTGACAAACTCATTACACAACTCATCATTAGTTGCTCTAAAAATAATATCGTCCACATAAATTTGAACAAGGAGCATATCATCATTTTTGGATTTGATGGAAAGTGTAGTGTCACTTTTGCCACAGGTAAACCCATTTTCTAGTAGAAATCTGTTAAGCCTCTCATGCCAAGCTCTAGGAGCTTATTTCAATCCATACAAGGCATTGGACAACCGGTAAACATGATTTTGATATTTATGATTTTCAAAACCAGGTGGTTGTTCTACATATACTTCTTCCTTAATAAATCCATTTAGAAAAGCACTTTTAACATCCATTTGAAACAATTTAAAATTTTTAAAAGGGGCAAAATCAAGTAGCATACGAATGGCTTCTAACCTAGCAACATGAGCATATGTTTCATCAAAATCAATCTCTTCCTGCTGGTTATACCCTTGAGCAACTAGTCTAGCCTTATTCCTAGTTACTACCCCATTCTCATCTTTCTTATTTCTATACACCCATTTAGTTCCAATAATTGTGTGATCATTAGGCCTAGGAACTAGAGTCCACAGTTTACTTCTTTCAAATTGATTAAGTTCTTCTTGCATGGACATCAACCAAGACTCATCCTCTATGGCTTCTTGAATTTTTTTAGGTTCTTCTTGGGATAAGAAAGCAGAATGATTCACTAGATTTCTTACGGGGATCTTGTGGCTACACCACGGGATGGTTCACCTATAATTTGATCTATAGGATGACTCCTAATGTATTTCCAATCTCTAGGTAGCTCCTGATTTTCATTGTCTTTAGATGATTTTTCATTTACTTTAGGGTTTTCACTTGCATTGTTTTCAATAAATAATTTATCTAAGAATTTTCTAATGTCAATATCATCTTCATCATCTTTCTTAGAAAATGGATTAGATTCATCAAACACAACATGTATAGATTCAATGACAGTTAATGTTCTTTTTTTGAAAACCCTATATGTTTTACTATTCAGTGCATAACCTAGGAAAATGCCTTCATCAAATTTAGAGTCAAATTTTCCTAAGTGTTCATTATCTCTAAGCACAAAACATTTACAACCAAACATATGAATATAGGAAATATTAGGCTTATGGTTGTTGCACAATTCATAAGGGGTTTTATTAATTGATGGTCTGATCAACACCCTATTCATAACATAACATGCATTATTAATGGCCCCGGCCTAAAAATATTTAGGTAAGTTATGTTCATTCAGCATAGTTCTAAAACTTTCTTTCAACTTCCTAAGAGGGGGGGGGGGGTGAATTGGCTTTTAAAACTTTCTTTTAACTTCTTTTAAGAATCCTTAACTTCTTTAAACACTTAACCAATTCTTTAACTTATTTGTTTAATTTCACCAATCACACCAAGATATAAAGTATTCAGCACTTTGGTAATATAACAACTCAAGATGGTTGTTTGTTTATATTTGCCAAATTTGAACCAAGCCCTGTAATGAATGAAAATTTACGCTTACTGATGTAAAGCCCTGTATAGATGAATCAAATCACTCTTTCCAAATATTTAGAACTCAAATAAACTCTTGGTAAATTTATCTTTGGGATGTTAACCAAGTAACGTACTCCCGTAAGGTTTCTGCAAGATGTGGTGTCGCCAACGTATTCCCTTTCGGTTTCCGCAACCCAAATCAAAATTAAACCTTAAGTTTATTTGATTTTCCAAATATATGTAGTTTATATGATTCCCAAATTTTAAACCATCCACATAATTTAAATATGCTGAAAATAAAAAGTAAGGGAAGGAGAGAATGAGATTGTGATTTTTACGAGGTTCAGCTTATACCTAGCCTACGTCCTCGCCTTTGGCAAACCACCAAAGGATTCACTAGTTCAGTTCCATTGACGAGTGGAACAATACCGATTACAACACTCCTTGGTTAAGGCTAGAGCCCGCCTTCTCCAAACGATATCCCCTCGTTCGGTCACTTCTTACATAGGCTAGAGCCCGCCTCTCTAAGCAATATTTCCTTGCTTAGCCAACGATCCAAACAACCCTTGGAATCGTCAAAGAACTACAAGAAACAAGATATAATTTGCATACAAGTATACTCTTTTAAAGAGCAAGTTAGTACAATTTCAGCACTATGTACTTTGAATGTAAAATACCAATATGAAATACAATGAAGATCAAGTGTAGAATTCACCAATATCCTTCTTAGATAAGGATTAGAAATAGGAACTCAGAGAAAGAAGGATCAGCACTTCATAATTCTTAGCAAAATAATTTTTCAATGAGTGAACAAGAGAGCTTTGGAAGAACAAGAATACTTTTAGCTTTACAAGCAGATTTTTCAATTCTTGGGAGTATTTTGATTTACAAAACCATGTGTTTATAGGCTTTCAAACTTGTTTCCATGTTGCAAAAGTTTCCTTTAAGTGTTTTCCAATATTATAGAAAGTTTTGAGCTCAAACGACCATATTTTAAAATATTAGAATTTGAAAAATTTTCCCATTGAACAGAGTTTAGTTGACTGAAGTGTCATGGTCAGTCAACTGAAGTTCCTTAAACCCCTTTAAAATAGAGCTGGATATAGGGTCAGTCATCTAAAGTATGGTTCAGTTGACTGATGTCACAAGTTCAGTTGACTGAAGTCACAAGTTCAGTCGACTGAACTCACTGCTGCAACTTTCTACCTATTCTAGAAATACTTCAGTCGGCTAAACTTATTCTTCAGTCGACCGAAGTCATCTGTTCAATCATCTGAAGTCCCTCCGGTGAATAGTATTCAGCTAACTGACAGCAGTGACCCCGCTTCAGTGTTTTAGCCATAACTTCTTCTGTATAACTCCAAATCAGGTGTTCTTGGTGTCAAATGAAAGCTAAGATAAAATCCTACAACTTTGACGTTCATAATTTGTTAAAATAATGAAGTTTTTATAGTGAAAAATACACCTAAATACGACTGTATAAAAACTGACAGCAAACAGAAAAACCTTTTTTGGTGCTTTTTATTCCAAAAATCATTCTAACCCTTTTAAAATAATTTTTTAATTTATAAAATTATTTTACAAATATTTTAAATGGTATTTAGGTCTAATAAGTTAACCTAAGAGTTTCAAAATATTGCAAACGATATTTTAAATATTTAAAGTACTTACATGAAAACTTCTAAAACTTTTCTCATTCTTAAGTCTTCATGTTTTGTTTTTTCAAGCTTCCATCTTTTCTTCAAGCTTTCATATTCTTTGTGCTTTATCACTTTGCCTTTCTTTGGATCTTTTAGTATTCCTTGGCTTTCAACAACTCATTCATGTCTTCATATTCTTCAGGATTTAATATATCATCTTTAAATCCATGCGTGGACTCTTTTAAGCTTCATTTGATCCTCTTGAACACTTTGACCTTTTTTTTCTCATATATAAGCAATGAAATATCATTACTCACACAAATACATTAAATTTCACTTGTTTGTTAGCATCAAAACAAGATAACAAGGTTTTAAGCCTTGTAAGGCCAACAATCTCCCCCTTTTTTATGATGACAAACAAGGAGCAAAAATGTGAGGAAGCCTTAAAAAGGCTTCCCCTTTCAATAAGCTTCATCTTAAGAAGATCAATATTAATTTCATCAATTATGCTTATCACTTTCTTTTGGTTTTACAAGCTTTTTCAGTCAATATTATGCTCATGCTCAATTATGCTCAATTTTTGCTTTACAACTTCTCCCCCTTTTGACATCAATCAAAAAAAAAGAAAAGATTTAAATTCAAATACAAATCATTTTGAGCATATCAATAGCCATGTATTCCAAACATATGTACATACTCAAGTTTATTCAATATAGCATATGTAGTGTGTAGCTCACATCATTTATTCAAGATACCGGTTGATATTAATTTGATGGTTTTTATGATATCAATTTAAAATTTAAAATTTAATTCATGATGTTAATCAATTTATGACACTCCCCCTGAATTCAATATATTCAGATTTGATACCAATTATGCTTTTAAGTTTATTATCCATGCTTCATATATTGATTCATATCCTGTATGTTCTCATGAACACACTCATCAAATACTAATATTATGCTAAGATTAACAATGTCACATCATGCTCATAGACATAATCATGCTTATAAATAATTTGACTTTGTGATACCAAGTGAGCTTTTAGATTTGATATCTATTGAAATTTTTAACATGTGAAACCAAAAATACTTTATAGATACCAAAGCTTAATATCACATAATGTATAGTTCATGGATATCAAAAATATCATTCATAGCTCATGGATACCAACATGAAGAGCAACACAAGACAAGTTTATCCACTTCATTCATTATTAGCATGCATAGTCACAAAAAAAAATAATTTTATATCAAGATTCATGCTCATGCTCATGCTCAATAATCTCATGCTCAAACTCTATTCTTCTTACATCAAGATTTACCTTCATAATCATGCTTAAGTTTGCAATATAATGAGCCATAAACTATCAATATAAGTCAAGTCAAGTCAAGTCAAGTTATACTCATGTAGCATGCACATAACATAAGCAGGTAAGCATGTAGCATGTAACAACAAGGCACTTATATAATAAACTCAGAATTGATATTTTCTATATATTTTCTTAAGTTAAGCCTTGTAAAAAGTCATCCTATGACTTTGGCCAACAATGCCATTTTCTATTTTATATATGTGTGAAGCCATTATTTCATTTTTGGTACCCATATTTTCTTGGGTCCAGAGGATTTTTGAAGGAAAGTTTCTTTTATTTTCCATACTTGCTTAGTTTCAACACCTTTCCTCTTAAACAGACATTCAAACTTTATATGCCCCTTTTTCTTGCATTGATAGCATATGGTGTCAATAGAAGATGTGCAAGTATAGTCTTTTGATTCTTTTGAGAAATATCCCATGTAAGAATTCTTTTTCTTTTTATTTTCAATTCCATTGAAACCAATGCCTTTTTTATTTAGAGACATTCTTTGTAAGTCAATCATATTATCAAGGTTTTCCTTTCCTTTAGTAAAGTTATGAATGATCTTATTTTTATCTTCAATTTGACTCTTGAGATTTTCTATCTCTTTCTTGTTATCAACCTTCTTTTGTAATTTTTTTAACTCTAGTGATAATTTTCTTATTCTATCCTCTAATCCAAAAATATACATATCTTTCTCATATGTGGTAGAGGATAAGGATTGAAAGTCTTCTATCATCTTCTCATTCTTGCTTTCTAATTCTTTGATTTTCAAGTCTTTCTCTTTTTCAGCAAGATTTTTAGCTTCTAACTCCTTTGTCAAAGTTTCATTCTTACTTTCCATTTTCTTGATTCTAGACTCTTTTTCTCTTTCTACAGCCTTAAGGGATTCTAACTCTTTCATTATTCCTTCATTCATATTTTTCAATGACGTATTTTGTTTATTTGCTTTGATAAGCATCTTATGTACTTTGAATAAATCATTTTGAAGTTCATCATAAGATGGCATACCCTCATCACTTGATTCAGCATTATAAGAATTATTTGAAGATTTAGTTGAAGAGCTTTCTTCGTTATCCCATGCCTTAAAGCACGTGTAAGCAACCTCTTGGTCACTTATTTCATTCTCGGAACTACTTGTACTATCCCAAGTAGTGGCTTTCATGGCTTTCTTCTTTTTCTTCTTAGATTCTTTCTTTAGTAGTGGACACTCTGGTTTGATATCTCCAGCTTTGTTGCAATTGTAACACGTCGGAGTTTTATTCTTTGATTTCTTACTAACTTCTTCTTCTTCTTCATCTAATTCAGATTTTTGAATTCTTCTCTTGAAGTTGTTTCTCTTTCTTAGTATCCTTGCTAGCTTTTTAGATATAAAGGCTACTTCATCTTCATCCATCTCTTCACTACTAAAGTTTTCTTGTGATGCTTTAAAGGCTATTTTTTCTTAGGCTTTGGTTTTCCCACTCTTTTCATTCATTGTCATTTTGTATGTGAGGAGAGAACCTATAAGCTCATCTAAGGATGTATTTTTCAGATTTCTACCTTCCGTGATAGCAGTAGCCTTTGGTTCCCACATGGAGGGAAGACCTCTTAGAATTTTTCTTATCATCTCATAAGTAGTGTAAGTTTTTCCTAAGGCATTTAGGGAATTGATTATATGAGAGAACCTAGTAAACATGTTTGTAATTGATTCATCCGGGTTCATCTTAAAGGCTTCATACTCGCTTGTGAGCATATCAACCCTATTATCCCTAACATCCGTTGTTACTTCATAAGTAACTTCTAGCTTATCCCATATTTCCTTAGCTGATTTACAAGACACTACTCGATTAAATTCATTAGCATCCAAGGCACAATATAAAGCATTCATGGCACTAGCATTAACTTGTAGTATCTTATAGTCTAGGTCGGTCATATCATTTTTCTCTTTGGGAACTTGTTTTTCATCAACCATCTTAGTGGGAATTTGGTCACCTTCTATGACAACTTCCCATGCTTTCCAATTCATAGTTTGAAGATATATTTGCATTCTCTTTTTCCAGAAAGTATAGTTCAAACCACAAAAGATAGGTGGCCTAATTGAAGATTGTCCCTCTCCAAAGGGAGCTACGCCTAAGTTAGCCATTTAGATCTTATTATAGCTACTATTTAAGATTTTCTATAACCCCGCTCTGATACCAATTGAAATTAGGAATAGCTTCCCAAGAGGGGGGTGAATTGGCTTTCAAAACTTTCTTTTAACTTCTTTTAAGAATCCTTAACTTCTTTAAACACTTAACCAATTCTTTAACTTATTTGTTTAATTTCACCAATCACACCAAGATATAGAGTATTCAGTACTTTGGTAATATAACAACTCAAAATGGTTGTTTGTTTATATTTGCCAAATTTGAACCAAGCCCTGTAATGAATGAAAATTTATGCTTACTGATGTAAAGCCCTGTATAGATAAATCAAATCACTCTTTCCAAATATTTAGAACTCAAATAAACTCTTGGTAAATTTATCTTTGGGATGTTAACCAAGTAACGTACTCCCGTAAGATTTCTGTAAGATGTGGTGTCACCAACGTACTCCCTTTCGGTTTCCGCAACCCAAATCAAAATTAAACCTTAAGTTTGTTTGATTTTCCAAATATATGTAGTTTATATGATTCCCAAATTTTAAACCATCCACGTAATTTAAATATGCTGAAAATAAAGAGTAATTGAAGGAGAGAATGAGACGGAGATTTTTACGAGGTTCAACTTATACCCAGCCTACGTCCTCGCCTTTGGCAAACCACCAAAGGATTCACTAGTTCAATTCCGTTGACGGGTGGAACAATACCGATTACAACACTCCTTGGTTAAGGCTAGAGCCCGCCTTCTCCAAACGATATCCCCTCATTCGGTCACTCCTTACATAGGCTAGAGCCCGCCTCTCTAAGCAATATTTCCTTGCTTAGCCAACGATCCAAACAACCCTTGGAATCGTCAAAGAACTACAAGAAACAAGATATAATTTGCATACAAGTATACTCTCTTAAAGAGCAAGTTAGTACAATTTCAGCACTATGTACTTTGAATGTAAAATACCAATATGAAATACAATGAAGATCAAGTGTAGAATTCACCAATATCCTTCTTAGATAAGGATTAGAAATAGGAACTCAGAGAAAGAAGGATCAGCACTTCAGAATTCTTAGCAAAATAATTTTTCAATGAGTGAACAAGAGAGCTTTGGAAGAACAAGAATACTTTCAGCTTTACAAGCATATTTTTCAATTCTTGGATGTGTTTTGATTTACGAAACCATGTATTCATAGGCTTTCAAACTTGTTTCCATGTTGCAAAAGTTTCCTTTAAGTGTTTTCCAATATTATAGAAAGTTTGGAGCTCAAACAGCTACATTTTAAAATATTAGAATTTGAAAAATTTTCCCGTTAAACAGAGTTCAGTTGACTGAAGTGTCGTGATCAGTCAACTGAAGTTCCTTAAACCCCTTTAAAATAGAGCTGGATACAGGGTCAGTCATTTGAAGTAGGGTTTACTTGATTGATGTCGCAAGTTCAGTTGACTGAAGTCACAAGTTCAGTCGACTGAACTCACTGCTACAACTTTCTGCCTGTTCTGAAAATACTTCAGTTAGCTGAACTTATTCTTCAGTCGACTGAAGTCATCCATTCAGTCATCTGAAGTCCCTCCCGTGAATAGTGTTCAGCTAACTAACAGTAGTGACCCCGATTCAGTGTTTTAGCCATAACTGTTTTTTTATAACTCCAAATTAGGCGTTCTTGGTGTCAAATGAAGGCTAAGAGAAAATCCTACAACTTTAGTGTTCATTATTTTTTAAAATAATGAATACTTGATAGTGAAAAATACACCTGAATACGACTATATAAAAACTGACAGCAAATAGAAAAACCCTTTTCGGTGCTTTTTATTCCAAAAATGATTCTAACCCTTTTAAAATAATTTTTGAATTTATAAAGTTATTTTACAGATATTTTAAAAGGTATTTAGGTCCAAGAAGTTAACCTAACAGCTTCAAAACATTGCAAATGATATTTTAAACATTTAAAGTACTTACATAAAAACTTCTAAAACTTTTCTCATTCTTAAGTCTTCATGTTTTGTTTCTTCAAGCTTCCATCTTTTCTTCAAGCTTTCATATTCTTTGTGCTTTATCACTTTTCCTTTCTTTGGATCTTTTAGTATTCCTTGGCTTTCAACAACTTATTCATGTCTTCATATTCTTCAGGATTTAATATATCATCTTTAAATTCATGCTTGGACTCTTTTAAGCTTCATTTGATCCTCTTGAACACCTTGACCTTTGCTTTCTCATATATAAGTCCTGAAATATCATTACTCACAAAAATACATTAAATTTCACTTGTTTGTTAGCATTAAAACAAGATAACAAGCTTTTAAGCCTTGTAAGGCCAACACTATTCATAACATAACATGCATTATTAATGGCCTCGGCCCAAAAATATTTAGGTAAGTTATGTTCATTCAGCATAGTTCTACCCATTTCTTGTAGTGATCTATTCTTTCTTTCTATCACTTCAATTTATTGACGAGTCCTAGGTGTAAAGAAGTTATGTGAAATACCCTCTAAGTCACAATAATTCTCTATGCCCTCATTTTTAAATTTTGTTCCTCTATCACTTCTTATTTGAGTTATTTTATATCCCTTTTCATTCTGAATTCTCCAACAAAGTTTGGTAAATTGTTCACATGATTTATTTTTGTGTGCAAGAAATAATACCCATGTGAATCTAGAAAAGTCATCTACAATTACAAAAGCATATGATTTACCACCTAAACATTTTGCACAAAATTTGGACCAAATAAATCTAAATGAAGCATTTCAAGTGGTCTAGCGATAGATATGAATTTCTTTTTCTCAAAACTAGATTTTTGTTTTCTTACCCGTTTGACATGCATCACATATTTTATCTTTCACAAACGACATCTTAGGCAAGCCTTTAACTAGTTTTATTCTAACAAGTTTAGATAACAAGTCCATGCTAGCATGTCCTAAGCGCCTATGCCATAACCAACTAACTTCATTTACAGCAGAAAAACAAGTGACTTGTTGTGAAGCTAAGTTATCAAGAGAAGTAGTATACACATTTTCATGGCAATCGGCAGCAAAAAGAACTTTGTGATCTGATTTATTTTCTACTATGCATTTGTCATTTTCAAAAGATACTTTATATCCTATGTCACACAACTGACTTATGCTAAGTAAATTATGCTTCAGCCCATCAACAAATAAAACATTACCAATAGTAAGAGAGGAATTCTTACCAACCTTACCTACCCCGATGATGTGTCCTTTTGCATTCCCACCAAATGTTACATATCCTCCATCCTTGGGACGAATCAAGTGAATTTTCCCTTATCGCCGGTCATGTGCCGTGAGCACCCGCTATCCAAGTAACTCCGGTCCTTAGAGGAGGATGATCTTAGGCATACCTGCAAAATAAGTTAAGTAACTGATGCTAGTTCCCAAATTTTGCTCGGTCCATGGGGGTTAGTATCCGGATCTCCCTTAACTACCCAAACTTTCCTAACTTTAGCATGCTTATTCCTAAGTAGACAATCAAATTGAATGTGACCAATTTGTTTACATTTAAAACATCTTAATCTACACTTAGGATCTTTAGGAGGAATATGAGACTTTGACTCATGTGTAAAATGCCCTAAGTAAAGATTGGGTCGTCTAACATTTTCAATACCATTAAAACCAAGACCCTCTTTACTTAAGGAGTTTCTTTGGGCACCAAGTAGTTTTTCAAAATTGCGTTTGCCCTTGGTGAATTTAAAAATGATTTTAGAGCTATCCTCCAATTTCCTCTTAAGCTCAACAATAGTAGCATCTTTTTATTTTAAAATGGAGGCATGGGAGGTTTTTGCAATATTAAACAATTTTGACCAATTTTCACATTTCTTCTTCAAATCATCATTTTCTTTGGTCATTTTACGTAACAATTTAGATACACGAATATATTCAAGTTGCAACTCCCTAAATGTAGGCATGCAATCAATATCACAATCATCAGATGAATAGTATGAAGATAATGAACTAGAAGATGATACCTTGTCATCATGTGCCATCAAGCATAGATTAGCAACCTCAAAGTCGTTGTGGTCTGATTCTGAGTCCCTGCTGCTAAGTTTATCCCATGATGTCTCAGCCTTCATGGCTTTCTTTTTTTTCTTAACCTCCCTTTTCGGCAGTGGACAATCTGGTTTGATGTGTCCGACCTTGTTGCAATTGTAACACGTGGGAACATTTGATTTCTCTTTTCTTTTACTTGAATCTCCCTTTTCAGTTGTAGACTCCTTGTATCTTTTATATGACTTTCTATTCTTCCTGAAGAATCTTCTAAATTTTCTAGTTAGCATGACCATATCCTCATCAGTGTCAGAGTCAATGCATTCACTAGATGTGTTTGTGGAGATTTTTAATGCAGTCACTTTCTTAGCCCTATTATGCTCATTAAGTCTCTCATTTATAGCTAATTCATAAGTGATCAGGGAACCTATTAATTCATCTAGAGTCATGGCCTTAAGGTATCTACCCTCAGCAATGGCCATAGCCTTAGCTTCCCAAACAAGAGGTAAGTCTCTAAGGATCTTCCTAATCATCTCATATGTGGGATAGTCTTTCCTAATGCATGCAGTGAATTTATGTTATGTGTGAATCTAGTGTACATGCTCTGAATGGACTCACCTACATTCATCCTAAAGGCCTCATACTCACTCGTCAACATATCTATCCTACTGTCTTTCACATCTTTAGTACCCTCATATGTGACCTTTAACTTATCCCATATCATTTTTTTTTTTTTTTGCAGTAGAACATGTCATAATTCTGTTAAATTCATTTACATCAAGACTACAGTACAAAATATTCATGGCAGTGGCATTTAAACTAATAGCTTTCATATCATCATCATTATATTCTTCTTTAGTCTTAGGAACTCTAGTCGTGCCCTCAGTTTTCATAGGGACATAATTTCCCTTAGAGACAATCTTTCACACATTCCAATCAGTATTCTGAAGGTAGATGCGCATCCTCTGTTTCCAGAAGGTGTAAATAACACCACTAAAAATAGTGGAAGTTGGTCCCTCAGGGAAAGGGGTCATGGAGCTATGAGCCATAAGTGATCTTTTGGCAAAATAACAGCTAGTCTACACTACGTGACTCATATACCAATTAATAGCTTTACCGTGATCCTAAGAGGGGGGTGAATTGGTACTTTTAAAATTTAAGTCCTAGGTCAATCTCCTAAGAGCAGTATTTTCACAACTCTGTGGTCAATCTAGTGCAAGTAATGTAAATCTATCCTAATATGTACCAGTAATTAAATAAAGCAATCTAATTAACTACACAAGGACCATAAAGAAGTAAAGTAAGAGTGACACGCCTAAATGTTATTGAGGTTCGACCAATTGCCTATGTCCCCACCTTGGCTAACAAGAACAAGGATTACCACTATAATTGTTCACATAAATGGGTGGAGCAACACCTATAACAAGCCATATCAATTACCACAGGGCTGACCACAACCTTTACAACCAATCCTTATCGGGCTGGATTACCGCTCCTTCAGGGCACGCCTGGAAATACAATACTATTCTCTCAAACAGATGGTACAAAAATAGTGCTTTCATGTAAAACAGATATGTACCCAAATACGCACATTCACATACACATTAATAACATGGATATAGTGTAAGCTCAGTGATGCAAGTTTTGTGCAATCAACCCTCAAATCAATATAATCAGTATGATGCTCAAAAGAGTTCAACACAAGCAATATCTTGGAATCAAAATAAAGTATTTCAATAGCACATCAATATTCCACGTATACGAATCAGATAATCAAACTAGTTCAAAAAGAGTTTTCCTCAATGAAAGATGCATGACACTAGTTTGAAAATACTCGCTTGTTTGAGAAATATTTGCACAAAAAATGTTAAGCTATTGGACATTTGTAACAAAGATGCAAATATCCCAAGATTACTTTGTCTATCCCCACACAAGATTTATAATGAGAAAATATGTGGGATAAACCTAAGATAAAATTCCCTAAAAGAAATATAGCAATCAATCACTCAAATGGGAGTTTCTAGCAAACTATAGCAATCTTAAGCACTCTAGAAATTTTCACACGATCTCAGAAGATATCAAATGAACGGAGATTTGAGAGTATTTGGCCAAAAGATGTATTTTAAAAAGAGAGGATATTTTGGCTAATCTATTTGCTAATCTTGTACTAATCTTACAAATGAAATCATATTTATAGCTAGGGGTAAAAATATAACCGGTTGGGACATGCTGGGAATAATTAAAAAAGTCCCAAATGGTAAAAATACAATCAGCCCAAATTAACCCTATTTTACCATGGTTAAATTAATTTTAACTGGCTGGGATTCGGGTGGTTGAACCAAGGTTTGGTGGCCCAACAAGACTCAATAATAAATTTTATTAAACTTAGTTCAGTTGCCCGATTTCACCTTTGGAGACCTGAATCAAAGTCAGTAGCATTGCTCTGTGACTTCGGGTGCCTGGTTCTATATTCGATGGCCTAAATCCATGTGTTCAGTCGCCTGGGGTTGTTTTTGAACTAAAAAAGTTGGTCATCCAAGTTGGTGGACTGTCCCTTTCAATGGGTTTGGGTGCCTGAGAACAATATGCATAATTTGGTTCGGTCACCTGAGAGCCTAGTTTCAGTCGCCTGAGCTCTCACAAAATCCCTAATAATATTCTTTTTAAGCACATATTAACACTCTTATATATTATATGATATGTGTATGAGTGTTGGTACCTAGAGTCGTGCTATTGTCTTATTGAGCTTACCATATATCCTATATGCATGATGTGTAGGTAAGGTAAATTCAGATCACATCCTAAGTTACTACTACAGACCCATATTACACATATTGAATTACAATTACAGATTTAAAAGGTCTTAAGGGTCTTCCAGCTGCTTCAGGTGTCCTTCCTTGGGATATTCTTTTAAGCCTGCACAAACACTTGATGATCATCAAATACCTAAGTATTTGTTATTATCAAAACCGAGTGCGACCTATAAGGTCAACACAGGATGTTGACACATGGGCTACTCCTCCACACACACAGAGGAAGATGTGTCACTCCCTGAGCCATTCGATTCAGGGGATGGTTAAGTTCACACCATCTCCGCCATCCTTACCCTTTTTGTCCAGCCACTCACAAGGTCGCACGTAAGAAAGTTGGTCTTGACGAGACCTTAAACAGTTGACCCCTTTTTGAACCGGTTCTTCCTCCAAACTGGTTCAGGTCCTTTGAACCAGTGTGGAATCGATTTAATCCTTTTTATAATATTACTTAAATAAAAATCATAAAAATTTAGAAATTCATAAAAAGTATAGAAAAATTCTAAAAAATATTTTAAAGTTAGAAAATCATTTTGGCACTTGAAAAATCATAACAATTTTTTATATTTAAAAAAGGCTACCAAAAATCCAAAAATTTCTCTAGGTTAGGAAATTATTTTTTGTACTTGAAAAAATCATAAAAAATAGCAAAAAATTCTAAAAATCATAAAATTCAAAAAAAAAATTTATTTTGGGACTTGATTTTCATCTTTTTTGCTTAATTGTCTTTGTGCTATTTCAAAATTTGGGGAAAATATGGGAAAATCGCAAAAAGAAAATAAAAAAATTTAACAAAAAAATTTTTTTGATTAAAAATGTTCTTCTACATAGAAAAATCACATAAAAATTAAGAAAAGCCATGGAAATTTTCAAAAAATATTTTGTGCTAAAAAAAAAAAAAGTCTTTGCTCACTTTTTTTTTTATTTTTTTATCTTGAATAAATTCAAAAATCTCTCAAAATAGTATTTTTATACTTATAAAAACCCTATAAAATTTCAAAAATCTTGGAAATATAATTTTGTACTTTATTTTCTTGATTTTTCGATCCCGATGATTGCAATGGGAGGCATTGAACTCTTTGGAGTATGGTATGCCCTAGTTCCGAGGGAATATCTATATATTATTTTTCTTATGCATTTCTTTACACCTTTTGATTGGGAGTAATTTTCTAAGGCTTATTAAATTTATTTTGGGATAATTTTTTTATTAATTAGGTACCGTTCATAAGAATGGGCATGTAGGGGGTGACCTTCCCCTCGCGTAGCCGAACTCTCGAGCCCGCTTTGGTAACACATGCCGATTCTACCCTTAATTGGGTAGTAATCATGTGTTCTAACCACACTAAAAGGTTAGTGGCGACTCCATACACTTCGTTTTCCATGAAAATATTATTTTAAAAATCCACCTTTTCCAGTTTGCGTACCCAGTGCAACCCACATTCTGGTGTTCCCACCCCGCGCAAGAGAACGTTGCGATAGACTTAGGTATTATGATGTAATAGATTAATTATATTTATTCCTTTTTTGTAAGTTTCCTACTGCCAACCTCATCGAATTCAAAATTTGTATGAACAATTTATCTCATTTTTAAGATCCAAATAAATGCTTCGTAATCCCCTTGTTCCAAAACTCAAAATGGTAAAGCTATGTAGGATGACAATGAACAAAATTACTTTGATCTCCTTATACCTTGGAGATCAAGCCTGCATAACTTCCTTCTATGCATCATGTTCTCTCGTTGGTGTCGCAATGTCCCAGACAAGGATCCCAAGAAGGTGAGGAATGTATATATGATATATGATATTGAAAATTTTGATTTGGAGTTGCCACCAGCCTATTTTCCTTCGTGTGGTTAGAACACCTAATTACTACTCATTTGATTGGTCACTAGACTAAACCTAAGCCAAGGAACCAGTAGTCAGGGTCTGCTTTTACTAGAATCGGGATTGAAATTTCAGTTATATAAGGGGAAGATATTCACACCCCCTACATATACGTTTAATGAACGATACCTAATTAATTATGAATTATTCCCGAATTGAATATAATAGATTTTAATTAAATCCTTTTAGGATAAATGGATGAATGAATAAATAAATAAATGAACAAAATTGATAGGAAGTTAAAATCCTCACTTTGATTTACGAATGTCTATTAAGACCTCAAAATGAGGGGATCTTGTTAAATAAACTGCCCCTACAGCTAAAACATGTGAGGTCCAAAATACCACATTGCCATTTTCTAAATCATATGGACACACCTGGCCAAAGAAATTGAAAAAAGTCAAGAAATTGGGATCGAACCAAAGAGCTTTTAGAAGTGTCCCATAATTTGTCCAACATTGATTTTTTTTTTGTTGATATTTTTCATATATATATATATATATATATTTTCTAGAGTAAACCTGTTAGGGCACCTAAAATAAGATATTAAGAGACCCTAAAAAATTCCCACATAGATAGCAACCTTATGTTGCTGCCTGAATAAACCTACTAAGACACCTAAAATAAAACCTAAAGAGACCCCAAAAAACCCTCCACAGAGTAGCCCCATGTTGCTGCTTGAATAAACGTACCAAGACACCTAAAATAAGACCTAAAGAGACCCCAAAAAACCCCCTACATAGCAGCCCCGTGTTGCTGCCTAGAAAAACCTACTAAGATTCCTAAAATAAGACGTCAAGAGACCCTGAAACCCCCAACACGGCAGCCCCAAAACACCCTTAATTTATAGCACATAGTAGCCCCAAAACAACCCCCATGACGCCTTGTTGTTGCTACTATGGTTGTGGTTTGCAACATTGTTGCAGCTCTTCAAACACCAATTAAACTCTATTAATCCCCTTTTCTTTGTTGTTCCTCAGCCCTAATAAAAACTTTAACCAAAAGAATCAAGCTACCCTCTCTTTTTTTGGTTGCTATATAGCCTAAATAGAATCCTAATGACTCATAAAGACAGTAGGTAGTGGCTGCTTCTACTACTCACAACTTTAATGAAACCTGTAAAGATGAGAAAAAAGGGGCCTTCCCTTGCTATCCATAGAGAACTACCGGACCCTAAACGATAATAGCCAAAACCTTCTTTTATTCCCCCTATAAGCAAAAAACCTAGCTTTCTCTTAGCTGCTGCCGCCACCCCCTTTTACTACAATTATGTGTGCGTTGTCCTTGTGCTTTTTAGCAGCTATGTGAGCTGCCAAAGTCACCCAAAATCCTCCAAATTAAACCATATGCACCTTCTATAAACTAGGGAACGAGGGCACTTTAGCCATTACCATCCCAAAATCAATCCTTAACATCCATGGGTTCTTACTCCCATGGCCCTTATGATCCCTAAAACCTTTTGAAGATATGCTTTTTGTTTATATGCTTCCTCAATCTCCTTATTATTTATTTCTTTTCTCCTCTTTCTATTTCTCTTGGTGTGGCCGAACCTTTCCTTTGATCTCCCTATGGCCAAACCACTCCCCTTTCTTCTTCCTCTCCGATTGGGCTCCTAATTGCCTCCTCCTCCAACCCTTTTTGAATGCCTCAATTTATAAGGTTTGCGCTTTCTCCAATATTAAATCAAATCAAATCATCTTAGGCAATAAATCAACCTTTTCCTTATTGCCTTTTTCCAAATTTCCTCTCTTTCCATGTGCGTGCTTTCCTATTCATAGAGAGTTTCCATCATAGGCTCAATGAGATGTCTCCCATTGATTTCTTTCCATGTGAATGTCAAGCAAGTCAATTTACTTAGGAAACAAATCATCATTATTTAGTGCAAATCATTTAATTTTAAGAAATAAATCATTCAATTTAATTATAGATCCATTGATGAATGTTCTGACATATTTCCTTTTATATTTTTCTTATATTCTATGGTATTTCTTTGTTGTATTTCCTAAAATTCAATATTCCAAAACCCCCTCCCCTCGTTTTGTATTTTTGTATTTCCTTCCCTGCACGCGATATGAAAATGCTTAGTTTTTGTTATATTGGGCTCTAGACAAAATGGGGTATCTACAACTACCCCTCTTTATAGGTTTGTTGCTTGAGATATAGGAAGATCAATTTTCTGTTATTTTTTAGCAACAAATCTATAAAGAAAAAGGACATAGATTTTGGATTAGGCCAAATATAATGAGAACAATGTGTGAACTTACAAAAATGCAAGGAATTTCAAGTCAACTTGATGAACTTATAGAGTATGGTGAAAGTAAAGACTGCTTAAGCTTGTGGACCAAAGCCACATGCTTTTGAGATAATCAGGACAACTTTAAGTGTTAGTGGTTAGTACAAATCGAATGTGACTGTTTGGAAAATTAGTTAGGGCAACTTGGAGTGTTAGTGGTTAGAACAACTTGGAGTGTTAGTGATTAGTACAACTTCGAGTGTTAGTGGTCAGTGCAACTTGAATGTGACTACATGGATTTGGGAACTCTTAATACCATATGCCTCCAAGGTAACTTGAAAGGGACTAGTTAGATTTGGGAAGTCTCAATGCCATGTGCCTTTAAGACGACCTGAATAACTTGAAGGTGACTATTCGGATTTTGGCACTCTCAATGCCACATACCTCTCAGACAACCAACATAACTTGAAAGGGGACTATTTGTATTTGGTAACTATCAATGTCGCATGCCTCTGAAGTAGCCAAAATAACTTGAAAGGGGACCATTCAAATTTAAGAACTCTTAATGCCACACACCTCTAAGATGGCTAGAACAACTTGAGTGCAACTACTCAAATTTGAGAACTCTCAGTGCCACATGCCCCCGAGGTGGCCAAGATAACTAGAAGAGGACTATTCGGATTTAGGAACTTTCAATGTCGCATACCTCTGAAATAACCAAAACAACTGGAAAGAGGACCACTCATATTTAGGAAATCTCAATGCCACATTCCTCTGAGATGGCCAGAACTATTTGAAGGTGACTACTCAGATTTGGGAACTCTCAATGCCACATGCATCCGAGGTAGTCGAGATAGCTTGAAGGTGAGACTACTCGAATGAATGAGATAATTTGGACAACTTGGATATGACCACTTGAATTAATGAGACAGTCAAGACAACTTGGATGTGACCACTCGAATGACCGAGATAGTAAGGAAGACTTAGATGTGACCACTTGAATGAACGAGATAGTCAAGAAAACTTGGATGTGACCACTCGAATGAATGAGATAGTTAAGAAAACTTGTATGAGACCACTTGAATGAACGATATAGTCAAGACAACTTGTATGAGACCACTTGAATGAACGAGGTAGTCAAGGTAACTTGAAAGTGATCATTTCAATTTTGGAGGTGTAATGCCTCAGTATTTGAAAATATTTTTTCAAGAACCACTAGGATTTGAGGACTAATGCCCCATTTCCAAAGTAGAAAAAATTGTTTAGAAAGAAACAATTTTGAAAGAATACTTGGATCTGAGGTTCGATGCCCTAGTATTTGAAAAAACATTTTCGCAATAACTAACTTGGATCTGAGGATTAATGCCTCATTTCCCAAAGTAGAACTCTGACAATTTGAATTGACAAAAAATAAGGATTTGACTAAGCAAGAATGAAAATGGATATGCAAAGCCTAGGCAAGAAAACTTATATGTGGTGCATGATATGATGATATGTATGCATGTTGCTATGATGTGTTCCTAAAATGTGCTATTTTAGGCCCCAATTTACCTATAAAATGTTCTTATTTCCTTTGTAATTATCTCTATTAATCATTGTTCAGACTTACATGTGGTGTATTTCATGTTTCAGGAAATTGGAGCTTAAGCTAAGGAGTTAAGCACTGTAAGGAGCTAATGAAGTAAATTGGAAGTGCAAGGCTCGACCAAGGGCTGGACTAGGTCTCTAAGGCCTTGATCCAGCAAAGGACATGTACTTGATCGACCATTTGGTGCGACCAAGCAGTCACAAGGGGTGACTAGGTCAAGATAAAAAGACTCCAAAGTGTTGGTTAACAAGTTGATTCACAGAATGGTTCGATAATGGCATAACCAAGAGACCTTTGATGTGCGACTAGGTCGATGAAGCCTTCGAATGAACAAAGAATAAATTAAAGATATTCTAGAGTGGTTCAACCGAGGCACAACCAAGAGAATTCAGGTTTGGACCAAGTCGACTGTTATTGAGTACAAAAATCTACTGTGCAATATTTTGGGCAAAAGTTTTTTTTATTTGAATTTAATCATGTGTAAACCCTATGAGGGTCTAAAATAAAACTTCTAATAGGTGATTAGGGTTCCCCTTTGGCTCATCTTTGGTCCCTTGAGTTCCCTCGAGTGTCGTTGGGTGCCAAGTAGAATAGGTTTCATTTACTCGTCAATTTACAATGCTTTCTTTAATTTCAAGTTGCAATTTCAATTTATTTTCATTCTTGAATAGATTTCATTTACTCATCAATTTACAATGCTTTCTTTAATTTCAAGTTGCAATTTCAATTTATTTTCATTCTTGCTTTGTATTTTAGTTTTGAATTTCAATAAGAGTTATGCTTTCAATTTTGACTTTCAATACCTTGTCTTTATGCTTAATTTCATGCACCATGAGTAGCTAATTTCTCTAGTTCTCTAGTTGTGATGAAACCCTAGGCTAGCATGGATTCAGTAAATCGTGCATAATAGGGTACAGTTGCCATAGAGGAATCTGTGCTCACTGGATAGGATATACCCCGTTCTCCTGATTGTGCTTTAGATGATTGGTGTGGGCTCGACTATGCTATGCCACTTGAGCAAATTCCTTGATCGTTTAAACCTTAATATGGATAATTGACCAAACATAGTTATCGCATATCAACTACGGTGGATTCATAACCTTAGACTTGCTTTCCATAAGAACTTTAATTCAATTTAATTGCTATCGTAGTTTAATATAAAAACCAAATTCAATCTTTTCATTCTTGTCCTAGCATAGTAAATTAGATTAAATTGGTTAATAGCTGCACTTAGTCCCTAAAATCGACACCCGACCCACTCCTTCTTCTACTGAACTTGGGATTAGTTAGGTTTTATAAATATTATCTTTGGTAGTTAAGGACCCAAACCTTGGCAAGCCTACCAAATTTTGGTGCCATTGTCGGGGACTTAGTTATAGTAGTGAGCCAAATCTTTGTAGTTTACTACGTGATTTTTATTTTATTTTGTTTTTTATTTTTTTTATTACTCGAAGACTTGATTTTCTGTGCTGAATTGATATATGTTGGATTTGAGATCTTTGGATCCCGAATTAGTGCCTACAGACCCTGAGATTAAGATATCCCGTAGGTCAGTTAGGAAATCTACTTCTAGTCCAAAATTAGCAGAGTCCTCTGAACCTAAAGTCATGGCTAAACATCAACTAGTTCCCGCTTTTCATCATCAAAACCCAAACTCAGAACCTTTTGCTCCCCATGGACCTGCAGCGGAGGAGCAACCTCTTCAACCCCTTATGGACTATTTCACACCTAATGCATTTACGTAGTTGTCTTGCATCTGATTCTTAGATGTCGAGGTGGCGTAATTCGAAATCACAATCTCAACCATCTCGATGTTTCCCAACTTCTCTGGGAATTCAATTGAAAATCTATATAAGCATCTAGATGAGTTTCTTGAAATTTTCTCTACCATTCGTATATCCAACTTCGATGACGATGCCCTCCATCTTAGGCTATTTCTGCTCTCTCTCAAGTACAAAGCCAAATATTGGCTGAATTCCTTAGATCTAAACTTGTTGACCACCTGGGCCACCCTACAACACGAATTCCTTAAAAAATACTTCCTCATTGGGAAAACTAACCAGCTCAGAAAGGCTATTACCAATTTCTCACAGATAGATGGTAAACAATTTTTTGAGACATTTGAGCATTTTAGGAACATTTTGCGTAAATACCCACACCATCAAGTCCCTAGGTGGTAGTTATTTCAAACCTTCTTTGAGGGATTAGCTGAGCACAATAGATCCATGGTTGATGCATCATGTGGAGGTACTTTCCTCATTAAGCATGAGAATGAGACGTGGACTCTCTTTGAGAATCTGACCGAGAACCCTTAGCAACATATTGTTGCTACTCGTAGACCTTCCCAGCCTTCTTTTTCCCATTTTAAGGGAGTCTACGAGTTAGCGACCGACCATGACCTCGCACCTACCCTATACACCATTTTTAAGAAACTTGATTAGGTATTGTTCCTAGGACAACCACCTCAGCTGGTGGCTTGTGTAGAGTTGTGTGGTATATGCTTTGATCCCTCTCATACCTATTCTATCTGCCCTCATGCACCTCCCACACCTGAGTTTGTGCAAAAGGAAGTGAAAGCCACCCATAATTGGTACGACATGCTGGTCAATAATCCATACTCCAATAAGTACAATCCCAGGTGGTGTAGACATCCTAACTTCTCTTGGAGACCACAAGCTCCAAGTTTCCCAGGCCAAAGACCTTAGTAATCACCCAATGCTTCACCTCCTTGACCATTTCAGAATTCAAATCCTCAAAATCCTCCCATATCTGCCCCTCATCAATCATCTTATTAACAACAACCTTCTCCTCAGCCTCAATATGATATATCTTTTTAGGAGATGGTGTTGAAATCCCTAAAGGCTATCGAGGCTGATCGTCAAGTTGATCGGTAATTACTTCACTCCCACTCTCAGTTCATAGCGCTAAAGGCCACCATGAGCCAACTAGCTACATCCTTATGTAGGAGGGATGAGGGTAAGTTACTAAGTCAACCTCTTATGAACCCAAAAGGCCAGTATAGGGTAGAGTGTGAGCCTAATGCTAGTCATTCGTCATATCATGAGCAAGCCCAGGCTATGGAAACCCTTAGGAGTGGCAGGGAGATAGATAATAGGGTCGACGAGAAGTCGGACCAAGGTAAAGGTAAGGAGAAGATGAGGGTAGAGCCCAGTGTTGAATCATGAATCCCGTCCTCCCCCAATCCGGTGAGTAATCCAATGTTGCCCACCTCCTTCGATGAAGGAGCATTGCCCCACTAAGTCCTTGCAATGCCATACCCTGCAGCTTTTAAGCACATTCTAAATCTAAGGAGGAAGCAAATGTTGACTCCATGATGGACATGTTTAAGCAAGTAAAGGTCAATCTTCCTCTCTTAGATTCTATTAAGAAATTTCCTACATATGCCAAATTCCTCAAGGACTTGTGCACCCAAAAAAGCAAATCTAGGGTGCATATAAACAAAAGAGTTAGGTTGACTAAGAGTTTGAGTTCAATTCTCTTAGGTCACTTTCCTCAAAGCATAAGGACTTTATTGCTGCCCCCATATCATGTGTAATAAGAGATTACAATATTGATAGAGCCCTTTTAGATTTGGGAGTGAGTGTGAACCTACTTCCCTACTTGGTATACAAACAATTCGCTTTAGGAGAGCTTATGCCTACCCTAGTCACCTTGAGTTTCGCAGACCGATATGTGCAAAGGCCCAAGGGTGTTGTTGAGGATGTCCTAGTAAAGGTTGATAAGTTCTATTATCCAATTGATTTCATCATCTTAGACATGGAACCTACTGATCCGAGCAAGGATCTGATCCCTGTCCTTCTAGGTCCACCATTCTTAGCTACGGTTAATGCTTGTATCGAGTGCCGGACCAAGATCATAAACGTATCCTTCGGCAACATGAAGCTTCGACTAAATGTGTTTCATGCCTTCCAACAACCATCTTATGACATCCATTATGTGGACGTGGATATGATCGATGAATGTGTTAAAAAGGTTGCCCCATTCATTCTTTTGAAGGATCCCTTTGAGGCTATGTTTTAGCTTGATCACCCCTCTTTCTTAGGTCTAGAGGACGTGTATGAGCATATCTTTGCTATTTATTACTCGGCCATTAGACTAAAGAGTAGGATTGGGACATGTTAGAAGAGGGTTAGTAAGGGACTAGTGGAAGAAATTCCTATTATTAAACTCAGGTGAGTTCGACATGAGCATTCAATGCATCTAGTTAACAATGATAAACTTTGCACTTCTGGGAGGCAACCCCCTTATTTTTCTTGTTTTTCTTTTTTCTTTCAGTATTTAGGTTGTATATTGCAAGGTGTTAGAGTCTAGAGTCCTTAGAGTAGATTTTAGGTTAGCGTCTCTGTAAAAGGTGTGATTAGCGCTTCCCTGGGTGCGACCAGGTCCACCCCTCATGGTATTGAATTAGGGAAATTTGGCCTACTTCATAGATTAGGTCGACCATTGCATGACCAGCAAGTCACCAGGTGCTACTAGGTCGAGTATGTAAGTGTTTATTGACCCTCTGAATTCTAGAAGAGTTCAATCGGGGCTCAACTAGCACTCCACTCTAGCGCGACCTAGTCGACAACCCATTTTTCCACTTAAGTTGGGGTTGGTGGTCAATCGACATCAAGCTAGTACAACTTGGTTAAAACTGTTAAGTCATTTTAAATCCCCATTTCTCTTGCGAAGCATTAACTCTTTCCTCCCTTGTTTCTGTGCACTAACCTTCATCACACCACCCTAGACCTAGTCGTTCAAGCCACCTTCACCTCCGATCACCCCCGGCAACCCTTTCCAGTGTCTCTCCCTACTTCAGCGACCTTCACCAGCCTTCCTCCTTCCATCCGTCCTATTTGTTTCCCTCATCTGAGCAATGAGGGCTACTCTAGTACTCATTGTCTCTTCATTTTCAACCCTCAGCACATCTATATAGTCTCCTTCCATGGATCTTCGAACCATGACACACCGTACTGATTCCTGGGCTGCTTCTAAGCAACCCAATCATCTCATGTTGCCGCCAAGGGAAAAGAGGGTTGAGGATCAACCCGCCGATGATTCCATCTTTGATTATGATCAAATTCCACTAATTCAACTAAGGAAAGGGGGTCCGTTGGCCTAGAAATAATAGGAGAAGATGGGAAAAGGGAAGAAGGCTCAACTGAAGGCCCTCAATGATTATGACTTCAAGCCGATGTACACTTTCCAACTTGATGAGACTCGTGCCCATCCGAAGATGAAGTGTTGCATAGACGTCCACAAAAAAAGGAAGTTCAATCACCAAATGACCCCACCGACAACTTTGTATCATCCAAATTTGGTGTGGGAGTTCTAAGTGAACATATAACATAACCCCTCTACCGGCATATGGACCACTGAGGTTCAAGGGATCATGTTTGAGATGATGACAAAGATGATTGATAGGGTGTGGTTGTATGATGAGATTGATGACATCCCCTGGCCAGCTATCGACTTCGCTGATATACACCACATTATCAAAAAGATATTCCATGGCTCATACTATAACAGTGGTGATTATCATAGAGGGACGTGCACGGCTCAGAACTGTCTGCCAGATTACCCACTACTGCTCGATCTTATTCTGCAGCACAATATTTATGCATTTGGGCACCACTCAGAGTGACAAGGTGTCTACCTATAGGTTCTTTATGCCATCCATCAGGATATGGATATAAATATCCTATGGATAATATTAGAGGACATGCTCATTTTCTACAGGAAGAACGTGAGACATCCTAGGTTGAAGAAGCCCTCACCGAAACATGTACGAGGTCAGCCAACTAGGATGCCCAAGAGGCCCCTCATTCCCAATGCCCAGCTGATTATCGCCATCTTGATGTCGAAGAAGATCAATATGGGCAACCCTGATGTGCATATTTAGATTGGAGAGGTCCCCAATGAGAAGACTTGGAGTCAGAGTTTGAGTTTGGTGGCCACTGCGCGGTTGAAGGTAAATAGGTCAGCACCTTTTGAAGGTGACCCAGGGATAGAGTTCATTGTACCCTAGTCTACATAGGGCTCGAGGAGTGATTACATCCTTAGATTCCACCATAACCTAGGGCTACGAAGAATAAGAAGAGGATGGATTCTACACCCTCCACATCGGCTGCTGCCTTACCACAGACGACACCTCTACCTCTAGCTTCCCCCACTACTGTGCCTTAGCCAGGGGATAGCTTGGACTAATTGTACCAGGATTTCCCGAGTTTTATGTTGGTGGTGTAGAACGATCTTTCTAAAACTCAGTCAGAGATGCGGCAGGGTTTAAGGGTGACATTTGACGTCCTTCAAGTATACTTGTCGTGTGCTTTAGAGTAAGTTGTGTTTTCGGGATTTGTAGCTCCACCATCTCTACCTGTGCTGACTGAGGCCTCAGCCATTACCCTTGGGCTTTTAGTGTCTCCAACCCCTCTTTCTCTTGTTGCTAAGGTTACCAATGGGACTTCAGCATCTCCAGTTTGTCTGTCACTAGTTCCACAGCCTTTCCCTCCGTCTTTAGCTCTACAACAAACCCCGTCGGCGAGCCCGGTGGTGATGATTGACATAGATTCATCTAGCACGAGTGAGACGACGATTCCAACTGAGGAGGTTACCATCCCGACCATTACATCTACGGGCAAGGCAGAGTCCCCCATGAGTCCTCCAGCGCTGATTACGCACCAAAACTGCGTAATTGGGCATCTTAACCTGGGTTTTACAGCTTATATTTTTAATTAAATGTCCAATTAGGTCCAATATTTTAACAAAGTGCCATATTTATAATTTTTGAGTCTTATTGCATAATTTATGAATTTTTGGCAATTTTTTATCGTAGGAAAATTCTCAGGAACCAAAACTAGCACCTGTTCATAATTCGTATATAACTTTTCTCTGTGAACTCCAATTAAGACGATTCAAATTTTTGGAGAAAGAGAAAACGATTATCTATATCTTCTGTGTTTTGAGTTTTTCTATAAACAAACTCCATGAGGGTCAAATTTGGCTGTGAAAAGAGAACAATAAAATGGAAAAAAAAGAAAAAAATATATATTAAAGCAATTGATGTGACTCGGCCATGCAGGCCAAGTCAGATCCTCCACATGGGTCATGCATCTGGGTACTCCAGTTTCTGGTTCAAGTCGTGCATAGGGTAAGCCCCCCCTCCTCTCTATTTAACCTTCCTTAGTCCCCTCTCCTTGGCGATGCTCCCCGAGCCACCCTCTCTCCCTTGCTCCCTCACCCTACTCTCCTCTCCTCAGTCTTCTTCTCTCCCTTGCTCTTTCTCCCTTGAACCCTCTTTGTCCCTTAGTTTTCTTCTCTCCCTTAACTCTCTCAACGTTCCCTTCCTTCTTCCTTTCTCTTCTTCAAATCTCTTCTTCCTAACTCTCTTTTCTCTCGGTCTCTCTCTTTCTCCAACTTTTTCTCTCTTTCAGTTATCCTGTTCTCTCCTTTATTCCCTCTCTGTTTTGGTTCTTCCTTAATCCTCCCTTCTCATTTAGCCATCACTGTAGCTCTTGGCCACCCGAGAGGATCCAGAAGCAGTAGCACCACCCAAGTGGAGACCCGAAGCCACAGCAGCCGTGAACTCCCACCAGACCTGTCGCCAGCTTCTCTTGCTTCGGCATTTGCAGCGACACCAGCAGGTTCTCCTTCAGCCATCCTCTAGGTCCTGTAGCATCCGTGAAGCTTCCCTATTCTAGTCGAAACACTTCATCCGCCCAAGTTCTAGCAGATCAGCTACTAGGTCGAGCAGAGCACTAGCCGAGCACTCTGCCATGGCTTCTTCACCTTCTGCCCCCCTCTCTCTCTCTCTCTCTTGCTCTCTCTCTCTCTCTTCCTTTATTTCTTTCTTTTATTTATTTTGATGGATGATCTTGTTTTTTTTATTTATCAATATTAGTTGCTACTTTGAGATGTAACGTTTTATTTTTATTGCTAATAGTCATTAATTTGTGTTTTTCTTTTATTTTGTTTGGTTTTCAAGTAATTTACCAGTAAAGTAATTTTTTTTTTTCTAAGTCCGGTGGTTCTAAAATAAAAAAGGTGAATAAAATAAAAAAAAGAGAAAAATATCTTTACTCTTATTGATTTAGTTTTTCTCCTCTCTTAACAGTTTAATTTTGCAATTTGATTAAGTTCAGGTTCCTTCTTGTTAAAGTTCATGATTTTATTGTATCATATGGGTATTGTTTAAGTGTTTAACATACTACCGGTTTTTATTTGGCGCGTGTGTGTTTGATTGAGTTTCCATTACGTATTTTTTAATTCCATGTTCTAGGTTGCCATCTTTAATTAATGCATGTTTTAGTGTTTCCTTAAGTAGTCTAGAGTTTCCATTAGTATTCTTTAAATCAATGCATGCTAGTTTTCGGATTTCAATTTACGTGTTATTTAATTCTTTAAAAGTGAAATTGAACGATCTTGAAAATTCCGAATCTGAACTGAGTTCAGTGTCTTTCTGTTTTCGATTGGAAAAACGTAAAATTTGAGGTTAAAACGTATTCCTTGAGGAGACGATCTAGCCCTTGGGATGAATATTATACGACGTAACTCCTACACTTAGGATAGCTTCCGAGCTGCTCATTTTTCGAGTGAGTCAAGTTTTTGGTGCCGTTGTCAGGGAATGTCAGTCTTAGTCTCAAATTAGTGTTTTTTCCGTCATTTTAATTAGTTTTATGGAAAAAAAAAAAGAAGAAAAAAAAAAACAGACAAAAAAAATTTGTGTTGGAAAAAAAAAAAAAAGAATACAAATGGCTGCACCTACACTGCAATAATGGACTTTTTGTAGTTTGAATATGCCACTGCATCCTCTTCCATTGTTTTTCCTAATGAAGAACTTCATTTCATGATACAGCGCGGGAGGACGTCATTGCTACCCAAGTTTTACGGGACGAAATCTGATTGCCCTTATCAGCACTTAGCAAAGTTTGAATTAACTAACAATATGTTTTCCCCTTATACTAGAACTGATGAATCTATTAGATTGAATTTATTTCTTGCTACTTCGCAGGATGGGGCACAGATGTGGTTTCAGTCCTTAAGACCTCACTCTATCACTAATTGGTCAAATATAGAGCGTGAATTTTTGCATGTATTTTGTCCCTTACAGAAAACTCAATTTTTGCAGGAACAGATTCTTAATTTTGTGCAATAGGATAACGAGATATTTCGGGCTTGCTAGGAGCGATTCAAGGATCTGTTAAGTACTTGTCCACATCACGGGTTTGACTCATGGAGGTTAGCTAATTGTTTTTATACTGTTCTTACCCCTGATTGCAAGCACTTTGTCCAGACCATGTCTAATGGAGAGCTCGTCAACGAGGATCCAGATCAGGTATTATCATTCTTTGATTACTTAACTGAAAATGTCCCACAGTGGAACACACAATACACTCAAGCACCCATGACTGCACACCCTATCAACATAAGTAGTGGTGGATATGCATTTGAGCCACCATATTACCCAAACAATCCTCCGCCTCAATACCAGCCACAACAGATCCCCCAGAGTTGTACGTCGTCAGACCTGTTTGAGGAAAGCATGACACAGATGGTGAACATGTTCCAGCGATTCATGCAAACTCAAGTCGATCATCATAATGAATTGCAGGACACCATTAATGCGATAAGCATGCAGTTGGACATCTTAGAAAAAAAAAGAATTGCTTGCGGAACCTCAGCCTAGTCCTTAAGAGTACTAGCAGCCACAACAACAAATGCACAATGTTCTCTTTGAGACAATAGAGACCGTCATTACTTCGAGAAGCGAGAAAGAAGTTTGCTAACCTGAGATGCTCATCATTGGGCAACCATTTGTCCCAACAACAGAAGTTACAGCTGAACTAAAAGAGGTCAAAGAAAAATCAAAGGATATGAGCCTAGAAGCAGAGCGGTCGGTTAATGCGAAGACTGATACCAATGAGGAGTACCAACCTGTGGTACCTCCCTCTCAGAGCCTAGAAACCGTGGAACTGTTAGTCCTGCCTGAATCAGATTTCAAGGAGCCCAATGTGGAGGTAGATCCTTGCTGTGGTGAGAATCTAATTTTCAAGGAACCAGGTAAAACCTCTAATGTTAATGCTTTTGAGGAACTACAGGTACTTGTTCCAATAACTTTCTCTCAAACGTTAGTTTGTAAAGAAGCAAATTTCTTGGACACAATGTTGAATAAAGACCATTTCTTGTCAACACAAAAGGGTCGATCTGCACATATATTGTTTGGTGTATTAATGTGTATTGATTTATTCGAGGCTGATTTTCGTGCAGGTATGAAGACTGATCGATTATGGCGACCCAAATTTGAAGACTCGCCGGTGCAATTTATATACCTGCGGCCACCAGATGAAATTCCTCCTGAGCCTCCGCCAGACAATTGTGATGTTTTTCTTTTCCTCCTTTTTCTTTTATTTTATCTTATTTTATTTTTAGTTAATTTTCAGGTTCATTTTCTTGTAATTCAGTTTTTATTTTCCATGACTTCGCCGCTCAGGTACTCCTTCCCTTTCTCGTGCACAGTCTTTTCTATTTTCCCTATGCTTTCACATTGTGGACAATGTTCCACTTTAGTTGGGGTGGGGGAGTGAGCATTCACATATGCCACTGTGCACGTATACGTACCGGGTTTTATATTATAAAAATTAAAAAAAATCAAAAAATAAAAAACAAAGAAAAATCAAAAAAGAAAAAAAGAAAAGAAGGGAAGAGCACTAAGGAATTACACTGCATTATGCCATGCTTAACACTGACTCGTACCCTTCACGTACTTGCATATAACCTAAGAATTACACACTTGAGTCATTTATGCGTAGTTTCTCTTTATATGATTTCATGACTCCATGAAGAATTGATTGATAGTACACTTGTGCTAATCTGGTTATATAATTTCTTGTATTTACACGGCATCTCACGAGGCTGAATAAACACATTCACATGATTCATTGCACTTAGGGTCTCCTGTGAGCACTGAGAGAACACTTGTGGCGACTATGACACCTTGTGAGATATTCTTGAGCGATGTATCATCATTTTGAGTGTTAATATCAAATCAGAGTTCAAAGAACTCAATTCTCTTTTTCTGGATGATTCCTTGTAAACTAATCTCTGTTTTTGATTTGCTAGCCTAGAGGTGAGACCTAGTGGGGAGATAGAAACCTAGGTCTTGTAGCCTACTCAAGACGTGAAGGCTGAACCACCCTTAGAGATAGACTTAGTTCATGGACCACTATTCGAGCTTAAATTCCCATTGATGGTACGAAGATAACAAAAGAAGTGTTAAGATTGTCCTAATCGAGCAAGAAAAAGACAGGAAATGAAGAATGAGCATAAGAAAGACTAGGAAATACACATGCGCATAAAATGAAATGCTAATGTCGGCTCCATATACATATCACAAAAAGTCAAGGACACGACACATATTTTTCACATATGAAGATTCTTTAACCGGTTAATGTCTCAGATGTATTCACGACAAGTTTGGGAATAAGTTGATCTAGGGTGGTCTCGGTTGGATATGGCAAGTAAGTGAGAATATGTTAGGATGAAGGACCGAACACCTCATAGATAGGTTAGATCCTTTCCAGACTAGTCCACTCCGTATACTTAGCGTTCATTCCTTTTACTATGTGGGATGTTTGATCACGACACCTCTCCTCACATATGACGAGTGAACCAAATTTATTTGAGAGTTCTTGAGGGTATACCAATTAGGCCGAGTCAAAGCAATCGTTCTATAGGTGTCCACTGGTATCTTAGGTGTACTGAATCACACACATCACACACACCTCAAGAGTTCACTTGTTTATACTTGAACTTATATGACTGTATTAAGTTTGAAATGTGCCACTAATTAACTTCATGTGAGTATACTGTTCTTGAATGATATTTAAACGATGAAACTTGCATGAGTGACGTGCTTCGAAGTTGTGTGTATTGAATATAAACGAGCCTGTGTGAAATTCAGTTATATTCTTATATGTGAAACGGTATGGTTGTGTCGCATGTGCATTAATTTCATGTTCACTGGAGTTCACAGTTGTCGGCACTACCCTGAAATTCATTCACATCATTTGCTAGCAAAATGTTAGTTGGGGGGTGTGATTACGCGTCAAAACTGCGTAATTAGTCATCTTAACCCGGACTTTACAGCTTATATTTTTTATTAAATGTACAATGACATCCAATATTTTAACAAAGTGCCATATTTATCATTTTTTAGTTTTATTGCATAATTTATGAATTTTTGGCAATTTTTTATCGCAGGAAAATTCCCGAGAACCAAAATCAGCACCTGTTCATAATTCCCACATAACTTTTCGATCCGAGCTCCGATCGAGACGATTGAAATTTTTTGAGAAAGAGGAAAGGATTATCTACAACTTCCGTGTTTTGAGTTTCACTAGAAATGGACTCCAGGAAGGTCAAATTTGGTTCTGAATAGAGAACAAAAAAATGGGAAAAAAAAAAAAGAAAAAGAAAAAAATAATATATTAAAGCAATTGATGTGACTCGGCCATGCAGGCCGGGTCAGATCCTCCACATGGGTCATGCATCCGGGTAAGCATTGTGTTTACATTATGAATTGTGTTTAAATGCTCAAACCAGAAATTTTTCTACTTGCTTGACCTTCAATGATTAAAATTGTCTTACAATAAGCATTGTCCCTAGTCTATCTTGATGATCTTAAAAGGGGACATTTTTTTTTTTTTTTAATTTATGACAATAAATGATTTTATATGAGACATATCCTGTTTCTTGTTAGTAAATTTTAGTAATCCATGACGTGTGGAATTGGGAATTACAACTTTTGTTGTCATGAAGTTCAAATGTTTTTTTTGGATTTACTGTACATTGCTTGTTGAACTTAAATGATCATACACTTACATGCAATCTAGTTGATTGTGGATTTGACTTCATAAGACGTGTTTAAATTTAAAAATATTTCTCAACTCTTATGTAGTACCAATTGGCCAGTTATATTGCTCATTATGTAGTACTAATCCCACTTGGCCAATTACACTGTGTTTTGTGCTCATAATGCATATAAATGCATATATGTTATACCTTAGCCCTTTTTGTTGATGTTGAAAGGGGGGGAGGGGTATAGGTGTATATTTTGTATTTGAGCATTACTCTTTATACTTGAGCTTAAATGACTAACTTTAAATGCATTCTGTATTTGAAATGTCTTCTTTTCTAAATATGCTTGATTTGCATTGAAAATTTTCAAATTATGCATATTCTTAGGGGGAGCCTTCGTAGGCTATACCCACTTTTGCATTTGTATTTGTCATAATAAAAAATGAGGAGATTGTTGACTTTTTAAGTCATATCTCGTTTTGATTATGACAATTACAAACTATCTTACCTGTGCATTGAGTATTTGAACAGGATCACCATTTGCACACACAAATGGTAAAAATATGATGGAAGCCTTGAAGGACATCAAAGCCTTTACATATGACATTTGAAGAGAAAAAGAATGAAGACCATATTTTTTCAATTGTAAAAGCATTAAATTCTTAGTCTGTAATATTTGCATCTCATGCATGATAAGGATTAAAGGCTCAAACTCAAAAGACCATAGACTGACGATTAAGATCCAAAAACTCTTTAAAATAAAATGCCATAACTCATACACTAAATGGTTGACAAAGTTTAAGGACAAAACAGGGCAAAGTCTTTATTTTTAAAGAGCCCCGGTTCACCGGCCCATGCATGCTCAAAGTGCTTTGGCCAACTGAACCCTTTATTTTAAATTTTTTTTTTATTGGTCAGTCGACCGGTCCTCCTCTACACGTAAATGCTCGGCCACCCGAGCTTCTCAAAATTGGCTTGTTTCTTAGACCTCGGCCGATTGGCCTCTATGTTTTAAAATTGGATAGCCAACCGGCCTTGTCCTCTTTGCCAATTGGCCCCTTCCCTCAAGCGACCATACCTACGAAGGTTCAGTAAATCGCCTTGGCCAGCCGACCAAGCTTAACATATATATCATTTTCAAAAGATTGAAAATTATCTTTAGAAAAATACCCTTACTCTACTGAGCAAAATTCCCTATCATACTAAAGTGCATTTGTTGAATTGTTGTACATAACTGGTTGTATAAAAAGCATCTCTATTGTACACATTTGTTATTAACTATTGTATTCTTGGCATGTGGTAGGAAGAGGATTGCACTGGCCTATAAAGTGCACTGGATTGGTTTAGACCCGGTTAGGAGAACTAGGTACTCCATCCTGTGAAGGAGAGAGAGGTTGTATAGGTTGGGCTTAGCCTTGTTAATGCGATCTAGGGTACTCCTCGCCCAGTAAGGAGAGAAGGTTGTAATCGGTGTCGCTCCACCCATAAGTGAACTTTAGTCGAATCATTAGGCTGGTTAGCTAGAGGCGAAGACATAGGCATGGTTGCCGAACCTCGATAACATATTCGGTGTCATTCTTTCCCTATTCTCTTAAATTCCAGTATTTGCAGGTTTACATTCACCTACTGATATTATTGCTTCTGCACTTTAAATATTAATTGGTGGTTTATCGAGAAATATTGAACTTGTGTCACTTGTGTTGTTTATTTTAATTTATATATATCTGCAGGATTAATATTTAGATCGACAGGCCATAGGTCGTGTTATACTGATAGCGGATTTAAAATAGAACACTTAACCTAGAATTTTTTTAAAATCTCCAATTCGCACCCCCTCTTGGGATTACACCAATTCCAACACTTACCACCCAATTAACATCACATTTATACTTATCCACTATTTTATATAATTTTATCATACATATAGAACAATTTGCATAAAATAGTGTGTGAACAAAAAAGTGACATTTAGAAAGTAGCTGCAGCGTTTTTATTTTTGGAATTAGAGCAATAAAAGTTGAGTTAAGACTATTTTAAAACTTGCCATAGTTAATTGGAGACAACAGATTGGAAGAGAAAATGGATCTTACAAAGAAACACAAAAAACAAAAGAAAAAAAGAAAAAAAAAAAAATCTAAGGGAGTAGAGACTAACCTTCTTGTGGTTTGGTAAAAGAATGTGGACAAATTTTAAGGCTAAGTTTTTGAAAATTTTACAAACCTCCTAGTTTGACAAAAAGACATGAAACTCTCTTGATGTTAACACTTAATTTATGGACAGTTAATCCCAACTTGTCTTGTAACAATACTAGCGGAGACCGGTGGGATTTTTACAGTCTCAAGGAAAGTATCAACATGAAGGAAGTTCGTAAAATTTTTAAAATTTCAAAAGAGGTACAAGACTTTCCATGAGACTTCAGGGGAGTTATTCCTTTCATGTATAAAATTCAAAATTTTGCATGAAGAATCAAAGATTTAGAGAATAATAAACATTCCGTAATTAATTTCTCACTTGATCTTTTCATATTATTTAATTTTTATTGCATTTCATTTAATGCTGCAAACCAAACATTAGCATTAATCCTTTTCAACTAATTCTCCCTCTAAGATTCAACATCAATTAAATCAAGCCTTGTACTGAGAGTTGATGTGTGATTGCCATCAAACCATCGTTAGACCGTGGACTCGGCATTCATGAGAGAATATAATGCAAAGTTGACGTAAATGTTGGAGGTCACATTATTATACAAACTTCAACCCAGGAACAACGTACAGCACTGCACATCAATGAAACTCAATCTGTCCCTCCATGGGATTTTATAATAGTTTTGAGTAGTCCCCATCCAACGAATACAAACGGGACACATGAAGGAAAAAGAAAAGAAAAGAAAGGAAAAGAAAAGAAAAAGCAGGTGTGTGATCATGGACATATAAATGAATGGTCATTAGTGAACTACACATAGGGAGCTAGTTTTCCTGAGGGTATGATTTCTAGTCTTACCATATCCACACCCGACGCTTTTCATCGTGCTCATTGCGACTTTCGTGTCCATGGAATACCTGTCAAGCGCAGAGCAACTGATACCTGCAGCTGCAACGTCATGACCCTGCACCCCATTTCATAGTTTAATATTACATAATTTTGGATGGTCCCAACTGCAACGTCGGCTGCGTGAGTGATGCATGATTTAATGTAAGGCGAATTCAAAGTTGGTTGATATTGCGTTTGGTATTTGTCTTTAATATATAGGAGTAGATCAGACAATTCATAAGGTTTATTGAGAAACCTGTAAATCCTTCTCCATTAACCCACGAGATCCACTTTGGTTGTAAGAAATGTCACACAAATTTTTTTTGTTCTCCGATTCTAGGAGATGTTATGTAAAATTCTTCTTCATTGATCCATGGAATCCTCCTTAATTGTAGGAGGTGTCACATAAATCTATTTTGATTATTTCCTTTTATCGTAGTTGTGTAATTAAATTGTATAATTGAACACTATTATAAATAGAAATAATTAGCCCTGTAAAAGTGTGGTGATTTTCGAACCCTTTTGAGTGATCGTACAAAAAATAAAATAAAATACAATAAAAAAAATTTTTTTAAATAAAATTTTTTTAAAAAAAATAAAATAAAATAAAAATAAAAATTATATTTAAATTTTAAAAAATTAATTAATTATTATTAACTAATTAAATAATATAATATTATAATGATATATATATATATATATATATATATATATATATTTTTATGTAACCTGAAGGATCTCAGGATCCTTCAGGCGAAAGAAATACAAAGGTGCCCCCCTCGTCTCCTCTCTCCCACTCTCCTCAATTTCGTCTTCAATATTCAGTCGATCGGAAATCCGATAATACATATGGGTTCTGTTCGCCGCCATTGACACTTCTACTTGAGCGAATCTGTCGTGGGAGCGGCGTAGGCATATCTCCTGGGGTAAGGTCAATTCTCAAACTTAACTCAATTTCTCTTAAACTATAAGTCCAATTAATGAACAAAAATTGTCGGGAGATTTGTGGGGAAATTCTGTACAATCTAGCCAGAGCGGATTTTCGAATTGGAGCTCTAGGGTACCAATACTAAATTGGGGGTAAGTTTAATAATTTAAGCTTTATTAGGCTATTTAGGGTATTCTAAGTTTAAGAGAATTTTAGGGAAAGTTACTCTAGGGACTGTGATGAGTAATGAAGTAAAATTTGAATTTCAGGGTTTTAGGGATTATGAACGCCGTAGAGCGTAGGTCGGGGTGTTAGCGGGCTTTTTCAGGAATTATATAAGGGAATTGAGTTAAGTCAATAATCTTATGAAACTTAAATCAATTTAACCATTATGTCTATATAAATATATTTAATTATTTATTCATTTGGAAATTTAAAAACTATTTTGAAAACCAACCGTTCGAAATGGATTTTATAAACTTATGATATATGGTATGGTATTTTTGCATAAAATAAATGGTGGAAAACTTGTTTGTTTATATGGATATGTTAAAACATGGAAAATCATGTAGCCGATGATTTAATTGGTATGAATTATTGTATACCTAGATTTGGGATTTTGAAATATTGAATTTTTTGAGAAATACTAGAAATGCTTGTGAAAATACTGGAACTGTTTATGAAATGCAGGTGTTTGAACTAACAACCAGTGGCCGGGTATTTTTTGATTGGCCAAGGGTCAGGATTATTATTTGATGGCCGAGGGCCGAGTTTTAATTGATGGCTATATGCTGGATTGTATTTTGGGGCCCGAGGCTAAGTTTTGGAATAACAAGAAATATATGTGAATTAATGTTTTAAATGGTGATTTATATTATCTAAATTACATGTTATGCTTTAGGAACCCTAGGGACCAGTATAATGTGAGCACGGTACCTCTACTAGTTAGACCATGTGCACCCACACTGTTTTGGATAGAAGTGTAGGGGGTCCAACCGACTGCCTATGTGAGGTTGAAGTAAGGGCGTCGGACTTGCAGCTTTGTTGCGGATGTCTATAGATGTGTTTGCAGAGGATGATGTTTTTTTGACTTTGTTTGGGCTGATCACCCAAGCTTAGTCCAGCCTTCGAGTCGCATAACTCATGTCATGGGGGAAGTAAATAACGTGTTTGTTACAGGGAGTGTCTTATATACATATCTGTTAATTTATGTGAATGCAAATAATTAATAAGATAATTTCGAGGGCTTGCTAAGAAAGGTGAGTGCCCTAGTAGCAGTAATGGTATTAAAGCAGAGAGAAGCTACTTGTATGGATGAGTAATCTTCCCTATCATCAGCTAATTGTGTGTGAGTGTAAAATAAGAATTTTTTCATAAATATGTTTATCTGCTTAGTGAAATGGTTATTTTTTGTACACTAAATGGATGTTGGCCACACATTGACATTAACTTAATTTTTTCCTTTTTGAGTTGTGCCTCACTCCTACTTTATAAACTGTCTTTTCAAGAAATCCTAGAGATTGAGTCTAGCGGGCTAGAGGTGTAAATTTATGTAGGTAGTGTATCGATAGGAATCTTATTTTTGTTTAGTTTTATGATATGTAATCATTTGAAAATGGATATATTGTGTATAAGGATAGATAGAACTCTAGTAATGTAATTTGAGGATTTAGTATTTTATTTTCGTTGTGTATATGTGTATTATATTTGATGAATAAGGTATCAGGTACACCTACGTCACTAAAGTAGCACTCTGGGCCCACGTAGCGGGTCGGGGTCATTACGGGTGGTATCAGAGCCTAGGTTTGCTAGGTTCTGCAGACTTTTAGGATTGATAATTACCAGAGTATAGGTTGAGATAAGATAGGGATAGGAGTGGGTAGGTTAAGATGAGTTTTAGTCTGAAAGCTTGGAGGTAGAGATCTATTGACGAACTTCTGTGATTTTATGAATCAGTTGTGAGTTTTAGAAAACGATGGTAAATCCATCGATGGTTTCGTTTCTAGTTTGAGGGACTTGAACTCAGGAAATTTAGGTTGGAATGTTAGTATGAGTGGGTATGTGTGTGAAGTTAATGTTGGGATGGAGATTTTTACCTCAATGGTTTGGTGATAGAATTGGAATATATATTATTAAATTAGAACCTATATATTATATCTTCCATATTTGCATTAATTATGTTAAAACGGAAATTTCTAAGTTGGGTTATATCCAATTTACAGGATGGATTCCAGGGGAAAAGATATTGTGATTGGAGGGGATACCTCTAGTATTATTTGATTCGGGTGCAACCCACTCGTTTGTGTCTCAGGGATTTTTTAAACTGTGGGTTAGAGGCTCAATTGTTAGAGACTGAGTTAGGAGTGGGCACACCAATAGGGTCGGTGTTAATACATAGCAGGGTGATCAGGGATTATCTGGTAGAGATTTAGGGGAGAGTGCTACCTGCTAGTTTGATAATCCTTGATATGCATGGTTTTGACATTATTCTAGGCATGAATTGGCTAGCATCCAACTACGTGAGCATTGACTATCGCAAGAAGGAGGTGGTATTCAGACCTTCTGGGGAGCTAGAGTTTGTATTTCTTGGGTCGTGTGTGCATTCGGCACCATATATCCTTTTTTCTATCCAAGCGAAGAGGTTGAGGAGATGCTAGGGTTACCTTGCAATGGTGAAGGAAGCGCTGAAAAGGGAACTCAAGTTGGAAGATATCCTAGTGATAAGGGAGTTCTCTGACATTTATCCAAAGGATTTACCGGGGTTGCCTCCTGATCGTGAGGTGGAATTTACAATAGAGTTGATTCTAGGGACAGCACAAATCTCCAAAGCCCCATATAGAATGGCTCTAGCTGAATTAAAGAAGTTAAAAGAGCAACTATAGAAGCTTCTAGATAGGGGGTTTATCAAACCAAGTGTATCACCCTAGGGTGCACCGATGTTGTTTGTGAAGAGAAAAGAAGGGTCAATGAGGATATGCATCGACTACCAGGAGATTAATAAGGTAACGGTGAAGAATAAGTATCCATTACCCCGAATTGACGACCTGTTTGATCAACTTCAGGGTACACAGATTTTTTCTAAAATCAATTTGCGATCTGGATATCATTAGGTGAAGGTTAGATTAGATGATATATCGAAGACTACTTTTCAAACTTAGTACAGCCATTACGAGTTCTTGGTTATGCCGTTTGGGTTAACGAATGCTCCAGCAGTATTTATGGATCTAATGAATATGGTATTCCACGAGTACTTAGACCAATTTGTTACTGTGTTCATAGATGATATTTTGGTCTACTCGAGAAGCCTTGAGGAGCATGAAGCTCATCTGAGACTAGTACTTCAGGTGCTCAGGGAAAAGATGTTATTTGCTAAACTTAAGAAATGTGAATTTTGGCTAAAGTAGGTTACATTTCTAGGTCATGTGGTATCCAATGAGTGGATTTCAGTGGATACGAGCAAAGTAAAGGTTGTAGTTATTTGGGCAAGGCCAAAGAACGTGCAAGAAGTCAGAAGTTTTCTAGGTTTTTCTAGATACTACCATCGATTTTTCGAGGCATTCTCCAGATTATCAAGGTCTTTGACACAACTCATGAGAAAGAATGTGAAGTTTGACTGGACCAACGAATGTGAGCAGAGCTTCCAGGAATTGAAGCAGCGTCTAGTCACTGCCCCAGTGTTGACCCTTCCATTAGGTGAGGGTAGATTTGTAATTTATAGTGATGCATCGCAGAAAGGACTTGGTGGTGTTCTAATGCAGTAGAGGAAAGTCATTGTTTATGCATCTCTTCAGTTGAAAGAGTACGAAAAGAACTATCCTATGCACAACTTGGAGTTGGCAGCAATTGTGTTTGCGTTAAAGATCTGACGACACTACCTTTATGGTGTAAGGTACAAGATCTTTACTGACCATAAGAGTCTCAAGTACTTCTTCACCCAGAAGGAGTTGAATATGAGACAGCGTAGATGGTACGAGTTGATAAAGGATTACGACTGACCCATTAGCTATCACCCAGGAAAGGTGAACATGGTAAACGATGCATTGAGCCAGAAATCTAGGCGTACATCAACCTCAGCAGTTATGACTTCGCACCAGATCGTGGTGGAGGTGTAGAATTGGTAGAAGGGAATCATCAGGTGTTCATTTCTAGTCTGGTGGTTCAACCAAAATTACGGGAGAGAATAAGAACAGCTCAGTTGAAAGATGCAGAGTTGATGGAAATTATAGAAAAGATACAGGATAAGCAACACATAGAATTTAATGTTGTTAAGGATGGAGTTCTCAGATATCACACTCGATTGTGTGTTCCAGATGACGTAGAGATATAGAGGACGATTATGGGGGAAGCTCACCACTCACTCTATATTGTTCACCCGGGTAGCACGAAAATGTATATAGACTTGTGAGAATTGTTTTGGTGGAGTAACATGAAGAAGGAAATTGCTAAATTTGTGGGTAAGTGCTTGACATGTCAGTAGGTGAAGGCAAAACACCATAGGCCAACGGGACAACTTCAACCACTGGACATCCCTACGTGGAAATGGGAGCATATCTCGATGGACTTTGTATCGAGATTGCCTTCAGCATTACATTGGCAGAATGCCATATGGGTAGTGGTTGATAGATTGACGAAGACTGCCCATTCATTCTGGTTAGAACCAATTATTCCATGGATAAGCTGGCATAACTCTATGTTCAGGAGATAGTTAGCATACATGGCGTACCTGTGTCCATCATTTCAGATCGGGATCCGTGGTTCACTTCCCGATTTTGGAAGAGTTTGCAGGGAGTTTTGGGTTCTCAACTCACTTTCAGTACAACATTTAACCCTCAAATGGATTGGAAAAGCCAAAAGAACGATTCAGATTCTCAAGGATATGCTACGGGCATGTGTATTAGATTTTGGGGGAAGTTCGATCTTATATCTGTCGTTGGTTGAGTTTGCATACAATAACAGTCACTACACCAGCATTGGAATGGCACCATATGAGGCTTTGTGTGGTCGCTAGTGCCAATCTCCATTGTACTGTGATGAGGTAGGCGAGCGGCAAATTTTGCGACCTGAACTTGTTTAGCAGGCCTCTGTAAAGGTCAAACTTATCAAGGAAAGGATCAAGGCAGCCCAGATTCGACAGAAAAGTTATGCGGATACTCGTCGATGAGAAGTGGAATTCAAAATAGGTGATATGATATTCTTGAGAATTGCTTTGATGAAGGGGGTGATGAGGTATGGAAAGAAGGGCAAGATGAACCCTAGATACATTGGGCCGTTCGAGATTCTGGAGAGGATCGGTCGGCGGCATACAGGATAGCACTACCCCCAGTGCTGTCCAGGATACACGACGTGTTCCATGTTTCCATGTTGAGGAGGTACGTTCCAGATCCCTCACACGTGATCAGTTATGAATCGTTGGAGATTGGGGATACTCTAGTGTACGATGAGGTACTAGTTCATATTCTGGATTGGAAAATACAAGAACTATGTACTAAGGGTATACCGTTAGTGAAGGTGCTGTGGCAAAATCATGCAGTTGACTAGGCTTCTTGGGAATTAAAAATGGAAATACACCAGAAGTACCCGCAACTGTTCAACAAGGGCTAGTGCCAAACGGGTAAGGGTATGATTGTATATAGAGGGATTAGAGTAGGTTGTGTGATTAGTTATGTATAGTTTTAATTATGGATAGTCTTTAGGAAACTTTTTTGTGATTATTGTAATTTCCCAAATGCAGTATTGTAATCATGGTATTCCTCCGTTATAAGTGAGGGTAGTTAATAAACGTGGGACGAGGCCGCTATTTGGGTGGCTATCGACTCTTCTATAGACAGGGGTCGTGAATTAAGGAGGTAATTGGTAATAGTTAACAAATTTCGAGGATAAAATTTTTATAAAGAGGGGAGAATGTAGCGATCGTAAAAAAAAATTTTAAAATTAAAATTTTAAAAAAATTATTATTAAAAAAAATTAAATTAAATTAAAATTAAAAAAATTAATTAATTATTATTAATTAAATAATATAATATAATAATAATATAATCTTATAATGATATAAATAAATATATATATATATATATATATATATATATTATATATCCTGAAGGATCTCTCGATCCTTTAGGCGAAAGAAATATAGAGGCGCCCCCCCCCCCTCGTCTCCTCTCTCCCACTCTCCTCAATTTCGTCTCCGATATTCAGCCGGTTGGAAATCTAAAAATATTGTTGGGCTTTGTTCACCGCCACCGACACTTCTATTGGAGCGAATCTATCGTGGGAGCGGCGTAGGCATATCTTCTAGGGTAAGGCCAATTCTCAAACTTACCACAATTCCTCTTAAACTATAAGTTCAATTAACGAATGGAAATTGCTAGGAGATTTGTGACGTGATTCTTTACAATCTAGCCAGAACGGGTTTTCGAATTGGAGCTCTGGGGTACAAATTCTAAATCGGGGGTCAGTTTAATAATTTAGGATTTATTAGGCTATTTAGGGTATTCAGAGCCTAAAGGAATTTTAGGAAAAATTACTCTAGGGATTGTGATGAGTAATGTAGTGAAATTTGAATTTCAGGGTTTCAGGGATTTTGAATGCCGTGGGGTGTAGGCCGAGGTGTTAGCGGGCTTTTTTAAGAATCAGATAAGGGGATTGAGTTAAGTCAGTAATCGTATGAAACTTGAATTAATTTAATCGTTATGTTTATATAAATTTATTTATTTATTTATTCTTTTGGGAATTTAAAGGCTATTTTGAAAACCAACTGTTCGAAATGTATTTTACAAACTTAGGATATATGGTATGGTATTTTTGAATAAAATGAATGGTGGAAAACTTGTTTATTTATATGGATATGTTAAAACATGGAAAATCGTGTGGCAAATGATTTAATTGGTATGGATTATTGTATACCTAGATTTGGGATTTTGAAATACTGAATTGTTTGAGAAATACTGGAAATGCTTGTGAAAATACTGGAACTGTTTATGAAATGCCGGTGTTTAAACCAACAGCCAGTGGCCAGGTATTGTTTGATTGGCCAAGGGCCAGGATTATTATTTGACGTCCGAGGGCCGAGTTTTAATTAATGGCTATATGTCAGATTGTATTTTGTGACTCAGGGCCAGGTTTTTTGAATAACAGAAAATATATTTGAATTAATGTTTTAAATGGTTATTTATATTATCTAAATTGCATGATATGCTTTAGGAACCCTAAGGACCAGTATAATGTGAGCACGGTACCGTTGCTAGTTAGACCATGTGCACCCACACTTTTCTGGATAGAAGTGTAGAGGGTCCAACCGACTGCCTACGTGAGGTTGAGGTAAGGGTGTCGGACCTGCAGCTTTGTTGTGGATGCCTGAAGATGTGTTTGCAGAGCATGTTGTTTTTTTTACTTTTCTTGGGCTGATCACCCAGGCTTAGTCCAGCCTTGGAGCCGCACAACCCGTGCCATGGGGTAAGTAAATGATGCGTTTGTCACAGGGAGTGTCTTATATGCTATCTTTTAATTTATGTTAATACGAATAATTAATAAGATAATATCGAAGGCTTGTTGAGAAAGGCGAGTGCCCAAATAGCAGTAATGATATTAGAGCCGAGGGAAGCTACTTATATAGATGGGTAATCTTCCCTATCCTGAGCTAATTGTGTGTGTGAGTATAAAATAAAAATGTTTTCATAAATATGTGTATCTGCTTAGTGAACTGGCTATTTTCTGTAATGCATGTTCGTCACACACTGACATTAACTTAGTCTTTCCCTTACTGAGTTGTGCCTCACCCCTACTTTACAAACTATCTTTTTAGTAAATCCTAGAGATTGGGTCTAGCGGGCTAGAGGAGCCGAGCTAGAAGTGTAAATTTATGTAGGTAGTGTATAGATAGGAATCTTATTTTTGTTTAGTTTTATGGTATGTAATTATGTGAAAATGGATATATTGTGTATAAGGGTAGATAGAACTCTGGTAATGTAATTTGAGGATTTTGTATTTTATTTCGGCTGCGTATATGTGTATTATATTTGATAAATAAGGTATCAGGTACACAGACGTCACTAAAGTAGAACCTCGGGCCCATGTGGTGGGTCGGGGTCGTTACATCTTTCATCTGTGTCTAATCCAACTCGACCTGCTCGTCACTTTATGGTCACTCGAGCTCAAGTTGGGATCTTCAAGCCCAAGCATCAGATTCTTTTTACCACCATGCAATCGCCGACCTTTCTACATGCCTTACTTAGTACTTTTGAACCTAAAGGATTTCTTTCTACTACTAAGGATCTTGCATGGCTTGCCGCTATGCATGTAGAAATTACAGTGCTGCTTAAGAATGATACTTGATTTCTTGTTCCTCAACCGCCTAATACAAATATTGTGGGCTCCAAATGGGTTTTTAGGACCAAATATCATTTCGAGAGCTCCATTGATCGTTTCAAGGCTTCCCTAGCTAGTTGTCAAGGGCTACACACAACTTTCCATACTTGACTATACCGATACCTTTAGTCCTGTGGTCAAAGTTTCCACCACTAGGGTTGTTCTCTTGTTATAGCTGTATCTAATGGTTGGCTCCTACGTCAACTTTACGTTAAGGATGTTTTTCTTAATTCTGTTATTTCTGAAGATGTTTATATGGAACAACCTCCTGGCTATGTTGATCCTCAGCATCATCTTCATGTGTGCAAATTAAAAAAGGCTTTTTATGGTTTGAAGCAAGCTCCGCGGACCTAGTTTCACCATTTCAGTACATTTCTCTCACAGCTTAGTTTCTCTTACAGCTGTGCTGATACATCCTTCCTTGTCTTTAGTAGGAAAGCTCATCTCATATGCATTGCTCTATGCTGATGACATCATTGTTATAGGGAATAATTCAACACTTCTCAAATGATTCATTTAACTGCTACACGCGTTATTTTCCCCTCACGAACTTAGGCTTCTTGAGCTATTTTCTTAGCCTCAAGGATTCCTTTCTTCCAAACTGACTCTTTCTCAGCCAAACCAAGTATGCTCATGACATTCTTACTTGTGCTCAATTACTTGACAACAATTTTGTTGCTACACCAATGGTCGTGTCTTAGAACCTCGCCACTGATAGTGCACTTGTAACGACCTAAAAAATCTATACCATTTTTCTTTATATATAAAATAAACTATAAAACATAACATTATGATACTCCTGTATAATCTTCTATAACATCTCAGGCACCATGTGAGCACTGAGGAAACCTAATTATATTACACACCTATGTAGCAAAAAAGTATAGAACTATTCATCCATATAAACAACACCAGAATTTAGTAACTTTTCCCAAACCATACACACATATATACACATTACCCCAGTATCATCTACTCAAAAATACTATCTTTTGTATACATTTACCCAACAGATAGGGTAGTGTACTTTCCCTCTCTATTTGCGAGCCTGATTAACTCACCTAACAGGATCACCTAAAAAAATATTAAATCACTAGGATGAGACAGCACCCAGTAATAGAAAATATGTTATTACTAGTGTATGACAATTGAGCTACATTAATACTATACTGATGAATATCTAAAACCGTAAAAACTGGTAGAACAATATACAATACGACTTACATCTTTTATAATTTAATATACAACTGTACTGTCTGAGTTTTCTACTTTTTCATAATATATCTGTTGATATTTTTTCAATCTATATACATATATACATAACTATGATATTTACCATGGAAAACTCTACGTCATGATTTAACCCCCTATGATAGGGTTGTGTGGCCCATAGGCTGGACCTAACCCTGCTTGGCCTACCAGGTAAGTCAACTGTAACTCTACCAATCCCCAGCCCGGCCAAAATGCAACCTCTCCTAGGCACGGTACTAGTATCTACCTTGTCAAACCAGCCACTTCAACCTAGTCTTCTGGAGAGTCTGCAATCCCTCCAGGAATAGTTGATAAAAACCTTCCACACACTATCTAAGATGTCTGGTTGCACTCTGATATTGTAATAGCAACAGTACCGTTCTCTGATAACTGAATATTTACTGAACTAATTCATCAGGGTCTGATACTATATAGTACCGATATACATAATTATCTTGCTATTTCATCATGATTCCAAAACAACCATAACACCGAAAGCTAATATAAAAATAATGAAATATCTATACTGTATAAACTGAATTACCATAGTGTTATGGAAAACAACCATAACACCAAACACTGATCTAAAAGTAGTGTATTATTTGAGTTGTATAAACTCTAATATCATAGTGTTATGACTTTAATATTTTGGAAATCATGGCAATCTGCAGATGTTGTTTGTCTGTATAAACACTGTAATTCATATTCTTGTAAAATCTGATAAAACATATCTCTAAATAATAAAATAAATCTTACCAATCTAAAAATTGTATTGTTTCTATACTGATCTGATAAGGTCTCATAAACATATTTCTCTATGGATACTATTAATCATAGTAACTTGGAAACTGTATAATTCATATACTAATCTAATACTATCTCATGCCACACAACTACATCAATAAATATCTCATATACTTATACTGTATTTTCTGATATATAAATAATTTCTGAATTGAATAATAATCTGGAAAAACATATAATTTATTAATGAATATTCTAAAATTCCTAACATAGCATATTTCCCTTACCTAATTAACAGGGAGACTCACCTCCAACTCTACCCTCACGCCCTCGGCGTACAAATCTCAAAATCCTACAATAATACATTTATAAAAATTCCTTAATAAATCACTGAATTTCTCCAGAAAATTATCTCACTCATATTTTCTGAACCTGCCTATTCATAATTTCTTAAACTTTAATATATCAGGGCTCCTGGAAAAATATCTGTTGGGGTCCTCAACCAGTGGTTGTAGGGTCCCAAAAACACCCTAACCCTGAAAACATAACACCCTAATTTTACTTCAAAAAATTCTTGTATATTCTTACATAATACAAAATATTGACTAAAATAAGCTTGCTAATACTAAAAATACCTAAATAATCTACTTAACCTGATTTTGGGATGGTGTTCAAAATGCCCAAACCAACAATCTACTTAAACAGACTTGTAGAGAATCTCCCCAAGATCAACATGGTGGCTTGTGATCGTCGAAACGGGGCGAGAAATCTAGAGAGAAATGAGAGAAATTGAGCAAGAACTATGAAAAAAAAAATGAGGAAAAATGAATTTCCTCATAGAACCATCATTTTTTCTATTTATATACCTCTTGCCACGTGGCCTTGTCAACGAGCCACGACACATCGTCAAACGAGTCCAAGAAGGGGGTTTGTGGACAAAAACCTACCCTTGTCGACAAGTTTCAAACCCTGAAAATAGCCCTTTGGTAAATTCTCATCCATGAGACATGCGTCCATGTCGGCGAGCCCAAGAAGACTGTTTGTCGATGAACACAGGCCGTTCGTTGACGAGGCCCTGCTACGTCCCCCTTTAAAATTTCCTTTTTCCTCTCATTTCTTTATTATTTAATTTCCATAATTATCTAAGTTACTACATTCTCCCCACCTTATAAAATTTCATCCTTGAAATTTGCTATCTATATTAAACACCATCCATTGAGAAAAATAGCTACTTATTTTTGTAACTACCCTCACTTATAGTGGAGGAATACCGTGGTTACATAAATGGTTATGAGAGACTACAAATATAATCATAAAAGAAAATTCTCCCAAAACCAAAGCACTATGATCTAAAATACAACTATACATTGATCACTCTGCACTGAATAAATCAAAATTAACTTTATGTGATTAATACTGACTAATACTGTACTCCATTAAATAGGTGTCGGTATTTCTGTCTGATCTCCTCCTCAAGCTCCCACGAATATTCTTCTATGTCATGATTTCTCCACAAAACATTCACAAACTGAATTTTCTTGATGCGCAATTCATGTTCCTTCTTGTCTAAGATTTGCACCGGTGCTTCCACATATGCTAGTGAATCTTTAAGCTCTATATCTGCATAATTGATCACGTGGGATGGGTCTGGGACGTATTTCCTCAACATGGAAACATGAAATACATCGTGAAATCTAGATAGAGTCGGTGGTAGAACTAGCCTGCAGGCAACTGACCTCACTCTCTCAAGTATCTCAAATGGGCTAATGTACTTAGGGCTCAGCTTACCCTTCTTCCCAAATATCATAAATCCTCTTAGTGGAGCTACCTTCAAAAATATCCGATCTCCCTCATCAAATTTTAACTCCCAGTGGTGAGTATCTGCATAGCTTTTCTATTGACTCTGAGTTGCACTAATTCAGTCTTTAATTAGTTTGACTTTAACATACGACCGTTGCAGCAATTCTGGTCCCAAAACTCCCCTCTCACCCACATCATCCCAATACAATGGAGAACGGCACTTCCTACCATATAATGCCTCGTACGAAACCATGCTGATGCTTGCCTGATAGCTGTTATTATATGTGAACTCAACCAGCGGCAGATACTGGGTCTAGCTACCCTCAAAATCCAGCACACAAGCTCACAGCATATCCTCAAGTATCTTAATTTTCCTCTCAATCTGCCCATCAGTTTGAAGATAAAAAGTTATGCTGAATACTAACTATGACCCCATAACCTCTTGAAAACTCCTCCAAAATCATGACGTAAGTCAAGGATCACGTTCTGAGATTATGAATACCGGCACACCATGGGAGTGAACTATCTCCTGAATGTTCAATTCTGCTAGCCTTTCCATAGAATAGTTGACTTTGATGGGGATGAAGTGAGTGGTCTTTGTTAGTCGATCTATAACCACCCAAATAGCGTTTTGTCCCTGTTGCGCTGGCAGAACAAAGTCCATAGAGACGTGATCCCATTTCCATTCAGGAATGTAGAGTGGCTGCAACTACCCCGCAGGTCTCTGGTGCTCAGCCTTTATTTGCTGCCACATTAAGCACTACTTTACGAATTCAGAAATCGCCTTCTTCATGCCACTCCACCAAAAGGATTCTCGTAGATCCCGATACATTTTAGTACTACCTCGATGCACGGTGTATAGGGATCTGTGAGCCTCCTCTAAGATAACTCTCCTAATATGAGCATATGCAGGAATGCATAATCTAGTATGAAACCACAGGGCTCCATCTCTGATATACTGAACTCTTTCTCGTGCCCGTCTTGTACTTTCTCTATCAACTTTGCTAGTTCTGGATTAGTTCTCTGGGCATCTTTAATCCTTTCTTGCAATGTAGGCCGCAACACCATATTAGCAATAAATGGCTGGTGATCACCCTCTATTAGCTCCATGCCTAACCTCTCCAAATCCATCTGGATAGGGCACTAAATCTCCACTGCTGAGACCACTGCTCCTAATGTTTTCCTGCTCAGCGCATCAGCCACCACATTTACTTTCCTTGGGTTATAGCTGATAGTACAATCATAAACCTTAATAATCTCCAACCATCTTCTCTGTCACATATTCAAATCTTTCTAGGTGAAGAAATACTTTAAGCCTTTATAATCAGTGAAAATATTGCATTTTCCACCATAAAGTTAGTGCCTCTAGATCTTCAGAGCATACACCACTGTTGCTAACTCTAGGTAATGCACATGGTAATTCTTTTCATACTCTTTAAGTTGTCTAGATGTGTAAGCAATGACTTTTCCATGCTACATTAACACACATCCGAGTCCCTTCAAAGATGCATCACTGTATATCATAAATTCATCCTCCCCTAATGGAATAGATAGTACCGATGCAGAGACCAACCGCCACTTTAACTCCTAGAAGCTCTCCTCATAATCATTGGTCAAATCAAACCTCACAATTTTCCTCGCGAGTCATCTTAGTCGACCCAACAATATGGAAAAACCATCCATAAAGCGTTGGTAATAGCCTGCAAGACCCAGAAAACTTCTAATCTCCTAGACATTTCCCAGCCTTACCCAACTCACCACTGCCTCAATCTTACTCGGGTCGACTGATATACCATCCTCGGATATCACATGCCCGAGGAAAATAACCTGCCTTAACCAGAATTTAAATTTCTTTAACTTTGTGTAAAGCACCTTTCCTTTTAATACCAGCAATACCAACCTCAAATGATGCTCGTGCTTCTCAAAACTCGAGTAGACTAGTATATCATCTATAAAAGCCACAACAAACTGGTCTAGTGATAAGTTGACCTTAGGTCAATTTTATAGTAGACCTGAGTGTAACGACTTACTAAATTAATTAAGTTTTTTTTTTCCTCTTCATAATAATAATAATAATTATTGTGAAATTCTATTTCTCTGATACCTTCCTATATAAAATTAGTCATCCACCTAAGTAGCAAGAAGCTAAAATCACATCACCACCACCATATATAAATATGTACAATACCAGAGAGCTACAACGTTCCCAAACTATACATATATGTCTGTTTCCCAAAATACCCTCAACTGGGCTAGGGCTATACATAAATACTCCTAAAAATACTCACTCTACTGATAGGGCAGTACTGACGCCCCTTTACCTGTGAGCCTGATCTGGTCGCATGACTGGATCACCTAACAAATATTAATTTAGTGGGATGAGACGACGCTCAGTAAGATGAAATATGCTATCACTAGTGTGTGGCAAATGAGTTACAATACTATGAAAATATGTTTCTATATAATCATGTATAATTGAATTTGTAAACACAGTACAAGCAATATAAACCACCACCTTTTCCATGTTGCTTAACATATCTATATTTTAGGTTTCTATACATAATACTTTTAATATATATACACATATATTCCCTATTTTTATGAAATTGTACATACGTTATAAGAACTGAAAATTTCCCTGGATAGATAACTGTATGTCACGTTTTAACCCCTCATGATAGGGTTATGCGGCTCGTAGACGGGATCTATCACTGGCTGGCCTACTAGCATAAACCACTATACTCCATCAATCCGATCGGCCCTCCTAAACCCATATCTAATGGGAAGCCAGTCCACACGTGGGCACAATCGACTTATTTACCACGTATTATCTAAATAGGTGGTTGAACTCTATTTTGTATATAGCAATGGTACCGTGCTCTGTAAATTGTATCTATAATGGTCCATCAGGGTCGGATACAATATAATACATTTCTATATACAACTATATGTTTTACCATGATTCGGTAATAACTGTATTAACCATGACACTGTAGTAAACTGTATATGTATCAATTATGTTTCTGAGATTAACTGTAAATTTGTATGTCATGGTACTGTAAAATTGTATAATCATGGTATTCTGAAAATGCTATAAAACATATTCACTATCAGTATATTCTATAAAACATAACTCTGAAAAATACTGTAAAACATGTTTATGTACTATATCTATATTCCCAAGCCACACAGTAATTTAAAACATATTAAACATACTTGATAAACTGGATAAATTTCTGCTGTGAATAATAATCTGGTAAAAATGTATAATTTATACTGAAAACATACTAGAATTGCCTAGCATAGCATATTTCCCTTACCTGATTCCTGCTAAAATCCCCTACTATGAAGGGTTTTACACCCGCAGGGTTCTCCACTCAACACCCTAAAAACCATATATCTTATAACAAAATATTACTATTTCTACATCTACAAAATTTCCTACAATTGCTGGAAAGTCAAATTTCAACAAAAAAACCTTACCCTAAATCTGGGATGAAATCCAACTTTGTTGCACCTAAGATCCGCTCCGGCAGACTTAGGGAGAACTTCCCCATAAGTGTCGTGGTGGCCTCAGATTGTCGATCTGGCAGTCGACAGGGCCGAAATCGAAGAAACAAAGAGGAGGAACCATAGGAGAGAAGAGAGAGAGAGAGAGTGTCGGTGAATTTTTCGCGTAAAAACCTTCATTTAACACTATTTATACTGCGAGCTTCGTCGATGAGCCACGTCACCTTGTTGATGAGGCAAAGAAGGAGGTTCGTCGATGAACACCATAATCTTGTCAATGAAATTCAGAACTTGAACACAATCTCTCAGTATCTTCTCGTCGAAGAAACTTGTCTTCGTCGATGAGGCCCTCTTATACCCTCATCGACAAATCCCCTATGTTTGTCGCGAGGACCTAATAAATTTTCTTAGGTCATTACATCCCAAAGTGCAACGTCAGCAGCCTCCTTCTGTTACTGTTTCCATTTTCCTCCATATTTATTATTTAAATACCATTATTATTCGGGTTATTACATTCTCCCCTCCTCATAAAATTTCATCCTCGAAATTTATTATTCCTATAACTCATCATCCCTTAAAGGAAAAATGGTCTGCTTATTTTATTACCTGCCCTCACTTATTGCGGAGGAATACCGTGGTTACATTGGTAGTTCTGGGAGATTACAAGTATAAAAGAGAATTCCCCCAAAACCAAAATACTACCTATCCTATACACTACATTACAATTCCACTGTGTTAAACAAAATAAAATTACTATTATCTTAATTATACACCACCGCTATATTCACTAAACAAGTGCAGATATTTTTTGTCTGATCTCATCTTCAAGCTCCCACGAGGCTTCTTCTACCGCGTGATTCATCCACACGACTTTCACTAACGTCATCCTTTTGTTGTGCAATACTTGTTCTTTACTATCTAGAATCTGCACTGGAGCTTCTTCGTATGCTAAATCACCGCTGAGTTTCAATTTTGCATAGATGATGATATGAGAAGGATCTAGGACGTATTCTGAACATGGAAACATGAAATGCGTCATGAATCCTGAATAGAAATAGTGGTAAAGCCAGCCGATAGGCAATTAACCCAATCTTCTTGAGTATCTCAAATGGGCCAATGAACCTAGGGTTCTACTTACCCTTCTTCCCAAACCTCATGATTCCATTTAATGGTGCTATTTTCAGAAACACATGATTACCCACTTCAAATTCCAGTTCCCGGTGGCAAGTATCCACGTAACTTTTCTGCCGACTCTGCGCTACACTGATTCTATCTCGAATGAGTCTAACTTTATCGTACGTCTGCTGTACTATTTGTGGCCCCACAACTCGCCTCTCCCCCAACTTATCCCAGTGTAAAAGGGAACGACACCTCCTACCATAGAGTGCTTCATAAGGAGTCATGCCAATGCCAGCCTGGTAACTGTTGTTGTAGGCAAATTCCACCAATGACATATACTCAGTCTAGCTACCCCCAAAATCTAATACACATGTCTGCAACATATCCTCAAGTACCTGAATAGTTCTTTTTGTATGACCGTCTGTCTAAGGATGGAAAGCGGTGCTGAATGCTAATTGAGTCTCCAGTGCCTTCTACAAACTCCTCCAGAACCACGATGTAAAACGTGGGTCACGGTCTGAGACTATAGATACTGGCACTCCATAGGGTCGAACAATCTCTTGTATATAAATCTCTGCTAACCTGTTCATAGGGTAGCTAACCTTAATGGGTAGAAAGTGAGATGTCTTTGTCAACCTATCAAACACCACCTAAATGGTATTCTGACCATGCGGCATCGACGGTAGCCCAGTAACAAAATCCATGGATACGTGGTCCCACTTCCATTCAGAAATGAAAAGTGGCTGCAACTGACCTGCCGGCCTCTGGTGCTCAGCCTTAACCTGGTGGCATGTCAAGCACTGTTGTACAAATTCTACTATTTCCCTCTTCATGCCACTCCACCAGAAATACTCTCGCAAATCCCTATATATTTTCATACTGCTAGGATAAACAGTGTATAGAAATCTGTGTGCCTTTTTCTATAATCGTCCTTCTGATGCTGTCATCTGCAGGCACACACAATCTGGCGTGAAATCTCAAAGCCCCATCGTCAGAAATGCTGAATTCCTCTCCCTAACCATCCCATGTTCTGGTTATCACCTCTACTAATTCTGGATCATTCCTCTAAGCAACATTAATCCTTCCATACAGTGTAGATTGTACAACCAGACTAGCAATAAGTGCCTGAGGATCATCTAGTACCAATTCCATGTCGAGCCTTTCCAAGTCCATTTGAACTGGGTGTTGAACTACTGCTGCTAATTATGTTGTATCTTCTGATTTACGACTCAAAGCATCAGCCACCACATTTGCTTTACCTGAGTGGCAACTGATGGTACAATCGTAATCCATGATGAGTTCTAACCATCTCCTCTGGTGCATATTCAATTCTTTCTATGTAAAGTACTTTAGGCTTTTATGATCAGAAAATATTTCACATCTCTCACCATATAAGTAATGTCTCCAAATCTTTAGCACGTGTACCATTGCAGTCAATTCTAAATCGTGAGTAGGGTAGTTCTTTTCATATTCTTTCAACTACCTGGAAGCATACGCCACAACCCTACCATGTTGCATCAGCACACAACCAACTCCTTTCAACGACGCATCACTGTAAATCACATACCTATCACCTCCTGATGGAATCGTCAGAACTGGTGCAGTGACGAGCTACTACTTTAGCTCTTGGAAACTCTGCTCACATTCTTCATTCCACACAAATCTAGCATTTTTCCTGACCAAACGTGTGAGAGGCCTTGATAAGGCTAAAAACTCCTCAACAAACCAACAGTAATAACTTGCCAGTCCCAAGAAAATTTTGACTTCTTTCACGTTCTTCAGCCTGGCCTAACTCACTACCACATCAATCTTGTTGGGATCCACTCATATACCGTCTCTTGAGATCACGTGGCGTAAAAATGCAACTTTCTCAAGCCAAAACTCACACTTGCTAAACTTGGCATAGAGTTTCTCTTCCCTAAGTGTCTGCAGATCCTATCTCAAATGCACCTCATGATCCTTAAAACACCTCGAGTACACCAGTATATTGTCAATGAAAACTACTACAAACGAATCTATATACTAGTGAAAAACTCTATTCATTAATTCTATGAACACAACTAGGGCATTCGTTAGACCAAACGGCGTAACGAGGAATTCATAGTGCCTATACATGGTCCTGAAAGCTGTCTTCGCAACATCTTCTGCTTTTACCTGCACTTGATGGTAACTTGATCTGAGGTTGATCTTGGAATACACCCGCGTACCCTAGAGTTGATCAAACAAATCATACATACGGGGTAGAGGATATTTATTCTTAATAGCAACCTTGTTGATTTCTATGTAATCAATACACATCCCCAAATACCCTTCTTTCTTCTTTACGAACAACATTGGAGCTCCCCATGGCGATACACTGGGTCGTACATATCCCTTATCCAGAAAATCTTGCAACTGATCCTTTAATTCTCCCGACTTAGTTGGAGCCATATGATAAGGAACCTTAGAAATCGGTGCCATCCCTGGAGGTAAATCTATAGGAAAATCCACCTCGCGTTCGGGAGGCAACCCAAGTAGCTCCTCTAGAAAAACATTTGGAAATTCTTATATTACTAGGGTACTTCCAAACTTCAATTCATTTTTTGTTACTTCTTTTATAAAAGCCACAAACCCCTAAATTTCGTCTAGGAGCAATCTACTCGCCTGCATGGCTGATATTAGCTGCGATGGAGCACGTACACGTGAGCCAACAAACCGGAATTCTCGATCACCAGGGGGTCTGAAAATTACTTCTTTCTGATGACAATCAATACTGACATAATTTATAGCTAGCCAATTCATACCCAGTATCACATCAAACTCGCACATCTCTAAGACGATCAGGTTAACTGGTAGCACTCTCCCCTGAATTTCTATAGGATAGCCTCTGAGTACCCTTTTACACCTCATCACTGATCCAGATGGTGTAGCTACTGACAGTTCTCTATCTAATAACTGAGTCTCACTTCTAGATAATTTAACATAGGATATAGAGACAAATGAATGAGTAGCACCTAAATCAAATAAAATAATAACAGGATGTGATAAAACAGTAAATGTACCTGTCACCACATCCGTAGCAGCCTCCACATCACTCAGCATCAACACGTAAACCCTTGTTGGGGCCATATTCCTCTGCTAACCTCTATGAGGCACTTGATATCCTCCCCGATAAGGCTTGAGGGCTAGGACTTGACCTAGAGATCCTCGGCATGCACGTGCCATGTGGTCGGGTCTCCCACAATGATAATAGATAGCTTTCCCTACTCGGCACTCCCCCAAATAACGTCTCCCATATGTTTGACATACTGGGAAAATTGGTGTACCCTGATTCTCTCGACATCTTGTCATCTGCCTCTGATCTCCCCTATCACGACTTCCTCTCCATGGATCCCTACTGGAGCCAGTCTGGAAACCATAAGGTGTAAGCCTCTTCCCCTGACTCTGGGCCGCTGTACCCCTCTATATACCACTCTCAATGACTGCAGCTCTATCTACAACCTCCATAAATGTCTGAGCCATGAAACCAATCATCTGCTCAAATAAGTTCTACCTTAGTCCCTCTTTAAACTTCCTTGCCTTTTTTTTCTTCATCAAGTGCTAGATGTGGAGCAAAATGCAAAAACTCAATAAACTGAGTCGCGTATTGAAATACGTTCATCTGCCCTTATACCAGGTGCATAAATTCTTCTGCCTTCATGCTTTGAATGATAGCATGGAAATACCGCTCGAAGAACAGCTCCTTGAATCGGTCCCATGTCACTAGTACTGGAACCAACCTTTGCTCTTCTATCAATCACGCTGATCTCCATCAGTGCTTCACCTCCCCTGATAGCTTAAATGATGCAAATACTACCTTTTGCTCATCCGTACAAGGGAGCACAACCAACTTCTCTTCGATGTCCTAGACCCAATTCTCAGCTACAATCGGGTCATCTCCTCCAACAAAGGACGGGGGCTTCATCCGCGTAAACTACTTGATCGAACAACCACGCTCCCCAGAGCTCCTGGGCATCTCAGCCATCACCTGCTGAGTGACGCTGCGCAGCACTACATCGGTATCACCACCCATGCTGGAAGGTCTTGGCCTGTCTCCCCTAGCATTCATACCACTGCTTCCTGAGTCCATCTTGAAAACAAGAAACACACTTAAACACCTTATCTCCTACACATACCTATCCTATACCAATTGAAAATTAACTACCTTCACTGACCTAAACTCAATATCCAGTTCTGCAACCTAGACACACGACCCGACAATAGTTTACTATGATTTTCCTGAAATCGTCCCCCTAGGAAAAACACAGAAACCACCACGGTAATCATGTACCTAGACCATAGAAAAAATGTCAAATCCTTTCCTATACTCTGGTATTGCTTCCGCGGCACTCTAAAGTCTACAAAACCTAGCAACCTAGGCTCTGATACCAAACTGTAACGACCTACTGAATTAAATAAGTTTTTTTTCCTCTTTATAATAATAAGAATAATAATTTCTATTTCTATGATACCTTCCTATATAAAATTAGTCATCCACCTAAGCAATAAGAAGTTAAAATCACATCACCACCACCATATATAAATATGTATAATACTAGAGAGCTGGAATGTTCCCAAACAATACATATATGATTGTTTCCCAAAATACCCTCGACTAGACTAGGGCTATACAGAAATACTCCCAAAAATACTCGCTCTACTGACAGGGCGGTACTGAAGCCCCTCTACCTGCTCACCTGATCTGCTCGCCTAGTTGGATCACTTGAAAAATATTAATTTAATGGGATGAGATGACCCTTAGTAAGAAGAAATATGCTATTGCTGGTGTGTGACAAATGAGTTACAATACTATGAAAAGTTTTTTCTATATAATCATGTATAACTGAATTTGTAGATATAGTACAAGTAATATAAACCACCACCTTTTCCATGTTGCTTAACATATATGTATTTTAGGTTTCTATACATAACACTTTTAATATATATACACGTATATTCCCTGTTTCCGTAAAACTGTACATACATAGTAATAACTGAAAACTTCCCTAGATGGATAATTGTATGTCATGATTTAACTCCTCATAACAGAGTTGTGCGGCTTGTAGGCGGGATCTATCACTGGCTAGCCTACTAGAATAAACCACTATACTTTGTCAGTCCAATCGACCCTCCTCAAACCATATCTAATGGGGAGCCTGTCCACACGTGGGCATGATCGACTTAGCTACCACGTATTATCTAAGTAGGTGGTTGAACTCTATTCTATATATAGCAACGGTACCATGCTCTATAAACTGTATCTATAATGGTCCATCAGGGTCTGATACAATAAAATGCATTTCTATATACAACTATCTATTTTACCATGATTCTGTAATAACTATATTAACCATAAAGTTGTAGTAAACCATATCTATATTAATTATGTTTTTGAGATTAACTGTAAATATGTATGTCATGGTACTGTAAAACTATATAATCATGGTATTCTGAAAATGTTGTAAAGCATATTCACTGTCTGTATATTCTGTATAACATAACTCTGAAAAATACTGTAAAATATGTTTCTATACTATATCTATATTCCTAAGCCATACAGTAATTTAAAACATATTAAACATACTTGATAAACTGTATAAATTTCTGCTGTGAATAAGAATCTCGTAAAAATGTATAATTTATACTGAAAACATACTAGAATTGCCTAGCATTGCATATTTCCCTTACCTGATTCCTGCTAAAATCTTCTACTGTGATGGGTCTTACACCCGTAGGGTTCTCCACTCAACACCCTAAAAAGCATATATCCTAGAATAAAATATTACTATTTCTACGTCTACATCATTTCTTACAACTTCTTGAAAGTCAAATTTTAACAAAAAGGCCTTACCTTGAATCTGGGATGAAATCCAACTTCGTCCCATCGACGATCTGCTCTAGTAAACTTAGGGAGAACTTCCCTAGGAGCATCGTGGTGGCCTCAGATCGTTGATCTGGCGGTCAACAAGGCTTAAATCGTAGAAAGAAGGAGGAGGAATCGTAGGAGAGAAGTGAGAGAGTGTGTCGGTGAATTTTTTGTGTAAAATCCTTCGTTTAACACTATGAATACTGTGAGCTTTGTTGACGAGCCACGCCACCTCGTCGACGAGGCCAAGAAAAAGTTTCGTCGATGAACACCATCATCTCGTCGATGAAATTCAGAACTTGAACATAGTATCTTAGTATCTTCTCGTTGACGAAACTTGTCTTCGTCGACAAGGCTCTCTTTACCCTCGTCGACGAATCCTTTGTGTTCGTCGATGAGGACCTGATAAATTTTCTTAGGTCATTACACTGAGTCCCTTGGAGCTGATCAAATAAGTCATCAATATGAGGAAGAGGATATTTATTCCTGACTGTTAATTTTTTTATCTCCCTATAATCTATACACATCCTCATGGTCCCATCATTCTTTTTCACGAATAAGATTAGTGCTCCCCAAGGCGACACGCTAGGTCTGATAAATCCTTTATCCAATAATTCTTGCAGCTGATCTTTCAATTCCTTCGATTCGGTTGGAGCCATACGATATAGTGCTTTAAACATCGGTGCCAACCCGGGTAGTAGATCCATTGTAAATTCAATCTCTCGGTCTGGTGGTAAGTCAGGTAATTCCTCTAGGAAGACATATGGAATTTCTCTAACCACTAAAATATCGACCTGTTTCGATTTCACCTTTGGAAATTCCTTTATATGGGCTACATATCCCTAGCATCTACCCTAAATCAATCTCCTCGCCTGAATAGTCGTCACTAACCATGGAGAAGCATGCACACGTGAACCCAAAAATATGTATTCTTACTCACTAAGGGTCTAAAAATCACTTCTTTCTGATGGCAATCAATGCTAGCACGATTAGCTACTAGCCAATCCATACCCAATATTACATCAAATCCCTACAAATCTAGTATCACAAGATCAGCTGGTAGCACTTTCCCTTGAATGGCCATTGGAAAATTTCTAAGTACTCTCCTACACCTCATAATAGATCTAGTCGGCGTGGATACCAATAACTCAACATCTAAAAATTGTGCTCCTATTCCAGCTACTTTAGCATACCCCAACGATACAAAGGAATATTAGCACCTATGTCAAACAAAACAATAACTTTATATGGTAAACAATAAGTATACTTGTGACAATGTTTCTAGCAGTCTCAACATCTCCCGGCGTCAATGCAAAGACTCTCGTCGGTGCAATGTTCCTATGCTAGCCTCTACGGGGCACCTACTGTCATCCACCCCAACTCGGTATGGGAGCTTGTGCATAGATCAATGGTCCTCTACATGATCGAGCTATATGACCAGGTATTCCACATCAGTAATAGACGTTCTCTCCCATCCTACATTCACCTAGATGCCTCCGCCCACATCTATGGCAAATCGGAATAATCTGCCCACCCTAAACACCGCTATACCCCATCATCTACCTATGGCCTCCTCCATACCGGTCTCCTCTCAATGGGCCTCAGCTGGAACCCATCTGAAAACCTGAAGGTGTGGGCCTCTTCCTTTGGCTCGATCCTCCTACTATGCCTGCGCACTCTCCTCTGCTACCATGGCTCTATCACAAGCTCAGAATAATCCTGCAGCTTTACTATTGCCACCTGTCTGTATATATCTCACCTTAAATTTCTCTCAAACATTCTAGCCTTCTTAGCTTCATCTAGAACGATATAAGTGCAAAAGCATGACAACTCAATGAATTTCATTGCGTACTGTTGGATCGTCATCGATCCCTGGGACAGGCTAAAAAATTCCTATACTTTAGCCTCTCTGACTGTGGCGGGAAAATATCTATAAAAAAATATCTCCTTGAATATGCTCCAGTTCATATCCATGGGCTTAGGCCTCTAATCCTCCAACAACCTCGTAGCTACCCACCATCTCTTTTCCTTGCCTGTCAGCTTATATGAGGCATAAAGAACCCACTGCTCATCGGTGCAGTGAAGCACCGTCAGTATTTTCTCGATCTCCTGCATCAAGTTCTCAATAGCTATAGGATCAATTCATTCTAAAAACACTGGAGGATTCAACTTTGTGAACTTCTCTATCGTTCATCCCTGAACTAAAGATGGACCTCCCTGCTCCCTAGAGCTCCAAGCAATCTCAACCATGACTTGCTGAGCTACGCTGCATAAAACAGCATCTGAGTCCCCGCCACCTACACCAAAAGGCCCTGCTCCATCGACGCCACTAGCATGGGCGCTACTACCTCCTGGATCCATCCTGCAATAACATCAAATTATCCCAAGAATCTGAACCTTATAATAATATTGTATCTAAATTACCCCACACTTCCTATCACTAATTTAAGGTCTAGTCCTACCATATGTAAATAGAAATTGATGATAGTTTACTATGGTTTTCCTGAAATCGTCACCCCAGAAAAATCACAAAAACCACCCCAAAATTCTACCTCTAGACCCCAAAATAGAACCCTAAATTCTCATCCTAATTCCCCAACATCAATTCACTGATATCCTATTCCACTTTTCTTAAAATCTCATTCCTATATTCTGGTATTGTTTTCTGTTGTACTTTATAGTCTGCAGAACCTAGCAACCTAGGCTCTGATACCAAACTGTAACAACCCAAAAAATCTTTTTATAAAATAAACTGAAAAACATAACATTATGATACTCCTGTATAATTTGCTATTACATCTCAGGCCCCAAGTGAGTGCTGAGGAAACCTGATTATATTACACACCTATGCAGTGGAAAAATATAAAACTTTTCATCCATATAAACAATACCAAAATTTAGTAACTCTTCCCAAACCATACACATATATATACACATCACCCCAATATCATCTACTAAAAAATACTATTTCCTTAATACACTTAACCAACAGATAGGTTAGTGTACTTGCCCTTTTATCTGCGAGCCCGATTCGCTTGCCTAACTAGATCACCTAAAAAAATATTAAATCACTGAGATGAGACAATGCTCAGTAAAAGGAAATATGTTATTACTAGTGTGTGGCAATTGAGCTACACAAATACTATACTGATAAATATCTAAAACTATAAAAACTGGTAGAACAATATAAAGAACAACTTGCATTTTTATAATTTAATATACAATTGTAATGTCTGAGTTTTCTACTTTTTCATACTGCTAGTATCATAATATATCTGTTGATATTCTTTAAATCTGTATGCATATACATAACTGTGATATTAACCCTAAAAAACTGTAGGTCATGATTTAACCCCTCATGACAGGGTTGTGTGGCCCATAGGTGGGACTTAACCCTGGTTGGCCTACAAGTTAAGTCAACTATAACTCTACCAATCCTCAGCCCGGCCAAACTGCAACCTCTCCAAGGCACGGTGCTAGTATCTACCTTGTCAAATCAGCCACCTCTACCTAGTCTTTTGGGGAGTCTGCAATCCCTCCAAGCACAGTTGAGGGAAACCTTCCACACACTAAGATATATGGTTGCACTTTGATATTGTAATAGCAACGGTACCGTGCTCTGATGACTAAATATTTACTAAACTGATTCATCAGGGTCTGATACCATATAGTACTGATATACATAATTATGTGGCTATTTCATCATGATTCCAAAATAACCATAACACCAAAATTTAATCTAAAAATACTGAAATGTTTGTACTGTATAAATTGAATTACCATAATGTTATGAAAAACAACCATAACACCAAAAAATGATCTGAAAATACTATATTATTTGAGTTGTATAAACTGTAATATCATAGTGTTATGACTTTACTATTTTGAAAATCATGGTAATCTGCATATGTTGTTTATCTGTATAAACACTGTAATGCATACTCTTGAAAAATATGATAAAACATATCTCTACATAATAATATAAATCTTACCAATCTGAAAACTATATTGTTTCTGTACTAATCTGATAAGGTCACAAAAACATACTTCTGTATAGATACTATAAATCATAATAATCTGGGAATTGTATAATTCATATATTGGTCTAATACTGTCTTATGCCACACAACTACATAGATAAATATCTCATATACTGGTACTGTATTTTTTGATATATAAATAATTTCTAAACTAAATAATAATATGGAAAAACATATAATTTATTAATACATATTCTAAAATTCTTAGCATAGCATATTTCACTTACCTAACTGACTAGGAGGCTTGCCTCCAACTCTACCCTCACACCCTCGGCGTACCAATCTCAAAATCCTACAATAATACATTTATAAAAATTCCTAAGTAAATCACTAAATTTCCCTGGAAAATAATCTCAATCATATTTCTTGAACCTGCCTATTCACAATTTCTTAAACTTTAGTATACTTGGGATCCTGAAAAAACATTTGCTGGGGTCCTCAACCCATGCCTGCAGGGTCCCAAAAATATCCTAACCCTGAAAACATAACACCTTAGTTTTACTCCACAAAATTGCTGTATATTCTTATATAATACAAAATCTGGACTCAAATAAGCCTACTAATACTAAAAGTACCTAAATAATCATTTTACCCTGATTTTGGGATGGTGGTCAAAATGCCCAAACCAACAATCTACTCCTACAGACTTGTAGAGAATCTCCCCAGGATCAATGTGGCGACTTCTGATCGCCGAAACGGGGAGAAATGAGGCAAGAAATCTAGAGAGAAGGGGAGAGAAATCGAGAATGAGAGGGAAAAAAGTGAGCAAAAAGGAATTTCCTCGCTGAACCATCGTTTTTGCTATTTATAGACCTCTTGCCACATAGCCTCGTCGATGAGTCAAAGAAGGGTGTTCATCAATGAACACTTACCCTCGTCGACGAGGCCTTGCTGCGTCCCCCTTTAAATTTCCTTTTTCCTCTCATTTCTTTATTATTTAATTCCAATAATTATCTGGGTTACTACAGTAACCTTCTTGGATTCTACACTTTATCACTCTTTAGTTAGCGGCTTGTAGTATTTGACCATCACACGTCCTGATCTTGCTAAGTCTATCAACTCCGTCAATCAAATTATTGATACTCCAACAGCATAACATTTCCAAGATGTCAAGCATATCCTGTGCTATGTCAACGGCACTCTTCACTTTGGCTTAACCTTTTTTGCATCACTATCTACAAGTTCGTGTCCTATTCTGATGTCGACTGGACCAGCTGTTTGTATACTTGGCGTTCCACCTCTGGTTATTCCATTTATCTTGGGGACAATCTTGTCTCGTAGAGTTCCAAAAGTAGCCTATAGTTTCCTTCTCCAGTTGCAAATCTAAGTATCGTGCTCTCGCTTTTACCGCTCTTGAGGTTCTGTGGGTTACTCATCTCCTACGTGATCTCAAGATCACCCTCACACATCATCTTTTGTTACTTTGTGATAGCAAAAGTGCAATTTTCTTAAGCTCAAATCCTATTTCTCACAAGCATGCCAAACACAATGAACATGACTACCATTTCTTATGAGAACTTGTTGCCGACACACTTTGCACTCAATATGTTTCATCAAATTTGCAGGTTGATGATATATTCACCAAAATTATTTCACCCTCGCAATTTAACTTTTTTTTATCCAAACTTCGCATTTGCTGCAATCCCACGCTCATCTTGTGGGGGGGGGGGGGGCGGGGAGGGGGTATTGATAATCCCTATAAATCCTCCTTTATTGACCCATGGGATCCTCCTTGATTGTAAGAGATGCAACACAAATCATTTTTGATCTTCCTCCTTGATTGTAGGGGGATGTTACACAAAATCCTCCTTCATTGATCCATGGGATCCTCCTAGATTGTAGGAGATGTCACACAAATATGTTTTGATTATTTCCTTTATTATAACTATGTAATCAGATTGTACAATTGAACAATGTTATAAATAGAAAAACTCTCCCACATAAAAGTGTGGGGTGATTTGCAAACCCTTTCAAGGTCCACATGAATCAAGGATTTTACTTGAAAAAAAAAAATGAAATGCAAATAGGGAGAAAACTCATTTTCCCTTATGTTTTCCTTCTCTATCAAATATTATAAAAAATAAAGTTTTTTTTTTTAATATGATTAAATTTTTTTTAATAAAATTAAATATTAATGATGTGTAAAATTGAAATTTTGTTTATGCATTTGACATATTTTTTTATTTTTTTTCTCATTTTCCTTAATAACCAAGCATGAAAATATGGATTCCTTGATATTTTCCTTTCCTTTCCCCAATATTTTCTGAGTTACAAATGGAAACTAAATGAATTATACACAATAGTGAGATGAATTTTGTGATTCATAAGAACAAGTTCTCACCTCGAATTTGTCTTATGCTTATTACACTTTTTTTTTTTTTGGCAACTCAAAACCCCTATTTGAGCCGATCCTTTGAAAAATATTGTGGTTTGCCCATTAACACATCTCAACTAATTTACTACGCAAATCAAAAGTGAAATATCGAACTTGAGACCTTACAATCACCAAAGGTCCAACTTCGCCGTTATCACTTGAGCAAGCTCAGTTGACTATAAATACTATTACACTTAACTAAAACATGTCTTGAATTGCATCAAATATAAATAAATATCAGTTAAATATATGTATGGATTTATGGATTTATGTGTGCGTGTATGGGTGTAGTATTTTCATTCAATTGTATGTATGCATGTGTGTGTATATAAGCTATGTGTGTATACATAAATATAATATTTTCATTCAATTTTTTGTAATTTCTAAATGAATTATTTTTAATTTTTATATTATTCAACTAAAAATGCTATGTTTCATCTGTTGTTCCAGGAACCTCACTTGTGCTAAACACCAACACTACAACTAATGCTATTGAAAATATAAAGAACTAAAGCAAATGCAGAAACTAATAATAAAAGACAATAAAAAGAACAAGAAAAGAATTTAATGAGGTTCAGTACAAAATTACCTACGTCCTCGGGCGCTGACGATCATTCAACTACTTCTTGAAAAAGTACAACTTTGAGGTGTGTTTTACAAATGGAGAGTTGAGGGCTTTATATAACTTCAACCTCAAGTCCAAAAAACACTTCTCACCAATGTGGAATAAACAAAGAAAAAATTCAAAACAACTTTTTCTACCAATGTGGAACTATTTTACCAATGTGGGACAAAAAATAACGAATCTCCACCTTGATGATAAATTCAACAAATTTTTCAATCACCAACATTTTCTGGAGTTCCACATCATCAGCACCTTCCAAGAATATTCAAACTTGTAGGATATTGATCAAGTCAAAATAATGTTTGAACTTGATTATTATCACAATCTTGGTCAACATGTCTGCGGGATTTTCAGTTATAGCAATCTTCTGAAGAAGTATCTTACCTCCATAAAAAATATCCCACATAAAATGAAATTGAACGTCGATGTGCTTCATTCATGCATGGTAGACTTAGTTCTTTTCCAAATGAAGAGCACTCTGACTATCACAGAATACAACAATGTGCTTCGAAACAACTCCCAAATTTTCAAGTAAACCCTGCAACCAAATAGCTTCCTTAACAGCCTCTGAAGTTGCCATGTACTCTACTTCTATTGTAAACAAGGAAATTGTAGACTGTAAGGTAGACCTCCAACTCACTAGACCATTAGCAAATGTAAAAACATATCTAGTAGTTGATCGACATTTATCCAAATCTCTTGCGAAGTCAGAATCCACATATCCAACAACCCGTTGATTAATAGTATTATTTTTCTCAAATACTATACCAACATCAATCGTATTCATAATATATCTCAAAATCCATTTCACAACTTGGCAATGTCCTTTACTCGGATCATGCATATACCTGCTCACCATGCTAACATCTTGTGAAATATCAGTTCTAGTACAAACCATTGCATACATCAGACTACCAACAGCACTTGCATAAGGAACCTATGACATATACTTACGTTCCTTATCTGATTTAGGATATAAAGCCGGACTAAGTTTGATATGAGGCACAAGAGGAGTGCTTACTGGTTTTGATTGCTCGGATATGCCAAAACTCTGTACTACCTTCTTCAAATACTCTTTTTGAGACAAACTAACTTTTCCTCTCATTCTGCCTCGGCAAATCTCCATGCCAAGTGTCTTCTCTGCTTCACTAAGGTCTTTCATCTCAAACTTTTGATTTAACTGACTTTTCAACTTGTTGATTTCTTCCCTGTTCTTTGAAGCTATCAACATATCATCAACATACAATAGTAAATATATAAAAGATCCATTTTTTAGTTTGCAAAAATAAACACAATGATCATGCTTATTTCTGATGTACTTCTAACCCATCATAAAACTGATGAAATCATTTGTACCATTATCTTGGAGACTGTTTTAAACCATACAACAATTTACCAGTTTACATACCCAATTTTCTTTTCTAGCAACTTGAAATCCATCTAGCTGAGTGTTGTCCTAACAAGGCTTATAATTCTTATTTTGATGATAACAAATCAAGATAAGTTTGATATGGTTTTCAAGTTAAATTGTTTCAGGAAGCAGGTAAAGCTCAAGTATTTCAAAGCCAAACTTAAGGGTTAATAAAGCCCATGAGGGACATATTTTATATTGAAAGCTCAAAGATGACATATGATCAAGGAAAGATTTCAAAGTAAGGATTTACATGAAAATCAAAAGATTAGAGTTCTAAGGATGTCACTATATAAGTACTTCATGTAAACCTCAATATAAAATGAATTGAAGCTCTTACAAATAAAAAGAAACTAAGAAACAAATTTTTGAAAGACCTTAAAATATGTTTTAAACCAAATGATAAAAGTCTCAAGGAAGAAAGTTTTCCAAGAGAAAAACCATTTTCTGAGTGCCACGTGACTGCCCAATACAGGCAGTAGACTGCCAAAATTAAAGGAATTAAAATTAGGAGGCAGTAGAGTCCTAGGCGACTACCTAAGACCTACCAGGCGCCTTGGTGGCCAAGTCAGGTGACTAGCTATGTCTTGGCAGGTGACTGCCAGTCTTTTGGTAGTTTAGTTTTCACTATGGCAGACGACTGCCACTCAAGTAGAATTTTAAAAACTTAAAGGGGAAAATTTTTTAAATGGTTTTATTGGGCTCTACGCTTTTTGAAAGCTTGTTGTTTACCCCAAGAAAACTTGGGGGGGGGGGGGGTAAGGAATTATCTTTTAAACATCTATAAATAGCCCCAACTATAATGATTTTGTACATCAAACAATTTTATGGCAATCAAAGAACTCTCAAAGTTCTAAATCTCTTTTGTGCTCATCTTGCTTTCATAACTGAATTGTTGTTGATTCCAACTCTGAATTTGAGTCTTCTAAGTCTGAATCTTTCAATACACGGAAGATAAATTCAATGATCTAAATTCAATTGAGATTCGATCGCTTTATATTGATTTACATTGAAGTATATTTGTGCTGAATATTGTACTAACCAACTCTATTTTAAGAGTGTCGCTTGTACACAAATTTCTCTCTACTTGTTTCTTGTTTCTAGACGATTGAAGGTTGTTGGACTGTTGTGCCAAACGAGGGGATATCGTTTGGAGAGGCGGGCTCTAGCCTAATCAAAGGAGTGTTGTAAACGGCATTGTTCGGTCTGGCAAAGGAATTGACCTTGTGAATCCTTTGGCAGTTTTCCAAAGGCGAGGACGTAGGTTGGGTATAAGCCAAACCTTGTAAAACTCTATGTTCCTCTCTCTTCCCTACTCTTTATTTTTCAGCATACTTTATAAACTATGTGGATGCTTTATAATTTCTGAATTTTGAGTATTTGGTTATTAAATAGACTGGAAGATAATTTGTTTTTGGTTTGATCATCATTGATCGCGGAAACCGAAAGGGACTATGTTGGTTGATCTTCCTAAACTTATTAAACTAAAGATTTATTTAAAAGCTGAACCTTGGGAAGAAGTGTGATTGTGCATTTCAACACAGGCTTATCCAAACTCAACAAGCATTGTGTACTACTACAGGGCTATTGTCACAAGAATCAGGTGTTTGGTTATTTTGTATTGATTGTGGTTGATTAGGAATGATTATTTTACAAGTACTCTGTGATTGCGTTTGGGTTGTGTTGATTGTTACTTTGTGATTGTGTTTGGGTTGTATTTATTGTTGAAATACAAAAGTTTTAAAAAGAACATAATTAAAAAAAAAAAACCTAATTCACCCCCCCCTCTTGGGAACAATATCCTATTTTCAATTGGTATCAAAGTCTCGTTATAGTAAATCTTAACAAGAAGCTATAAAAAGATCAAATGGCACACATAGGAGTAGCTCCCTTCGAAGAGGGCCAATCCTCAACCTAACCACCAATTTTTTGTGGACATAACTATACTTTTTGGAAAAAATAAATGCAAATCTATCTTCAACATATGCATTGAAAAGCTCGGGAAGTTTTCGTTGATGGAGACCTAATTCTTGCCAAAATAGTGGACGGAAAACAAATTCCTAAAGAGAAAGAGGACATGACCGATATAGACTACAAAATGCTACAAATAAATTCAAGTGCCATAAATGCCTTGTATTGTGCTCTAGATGCAAATGAATTTAATAGAGTCATGGCTTGCAAAATGGCCAAAGAAATTTGGGATAAGGTAGAAGTAACTTATGAAGGAACGATAGATGTTAGAGACAATAGGATTGATATGCTAACCAGTGAGTATGAAGCTTTCAAAATGAGTCCGGATGAAACAATCACCAGTATGTATACTAGATTTACTCACATAATTAAATCCTTTAAGTGCCATAGGAAAGAATACACCACCTATGAAATGATGCGGAAAATACAAAGAGGCCTTCCCTCCGTATGGGAACCAAATGCCACTGCAATAACTGAAGGTAGGAACCTTAAGACTACCTCACTAGATGAACATATAGGTTCACTAGTTACTTATGAAATGACATTAAAAGAAAGGAACCCTAAACCTAAGCAAAAGAAGTCCATTGCCTTAAAAGTAGCTAGTGAAACCTTAAGTGAAGATGAAAGTGAATCTAGTGATCTAGGCCAATATGAATTACCATTCATCACTAAAAGCCTTAGCAAGTTCAATAGGAGAAATAAAAAGTTCCCTAGAAAGTTTAGTAAAAAGAAATCTGAAAAAGGGGAAACAAGTAGGAAAGAAAATAAAAGTAAAAATGACCCTCCTACATGTTATCATTGCAAGAAACCAGGACACATCAAGCTGGACTGCCCTTTACTCGAGAAGGATAAAAAGAAGAAGAAGGAGGCCATGAAAGCTACATTAGATGATTCAAGCTCAAGCAAAATGGAGAATGAGTCAAGCAGACAAGAGATAGCTAATATGTGCTTCATGGAAAATGATGAAGAGGTAAATTCTTATTACTCATCATCAACGGAATCTAGTAATGAATCTTGTGATGAATCTTGCGATAGCATGCCCTCATATAAAGAGCTCTAAGCTGAGTTATTTGCCTTACATAAAAGATTCATCAAAGTTTCCAAAAGAAACATAACCTTGAAAGTATAAAATGAAAAAACTAATGAAACAACTTGAATTTTCTAAATCCATTGAAAAGGAGAAAGAATCTCATATTTAAAAGTTAGATGAGAAAATAAAAGATATGACTCAAGAAATAGTCAAAATACAAGTAGATGATCAAAATAAAAAGGATGCAGAAATAATTGAACTTAAGAAGTCAATAGAGGATAAAGAAAAAATCATTTATAACTTTACCAAAGGTAAAGAAAATTTTGAAAAGATGATTGACCAACAAAGATTGCATGGAAATAGAGAAGGAATTGGATATAATGGAAAAACAAATAAAAGAAGTAAGAAGCTATTCATGGGATATTTTGTTAAAGAAACAAAGTACTATGCTAGTACTTCCTCAACCAATATACATGAACATACTACTTGCTACATGTGCAAGAATAAAGGACATGTGATGTTTAACTGCCCACTCAAAAATAAATATGTTAAAGTTAAAATGAATGGAAAGTAAACAATGGAACTAAAAATAATTCAAAGAAAGTAAAGAAAATTTGGGTTCCAAAAACTAATACCATGAATCCTTCATTGTAGGTGTGCTTTAGGACAACACCATCAAGGAAAAAGTGGTACTTAGACAATGGGTGTTTAAGACACATGACTGGAGATAGGACCAAGTTCACCACACTAAAACAAAAAATAGGGGATATGTGACCTTCGGTGACAATGCCAAAGGTAAAATTGTTGGCATTGGAAAAATAGGTAAATAACCCCTCTTATAATTGATGATGTGGTAGAAGGTTCAAAACATAATCTTTTGAGTATTAGTCAATTAAGTTACAAAGGTTTTGAAATAATTTTTAAGAAAGAAAAATGCATTATTCAAAATCCTAAGAATGATGAAACCTTATTCACAGCTCATAGGGTAAATAACGTATATTATATAAATCTTGATAACCTAGTTAATCAAAATGTGACATGTTTGATTGCCATGAATGAAACTAGTTGGTTTTAGCATAGAAAACTAGGACATGCAAGCATGGACCTATTATATAAACTATCCAAGAAAAATTTAGTAAAAGGATTGCCAAATACAAAATTTATAAAAGATAAGATTTGTGATACATGTCAAAAAGGAAAACAAGTCAAAACGAGTTTCAAAAACAAGAAGTACATATCAACTAGTAGACCCTTAGAACTCTTGCACCTAAACTTATTTGTCCTACTAGAACACAAAACTTAGGAGGCAAACAAAATGCCTTTGTGATTGTAGATGATTATTCAAGATATACTTGGGTATTGTTCTTAGCAAATAAAGATGAAGCTTGTAACGTGTTAATAACTCTATGCAAGAAACTACAGAATGAAAAAGACTATAACATAACCAACTTTAGGAGTGATCAAGGTAGAGAATTAAAAAATAAAGATGTTGATAAATTTTGTGATGATCATGGTATAAACCATAACTTTTCAGCATCTAGGACTCCACAACAAAATGGAGTTGTTGAGATGAAAAATAGAACTCTTCAAGAAATGGCAAGAACCATGTTAAATGAAAATAATTTACATAAGTACTTCTAGGTTGAAGCTGTAAATACAGCTTGTTATGTTATAAATAGGGCGTCAGTTAGATCAAGTCTAGATAAAACACCTTATGAACCATGGAAAGGTAGAAGACCCAACATAACTAACTTCCATGTATTTGGATGTAAATGCTTTGTTCTCAATAATGAATATGATTTAGGTAAATTTGATGCAAAATCAGATGAAGACATTTTCTTACGATATTCTACAAATAGTAAAGCCTATAGAGTTTATAATAAAAGAACATTTACTATCGTTGAATCCATGCATATAACTTTTATCACTTTGCAAAAGAAAGTAAGAATGATGAAAGAGAAGATATCTCACAAAAAGAAGAAAATCTTGAAATAAAAGAGGAAAACAATGATGAAACTTCAAATGAAAGCCCCACAGAAAACCAAGAACTACCAAAAGAGTGGAAATATGTTAAAAATTATCCAAAAGATCAAATTCTTAGAGAACCATCAAAAGGAATAACCACTAGAGCTTCACTGAAAAATATATGCAACACTATGCATTTTTATCTCAAGATGAACCCCAAAACATTGAAGAAGTCTTAAATAGTGATTCTTGGATTACGGTTATGCAAGAAGAACTAAATCATTTTGGAAGAAGTCAAGTATGGCAACTAGTACTTAAACCAAAAGACCATTCAATCATAGGAACTAAATGGGTCTTTAGAAATAAAAAAGATGAAAATGGGATAGTTGTTAGAAACAAAACTAGGCTAGTAGCACAAGGTTATAATAGAGAAGAAGGTATTGACTATGACGAAACCTTTGCGCCCATAGCAAGAATGGAAGCAATAAGGATGCTCCTAGCCTATGTAGCCCATAAGGATTTTAAACTATATCAAATGGATGTAAAAAGTGCATTCTTAAATGGATATATAAATGAAGAAGTTTATGTTAAACAACTCCAGGTTTTGAAGACACGAAAAATCTTAATCATGTATTCAAGTTAACAAAAGCTTTGTATGGATTGAAACAAGCTCCTAGAGCTTGGTATGAAAGACTAAGCCATTTTTTACTCAAAAATAATTTTTCAAAAGGAAAGGTAGATAGCACTCTATTCATAAAAACTAAAACTAAAAATATGCTAATAGTACAAATCTATGTTGATGATTTTATATTTGGTGCAACACATGAAGAATTATGTAAAAAATTTGCTGCATGTATGCAAAAAGAATTTGAAATGAGTATAATGGGAGAGTTGAATTGCTTCCTAGGGTTACAAATTAAACAAGCTAAGAATGGAACATTCATAAATTAAACTAAATACATTAAGGATATGTTGAAAAGGTTTGATATGGAATAAAGAAAACCTATAGGAAACCCTATGAGCACCTTAACGAGCCTTGACAAAGATGAAAAAGGAAAACAAGTAGACACAAAACATTACCGAGGAATGATAGGAAGCCTATTATAAGGAAGCCTATTATATCTGACAGTAAGTAGACCTGACATCATGCTTAGTGTATGCATGTGTGCTAGGTTTCAATCAACACCTAAGGAATCACATCAAATAGCAGTTAAACAAATACTCAGGTACTCGCTAGGCACACTTGATCTAAGCTTGTGGTATCCAAAGGGAACTACTTTTGAAATGATAAGCAATTCAAATGTAGATTATTCTGGGTGTAAAATAGATAGAAAGAGCACTAGTGGGACTTGTCACTTTCTAGGACAATCACTAGTCTCTTGGTTTTCAAAGACACACAATTCCATGGCATTATCCACAGTTGAAGTAGAATACATAGCAGCTGGGAATTGTTGTGCTCAAACATTATATATGAAACAACAATTAAGATATTTCAAACTTCAATATCAAACATATCCAAAAAAGTGCGACAACACAAGTGCCATAAATATTTCAAAAAATCCAATATCTCACTCAGAACAAAACACATTGACATAAGGCATCACTTCTAGAGAGATCACGTACAAAACGAGCAAATAATTCTAGAATTAGTTAAACCAAATTATCAATTAGTGGAAATATTCACAAAACCACTCTTTAAGAATCGATTTATATTCATTAGACGAGAATTGGGAATGATGCATATTCGAGATGTTATTTGAAGAAGTTTCTTTCGAAAAATGTGCTAGGCAGGTGATTGCCATGCTATTGACTTGGTGCCTTTTGGGTTGCCAGGCGCCTGCCTCTTTATGGTAGTCAAGTGCCTCGCAGTGGGTAAGGGTTTAAAACCCTATTCTACCTCATTTTAACAGCCCTCAGGCACTTGCCACTTCTCCTGTCACTCTAAATCCTTTGTTCCTACTCTTATTCAAGCTTATTTCTCCTCCAAAATCCATCTAAAATCATAATCCAAACTCAAAGCCTACATCATCCCGATCAATTTCTAGGGTTTCTTGCATTCAAATCTTAAACAAACATGCCACGAACCAAGCCGGTTGCAAACAAGGGTGCTTCCTCCTCCTTATGCATCAACAATGATGAAGTCTAAAAATAGTTACTTACTGCTCAAGCCAAACGCCTTTATTGAAATCAAATCGCTTCATCGGAACCAATTCTAGGCAAAGTGATCGATGTTGCATTTTTCAATTCTGACTTTCCTGAATTTTTAGAGCTTTTCAAAGAAATTGATTGGGAAAGATTTATCACCTATCAAGCCAAAGGGCATTATCCAAACTTGGTAAGGATTTTTTATGCGAACATGGAAAAACAAGAAGATGGGATCAAAACAAACCTCTTAGGGCAGAGTATTCCCCTCACGCCCATATCTTTGGGAAAAATCCTTCGTGTTAAACCAAGAGATTTTGAAGTTCAAATTGTTGAAAAACAATGGATAATGGCACAAGGGTTTACCCCAGAGGCCTTCTTACCTCTTGTCATGACTGATGCACCCACTTATTTTGGAAATCCGCCTATCTATAAATGGCTGAACCTTTAAGCCATGATTTTGCATAAACTCATTACTTATAATATCCTACCATAATCCGGTTCACATGACCATGTTTCCTTTCTAGATTATTTCATCATGTGGTGTATTTTGAAAGGGAAAAAGCTGGATCTTCCAAGTCTTATTATCAAATGGATTAATATGAAAGTTGACCCTCCTCACATTATTCTACCATATGCTAGGATATTGAATATGATGTTTGCAAATTATAACATTCTCACACCATCTTTCAACTTCATTTGGAAAACCCATTACAACATATTTTCTAACACAATTCTTAAATGAATGGGTTATTAGAAAACCACTCAAGGCTGGATTCACGAAGGACGTTGACACTTCACATCTGAGCCTCCTCCTCAGCCTTCTATGTCAGCTACTTCAATTCAGCCAGACTCACTGCTCCACCCTTGCTCATTGTGTTGATAAAATTGAGAAGCATTTGGCTAGCTCTTCCAAAGGTACAACATCGATGGATATTAGTTCAGTTCCATCTAGTGACAATGAATTTGCTGAAAATTATGAGGAACAAGAAGAAGAAGATGATGGAAGTGCATCCAAGGATGATTCAAAATGACGCGCTTGATCCTTGTGGTGTTTTGATGCTTTATCTTATGTATTAGTACTAAATATTTCTATGTATGTCACCAACCAGCATTTTTGATTGTATCATATTCTGGATGCCCTTAAGTACTTTGTAGTTCAAACTTTAAATATGCTTTATAATGGATCACCCCTTTTGCTTTCCCTTTTTGCTTGATGTCCAAATGGGGAGAGTGTTTGAGAGAGCAAAAAGAAAAATATGAATGACTACTTTGATGCTTACTTGATATTTTATGCTTAAGAATGAGAATGCTTGAGAAATTTACTTTATGCAAAATATGAATGACTACTTTGATGCTTACTTGATATTTTATGCTTAAGAATGAGAATGCTTGAGAAATTTACTTTATGCTTAAGTATGAGAATGCTTGAAAAATTTACTTTTTGCTTGAAAACTCTACTACATTTTTCATTCATGCTTGTTGAAAGGGGGAGCCATGACTATTGTAGAAGGGTAGTACGTTAAGGAGTTTTTTTATCTTTTTTGCTCTAGATTTGTCATCTTGAAAATGGGAAGATTTTTGGACTAATAAGGCTTACAATTCTTATTTTGATGATAACAAATCAAGATAAGTTTGATATTGTTTTCAAGTTAAATTGTTTCAGGAAGCAGCTAAAGCTCAAGTATTTCAAAGCCAAATTCAAGGGTTAATAAAGCTTATGAGGAACATATTTTATAAAAGCTTGAAGAATGAAAAATGATTGAAAGCTCAAAGATGACATATGATTAAGGAAACATTTCAAAGCAAGTATTTACATGAAGATCAAAAGATTAGAGTTTTAAGGATGTCACTATGTAAGTACTTCATGTAAACCTCAATATAAATTGAATTGAAGCTCTTACAATAAAAAAAGAAACTAAGAAATAAAATTTTGAAAGACCTTAAATATGTTTTAAATCAAAATGATAAAGGTCTCAAGAAAAGAAGAAAGTTTTCAAAGAGAAAATCCATTTTCTGAGTGCCAAACGACTGCCCAATACAGTTAGTAGACTACCAAAATTAAAGGAATTAAAATTAGGAGGTAGTAGGGTCCTAGGCAACCACCTAAGACCTCTCAGGCACTTGGGTGGTCAAGCCAGGCGACTGCCTTTGTCTTGGTAGGCGACTACCAATCTTCTAGTAGTTTAGTTTTCACTATGGCAGGTGACTGCTAGATCGTGGCAGGTGACTGCCACTCGAGCAGTCAAAGAACTCTTTTTGAAAACTTGTTGTTTACTAAAAGTAAACTTGGGGGGCAAGGAATTATATTTTAAACATTTATAAATAGCCCCAACTATAATGATTTTGTATATCAAAAAATTTTCGAGCAATCAAAGAACTCTCAAAGCTCTAAATCTCTCTTGTGCTCATCTTGCTTTCGCTACTGAATTGTTGTTGATTCCAACTCTGAATTTGAGTCTTCAAAGTCTGAATATTTCAATACACAAAAGATAAATTCAGTGATCTAAATTCAATCTAGCTTCAATCTTTTTGTATTGATTTACATTGAAGTATATTTGTGCTGAATATTGTACTAACCAGCTATGTTTTGAGAGTGTCTCTTGTACACAAATTTCTCTCTATTTGTTTCTTATTTCTAGACGATTCAAGGTTGTTGAATTGTCGTGCCAAGTGAGGGGATATCATCTAGAGAGGTTGGCTCGAACTTAATCGAATGAGTGTTGTAAATGGTGTTGTTCCGCCTGGAAAATGAACTGACCTAGTGAATCCTTTGGTGGTTTGCCAAAGGTGAGGACGTAGGCTGGGTATAAGCTGAACCTCATAAAACTCTGTTTTCCTCTCTCTCTTCCCTACTCTTTATTTTTTAGCATACTTTACAAATTGTGTGGATTCTTTATAATTTACGAATTCAGAGTGTTTGGTTATTAAAAAGATTGGAAGATAATTTCTTTTTGGTTTGATCAGCATTGATTGAGGAAACCGAAAGGGACTACATTGGTTGATCATCCTAAACTTATTAAACTGAATATTTATTAAAAAGCTGAACCTTAGGAAGAAGTGTGATTGTGAATTTCAACACAGGGCTTATCCAAATTCAACAAGCATTGCATATTACTACAAGGCTATTGTCACAACAATCAAGTGCTTGGTTATTTTGTATTGATTGTGGTTGATTAAGATTGATTAATTTACAAGTACTTTGTGATTGCGTTTGGGTTGTGTTTATCGTTACTTTGTGATTGTGTTTGGGTTTGGTTTATTGTTGAAATACAAAAGTTTTAAAAAGAACATAATTTTTTTATAAAAAAAAAAAAAACCCAACTCACCCTCCCTCTTGGGAACAATATCCTATTTTCACTGAGTCATATAGATTTCCTCCTCCAAATCACCATGTAAAAATGCAATTTTTACATTGAGCTAAAGTAGTTCAAGATCAAATTTTGCTACCAAAGCCAACAAAAATCAAATGGAATAATGTTTAACAATTGGATAAAATACCTCATTATAATCAATGTCTTCCTTTTGTGTATAGCCGTTAGCTACCAATCTAACTTTGAAGCGAACATTATTTGCATATGGAAATCCTTCTTTCTTTACATAATCTCATTTGCAACCAATTTCTTTCTTACTGTTGGGTAGCTCGGCTAGCTCCTAAGTATGATTCTGATGGAGACTGCATTTCTTCAACCATTGCACTTTTCTACTTGTCTGATTCAGAGTTCCTTATTACTTCTTTGAAAGTGTAAGGAACATTATCATCCACAACTAGAAGTGCATAGGCCATCATATCAGTATACTGAGCAGGTTTTTGAAAATTTCATCTTGGCCTCTAAGAAACAATTAATTCTTGTTGCTGTAAAGATTCTCGATTTGAAATCTCCTCTTCTTGTACACTATTCCCCACTGTAACTGGAGAGTTACCTTGTGTAGTCACATTTCTCACTGGATTTTCCTAAATTGTCTCAACCTCCACCTGTTGTTGAGTACCACTGGTCTTCTCTTCAACTCGTGACTCCATGCGTATTATTTTCTTCATCATCGCAAGTTCATCAAAAGTCATATCCCTATTTAAAATCTTTTTTTTTTTGTCTCAAGACACCAAAGATGGTATCCTTTGACTCATGCACTTATCCCCACGAATATTACTTTCTTGGCACTTTGATCCAACTTAGATTCTATAACATGATAATAAGTCATAGTATCAAATACATGTAAAGAATCATAATCACTAGCAGACTTTCCAGACCATACCTCATAGGGTGTTTTTCCAATTATTGCAGATGATGGTAGATGGTTGATGAGATGACACACATATCTAACAGCCTTAGCCCAAAACCTTTTGTCTAACCCAGCATTAGAAAACATACATTGAACTTTTTTCAGCAAAGTCTGATTCATGCGCTCTGCCACCCCATTTTGCTGTTGTGTATCTTTAACTGTGAAGTGTCGAACAATACATTCATCCTGACATACCTTCATAAACGGGTCACTCTTGTATTCACCACCATTATCTGATTTGAGCAGTTTAATCTTTCTGCCAGTTTGAGTTTCAACTAATTTTTTCCACTTAAGGAAAATATCACACACTTCATTTTTATTCTTCATAGAATACACCCAAACTCTTCTGGAAAAATCATCAACAAAAGTGACAAAATAATGCATACCACCCAATGAAGCCGTTTTTTTGGGCTCCCAAACATCTATATGGATGTAGTCTAAAATACCTTCAGTCTAGTGGATTGCAGTGCCAAATTTCACTCTAGTCTATTTTCTCAAATTGCAATGCTCACAAAATTCAAGTTTGGACATTTTTGTACCCTTTAACAAGCCTCGCTTAGCTAATTATTGTAAATATTTTTCTCCTACGTGTGCCAATCGCATATGCCATAACTTGGTTGTATCTAAACCTGCATTTTCTCAAAAACAACAGTTGTTGAGCCAATAACTGTACTATCTTGTAAATAATATAAGTTATTTTTCCTTATTCCTTTCATCACAACCAATGCACCTGATTTAATCTTTAAGGTTCATTCTATCAAAGTGATAGTTAACCCTTTAAATTCTAAGGTACCCAATGAAATCAGATATTTCTTCAGGCTTGGAGGATACCTAACATCAGTCAAGGTTTTAATAGTTCCATCTTGACATTTCAACTATATATATATATATATATATATATATATATATATATATATATTTTTGGATTACGCACCGGGTATCCACGTGTCCGTTTTACGGTCCACGTGACTAATCCTGCCCCCCTTGAAGTTGACCCCATAACTCCAAAGGGAGAGTAAATTCAGGAGTTCAAGGGTGGAAATGAGCTCAGGAGGGTTTGAACACCTGACCTCATGAGAGGCACTCCCGTAGCCCACACTACCACCTAAACCACACCCTAGGGGTGACATTTCAACTATATTGATCATATTCTTGTTGTTTTATAGGTATTATCATTGCCCATAAAAACAACCTCACCATTTAATTCTTTAAAATTATAAAATCATTCCCTATTAGGACACATGTGATAGGAACAACCAGAATTCAAAATCCACTTACCAAAATAATGTGACGAAGATGTTCCAATAAGAGAAAAATCTGAGTCACTTCCATCATCATTGGCAATATTGACATTAGAATGTGCTTTGCCCTTATTCTTCTAATGTAATTTAGGGTAATCTTTCTTCCAATGCCCTCTCTCACGACAAAAGGCACATTCATCTTTAGCAGGTCTCCCATGAGATTTACTCCTCCTAGGAGATTTACTCCTCCTTCCAGGCTTACAACTCTGAGAACGTCCCATCATTGTTAGTGCTTTTGCTATTTCCTTATGGACCCTCTGATCCTTCTTTCTGCATTCAGTACTAATCAATGCAGTACAAACAACATCAAAAGTAATTTTATCTTTCCCATACAATAAAGTGGTGGTCATATGTTCATAATCATCAGGAAGAGAGTTCAGTAACAATATGATTTTATCCTCATCTTTCACCTTTTCATCCTAATTTAATAAATCAGCCAAAATTTTATTGAGAGCATTTATGTGGACATTAATTAGAATACATGGTTGATGCTGAAAACGAAACAATTTATTTTTCAAATGGAGCCGATTTTTCAAACTCTTGGTCATAAATGTATCTTCCAATGTCTTCCACAATTTCTTTGCAGATGTCTCCCTCATAACACAATATTTCTGATTTTTCAGTGAGATATAGACGAATTGTACCACATGCCGACGATTGATCTTTTCTCAATCTCTGTCACCCATATCAACTGGTTTATCATCCAAAGCAATATCCCATTCTTGCTGATATAGGATGTTCATCACCTCACATTGCCACATACCAAAATTATTGGTACCCCCAAATTTCTCCACCTCAAACCAAGCATTAGCTATCATCTTTGACGATGATGTCGAATCCAAAGGGATTGGAGTTCGTGTGGACAGAGTTTCTTCTACTGCTACACTAGCTTCTGTCATCTTTTATATATTTAATAGCAACCAGCAAAGCAAAAGGCTTAGAATGAATAGTATGTACCAACTGTGTCTACTCTATTTTATCCCATGAAATTCCACTTTGACCAGGCCAACCTCCAAGGAGCGACTGAACCGCAATGGTCTCTAAGCACTCGCTTAGAGATGGTATTTCTTAGGCATCAAACATGAAATCAAGGATCCTAATAGTGGAACACCTCCATATCGACACTATTCAACCTGGCTCTGATACCAATTATTGTGTCAGGCACCCCACTTGTGCCAAACACCAACACTATAACTAATGCTACTGAAAACATAAAGAACTAAAGTAAATGCAGAAACTAATAGTAAAAGACAGTAAAAAGAATAAGACAAGAATTTAACGAGGTCCGGTACAAAATTACCTACTCATCGGACGCTGACGATCAATCACTACTTGACAAAGTACAACTTTGAGGTGTGTTTTACAAATGGAGAGTTGAGCTCTTTATATAGTTTCAACCCCAAGTCCAAAAAACACTTCTTATCAATGTGGGACAAACAAAGAAAAAATTCAAAACAAATTTTTCTACCATTGTGGAACTATTCTACCAATGTGGGACAAAAAATAACATCATCTATACTTATATTAGTATTTTATTTTAAAAATATAAAGACATGAGAATTTTTTTCCAAAAGTTTGTATATTATTTTTTATAGTTGAAAAAACAATTTTGGATCCCCGACAAGAGGCAGATGTCTAATAACATGGAGACTCGGATAATGCTCCTAAACGTATCAAGATCGAAGGCGTGGTGGACCATTCATGGTGGACCGGACTTGAGTTACGTCCCTCAAACTCCAATATTTTCCTATGTACATCTTTAGTGATAATCTCTCAACAGTTTTGTTTCGACTCATGAAAATATAGAATTATTTTTCTTGCATCTTTTGCACCTTGATTAAAAAGTGAGTCCTCCCATTTATATGTGTTAGATTAGAAGCGATTTGAAACCGCTATTCACGACATTAAACTAATAATTAAAATATAACATATGCATAAATAAGGCAACTTACACAGAAAGGGAATAAAAAAATAAGTGAAACTCTTTAAAAAAAAATTGATCGAAAACAAATTACTAATGGTAGATGATGAACTTCATCAATTGACTCAAAGAAAAAATAAAAATTAACCATTCTACTAAATGGTTTGCTTTCACTTTTGTCCCTCCCAATCCCTTAAACTTGACATAGTTCATATTTTTTGACATTTAAAAGGTATACATCATATCCTCTTAACATTTCTATATACACTATCATATGATAATGACCAGTCACTAGAGGATTATTCATTGCCATTCTCCAAGCTGTGCTTTAGAGAAAAAGGGCAAAAAGACTTACACGTGGCAACTACTCAGTTTAGCCAAAAAAGTATTCCTATAGTGCTCTACACATATTTTAATTCGAAAGAGATTTAAAATCTGAAAAGCTGCATTGGATGGTTAAGCAGGATGGATCATGATACTGCTTGATATTGTAACTGTTTAAATGGGACCAACTGTATTAGTTATATGTAAGGATACCCCATCCGACAGCACACGATGCTGCCAATTATAATGAATCGTCTATAAATAGTGGTAGAGAAAAGTATCACTCTTAAAAAAAAAAAAATATATATATATATATATATATATATATATATATATATATATATATATATATATATATATATACAGAGAGAGAGAGAGGAAGCTAAAATATCTAGTACTATGATGATCTTTGCAGAACTTTTTTTTGTGCAAGTTTTTTTTTTTTTTTGTATATATATATATATATATATATATATATTTCTGCCTAATTTTTTTTTTTTTTATATTAACAATGAATGTCCTTTTAAAAAAGTTATAATTTGGACTGGGGTTCAACTGGACTATATATATATAAACATATAAATTATTAATTTGATCCAAAAACTTAATATATTCGGTATTAAGTTATTCACATATGTAATTAAATCGATCTTTATTTCTTAGTTGTTATGATATGTAACAACTGAACAATGAGTCCAATTTTCCCTCCATCAAAAGTTATAAAAAATTGTTCTCATCATTTATGGATAACATGTGAGCTAAGTGAGCACTTAATTATGAGAAGGGGAGTCTAGCTAAATGTTCTCCTAGTTTCATAAAGTGGGGAAATTACAATAGTACTAGATCATAGGGTTGCATAGGAATCACGCAAGCCTTTGTGCAGTGACAACTGAGGCCCTACTTAAATAGTTTGAGAATCAATTACATGATCAAAAGTCAAGCACCTATTGAGTGATAGTGTTGATTTAGATAGGTAGATAATGGATTGACTATGAATGGATTCGTTATGTCAACTTCCATAAAAAATTCAAGGATGGGGATGGTAAGAGTTGTAAAAAGTATTGAAAGAGGATGAAAAAAGGTAGATGAAAAGATTCAAATTTAAAAAGGTAAGGAGAGAAAGAGGACGAAGAAGTTAAAGGGAAAAGAAGGTGAGAGAGAAAAGTATAAAGAGATATAAGGGATAAAAGGCATTACAACTTATTTAGCATTAGGCTATTGCATTATGTTTGTTAAATTGACTTTGAGATCCTCTTATAATAATCATTGCAAGTATTTAAATCCTTTTTAAGTTAAACTTGCATTAATTGTACAGTTACAAGCATTAATTCAAAATATTAAATCCTAATAATAGAGGATATTTTTAAATATAATCATAGATTGGGACCATTTCATATAATTAAAGGCCCATTTATCATAGTTCACATGCTTTCCAATGGTTATCTACTTTATTGACTGATGGATGGCAAGCTTCATCTAATGACTAAGACCATTGTCGTCTGATGACTGCGTAACCTCTATTGCCTAAGTGGTTACTTATAACTTCTATTTCACCTAGATAATAAGTGATTCCATCCCTTAGGCAATTTGTGTCTCGCTTACAGTGTTTGTCTTATGTCACTTCTAGGTGGCCTTTTACTTAGTTACTAGAGTGATTAGGCTACACGTGATTCACCTTACCTAGTTGAAATCTTTTTTAAGGCTTTAAGGCAACTATCTTGGTGACTCACTCGAAAAATGAGCAGCTCGAAAGCTATCCCAAGTATAGGAGTTCTATCGTGTAATATTAAGCCCAAGGACTAGATCGTCTCCTCAGGAAATGCGTTTTAATCTTAGATTTTACTTTCTTCCAATCGAAATTAAAAAGGTACTAAACTCAGTTCAGATTCGGGTTTTCAAGATTGTGGAGACTTAAATGAAAACACAAATTAAAGTCCTAAAACTATCACACACGAAATTAAATAACAATAATGAAAACCCTAGTCTACTTAAGGAAACACTAGATCATACTAACTACAAATGGAAAATTTAAACATGGAATTAAAATAACAATAATGAAAACCCTAGTCTACTTAAGGAAACATTGGGACACGCGTTAATTAAAAATGGCAACTTAGAACATAGAATTAAAAACACACAATGGAAACTAAACTAGACACATACTAAAAAAAAACCGAACCTACTAAAAATCGAACCTTTAGCACAATTAAGAGATCAAATCAAGACTCACAATTTAAATGCAAACATGAATTCAACGGAAATTTAAAAAACGTAAACAATAACGGAACACAATAAAAACACAACCTTTACTAATCATAGGCCCTAACTAAATCGAAGTTCGACAAAAAAAATATCTGAATTTAATTAAGAATGCTAAATTAAAATAACTATCAATTAGATAAACAAAGAGATTAATTTAACAATAATGAAATACCCAACATTACTCAACTTAAACAAAAAGAAAGAAAATTCCAATAACATTAAAAAAAAAACTAAACTTTCTTCAATATTCCAAGATTCAAAGAAAAGTAAATAAAAGAAAGAAAGAAAGGAAAAGAGAGAGAGAGAAACAAATCCACGGAGTCGTGAAGTTGCTGCTGCGCTTTGGTGGTCCTGGTATGGAGTCGGCTAGTGTTCTGCTGTGCTTGGGGACTGCTAAAGATGGTAGAGGAGGCTGGCCGTACTGCAAGAGGGCAGAGGAGAACAAGAGAAACAGAGGAAAAGGGGAGAGTGAGGGAGGAAAGACAAAGGGAAGGAAGAGAGACAAGGGGAGAGAAGCAGAATTGAAAAGAACAAAAAAAACAAACTAAAGAAGAAGAAGAAGAAGAAGAAGAAGAAGAAGAAGAAAAAGAGGAGAATGGGGAGCCATGGGGGCTGCCTACGCAAGAAGAGAAAGAGAAGGGTTAAATAGGATAGGAGGGGAAAGCCCTAGACCCGAATAGGAAACCCGAATTGCTATATTTTTTCATTTTTTTCATTCTCTGTTCATCGCAAATCTGACTCTTTTGGAGCCCGTATCTCATAACACTCAAAACACAAAAGTTGTAGATAATCTTTTCCTCTTTCTCCATAAATTTGAATCGTCTCAATCAGAGTTCAGACGAAAAAGTTATGTATAAAATACAAAGAGGTGTTGGTTTTAATTTCTGGGAATTTTCCTACGACAAAAAAATATCAAAATTTCATAAATAGTGCAATAAAGTTCAAGAATGATGATTTTGGAACTTTATTAAAATATTGGATAATTTTAGATATTTAATTAAAAATATAAGCCGTAAAGCTCGGGTTAAACGTCCAATTACGCAGTTTCGGCGCGTAATCACTTGGCTTAAAGATCCCCATCACATTCCGAGAAGGTGCATAAAGATGGTACAACCATTAACCCCCATGACTACTCTATTTAATTACTTATATCACTTACAGAAGAAGGGCAATAAATCACAATTTTAGTCTTAGCCGATCACAAATTGTTATACCTTACCTTTCTTGGGTCTAAAATATTCTTGTTTTTCCCCCTATGTTGTCCAATATTGCAAGGCGATAATAACAATTTTAAGGGGTATAACAATCAGGCAGTAGCCTCAAAATGTGATATTTGTGGCTCACATAGGTAGCCTTCAATTCCTCTTAGTTGCTAGAATAGGTAAACGCTTTTCTCATGGAGATCTTTTTCACCCAATTGTTTAGTCGATCACTATCGCTTAGCTGTCAAAATGGTTAAGTGACCTTCTTTAACTGCTTGCTATATAATTTGATGGCATGACAAATTATTCAAACTACAAAGATTAATTTCCTAGTATTCTCCATTGTGCATTGCTTTGTTTAAATCTTTTTGTCCCTTCTACTTTCATTCACAATCGCTACTATACAAGCTACGGAATCTGTGGAAACGTTCTTTACTCCCCTTCACTAAGGGTAGGAGGCCTTCATTATCGGCTAATTTTCTGAAGGAAACCTTGGATCAGGAAATCAAAGATTATCCTTATTGCTTAATGATGGGATTTCAGTTCTAATGAGGAGAAAATAGAATTTCTCCTCAGTAAGGCTCTTGTAGTTAAGGTAATGTCTACCAAATTTCCTTTGATTAAAAATTGGATCACCAAACTAAAGGCATTCCTCTAAAGGGCTCCTAAGCATAATGTTCGCCATGAGATTATGGTCAGAGAAGAGAGATATCTCACTGAAGATGCATATGTACTATATATATAGCCTAGAATATCTTTGGTATCTGTATCATTCATGTTAGAAAAGGTGTATTCCCAAGAGAGGGGGTGAATTGGAAACATTAATTTTTCTCCTTGGTTAAGTTAGAAGTCAATTTGTTTTGGTAACCTAGGGTCCTTCTACATGGTTCCAAATGTGTTGATAAGTAAAATACATGGAATTTAAATCATGCACATCATTCATACAATAACATATACGTGCGATAAATATAAAGTGCTGAAATGTAAATAGACACATGATATGTTATCGGGGTTCGGCCAACTGTGCCTACGTCCCCGCCTCTAGCTCGCAAGCCAAAGGATTCCACTAATAGCTCACTTAAGGGTGGAGCGACACTGTTTACAACCAGGTCAAATTAACATAGGGCTGACCTCAACCTTAATCAAGTCAATTAGCGGTGCTAACCTTAACCTACATGCCTTAACAGGATGATGCACCTAGCTTTCCTAACCGGGTCTAAGCCAATCAGGGACTATTCTAGGGCTAGTCTCCCTCTTCAGGCCCGTGCCTGGAAATACAAAAAATGTGCATATAAACAGATGGTACAGTGATTGTGCTTTCGTGTAAAGTAGATATGTACCAAATGCACGTAATAACATACACCACAATATGATTCAATATGTAAGCTCAGTGTGGTCCAATATTTCAACTCTCAGATATATATATTTACTATCAGTGTAATGAGTGCGTGAGAGTAACAATCAAGTAATCTTTGTTTCACAAGAAATTAAGGAAAGATGTTCACACAAAGATGCTAGCCAAACAATATATATATATATATATATATATATATATATGTATATTTCAATGAGTGGGTTTTCTCAATCGTATGATGCTCTAGTAATGTATATGTTTGGTTTGCAAAGAGATATTCAATCTTTGTATTCAGCAAATAATATGTAGGTCAATGAATATTGCAACAAAGATCAATATCACACAAACAAATATCTTTTTAAAGTTATATCAAGATAAATCCCACAAGATATTTGGAAATGTTTGAAGAGATTTTGCAATCCAAAAACAGATACAAACTTCACAAGATATTGCAATGAATGTGCAATACTTGGAAGTTTAATATAAGTATTCTTTGGAGAGACTTATTAACAAAGTCCCCTAAGAATACTCGGGTTGGCTCTCAATTAAAATCATCACAAATAATTAACACACTTGGGAGAGCAACCCTAGAAAGCAACAACACTTAAATCACACTTACAAAATATGTTTGAGTGGAATATCTGGTAAGAATAAGTGTTGGAGGCTCAATAAAGGAGTATTATAAACTTTGGGATTTTCAGAGAATTTTCCCTAATCAAAGTGGCTAATTACCCATAATTTTCTCAAATGAACTCATATATATAGACATGGGAGAAAATATGACCGTTGGGGACCTATTGGATATTATTAGGAAAGTTTAATGATTTTTAAGACATTTTAACCCTATTTAAAAAATATTAACTGTGGTAAAAAATCAGGGCAACTTGAGAGGTCCGGCCGCCCAGAACAAGTTCGGTCGACCAAGTCTCATATGGTTTGGTCGACCAGGGAAATATTGAACTAAGGGCTCGGTCGACCAAGAGAGGACGATTTCCAAATTTTCTGAGTTTCGGTCGATCAGGCCATTTTGAACTGGCTGGTTCGGTCGACCAGATAGCTGGGAATTCTCTCGAGGACCCTCCGGTCGACCAGGTAGTTGGAGTACAAAAAGGGTCAGTCGACCATATAGTCAAACTTTTGACCCCCAGTGGGTTTCAGTCGACTAGGGTCTTATGAACTACCTGATTCGGTCGACCAGATGGTCACACTTTGACCCAGGGAGGTTTCGGTCGACTGGGGCCTTTTGAACTACCTAGTTTGGTCGACCAGGTAGTCAAACTTTTGACCCAGGGAGGTTTCGGTCGACCAGGGCCTTTTGAACTACCTGGTTCGGTCAACTAGATGGTCAAACTTTGACCTAGGGAGATTTCGGTCGACCAGGCCAAAATGAACTGACTTTGCTGGTTGACCGAAAGTGCACCATGTGTGCATTTCAGTCCCGTTTCGAAACAAACAAGCCTTATTCAAGTGCCTAACAAATATATGTGTAAATGTGTGTGTCCTAGGGTCACTTGGGGTCCAATTTGAAGACACCGAAAAAGTCCGGTGTCGGTTGACCGACCCTAAGGTCTTTCTAAGGTTATTTCTCATTTACGGTTTGTCTAAACTTACGTAATAAATCATACATGTGATGTATGTGAGCTTATTACAAACCAATCCCTATTTACTATTACAGACCTTTCCGACTTAAATATTACAAACTCGAATATAAATTACAACAAATAAATTATATCTAGGGTCTTCAAAGTCTTCGTTTTCCTCCGAGTCTCCGAGTGCCATCATAGGATACTATCAAGAAAAACTGCACATCAACCTGAGTAATTGTCATAATCAAAACAGGGTATGACCCATAGGGTCAATAATTCACTTAATAATCAAACGCACAAAGATGTTCAAGAGTTGAGTTAGTCCCACTTACGTGAGAATTTATAATTCATATGTGCTTATTGTCCGATACTATAAGGCGACAAAGGGCAAAATGATGAAGCAAATGGTGTTCTAATCAACGATGTGCACTGCAATAGTTTTGAGGTGAAGATTACATTTGCTAATCATGCGGATTCTGCTTAATAGTTGTAAGATCCATCTACACTCACCAAGCTGCTGGAGAATTAGATTAGGACTCTTATATTGTATTTTTTTAGTTAAGTCTCAAGCATTAGCCAAATTCAAATAAACCTGAATAAACCTAGTCTTAATGTCACATTGCACTGCAAATATATACACAATCGACATAAAATAGCCACACAGTTCATGTTCTTCCTGATTTTGAATGAATAAACAATTCAAGATTAGGTAGTCATTCTAGTTTCTAACATTATACTATTATTGATTCATTATATATATTTTCGATTTATATTATATCATAAATTTTAATTAAATAATATTACATAATATTATTGTTTATATGAATATTAAATAAAACGAATCATAATGAATCATAATAGTTACAAAATATATAATAAAATGTATAATAGTTATCAAATAAGATATAGTTTCTCTCTCATGGTCTATGCCAATGACCTTTAAAGGCACATGAAAAATCTATTATTCTCTGAAATAATAACATGTCCAAGATTAAAGTGCATTATTTTCTTTTAAAACTTTTATATTTTCGAAGAAACCAAACTAGGCATAGGGGTTTTTTTTTTTTTTTTTTTAAGATTTTGGCACTTGCATATTATTGTGTTTTTATATGTTTTAAAATGAAGCTCATACTTTTTGATAATTCATTGTATAATTCAGCATGTTATAACATTGATCATCAAACAACTTGTAATTTGTTTGCAGCACTTGATATAATTAGTTTTCAATTATTTTTATTTATTTTGTTTACTACTAAATTTTTGTCTTAATTTTTTTGTTTTTGTTTTATTAGCTCTTTTGCAATACCATTATTTTGTTTTAGAACTACCATTAATATTATTTGAAATTAAAAGCGTAGGAAAAGGTAATGAAATGGGGAATAAATTAGGCAAAGAGGAGTAGTTTTAGTACGAGTTATTAGTCTCTATATCTATTAGAAATTGAATTTTCCTTCATATAATGGACATGATATCTTTTAATTAAGATTTTCTTAAATGTCACTGTTTCAATCAATATAAAAAATTAGGACACATTAGACTCTTAGACTCCAATCTAGGTTTGGTTTGCCTACTTTTAGGAGGTAGCTAAGGTTTGATTTGCATAAATTTTTCTTCTAACTCTATTATCTTCTATAATACAAACCATTTGAGTTATTATTTTTTAGATAATATTATATCCCATTATAACTAAAACCTCATTGCATGCAAAATTTCATGCGAATTGTCATGACATTCCCAAACGCAAACTTGGGATGACTAAAAAATGATATGAAATGAAGTGTATGGATTTTGAAAATGTGATTTTCATGTAAATAAAGTGCATGAAGTTTCCACAAACCTTTTGAAGTGTGGTTAGAATACTTGATTGCTTACCAATTAAGGGTAAAATCGGTTTGCATTACCAGAGTCGGGTTCAGGAGTTCAATTATGCGAGGGAAGATATTAGCACCTCCTACACGCTCGTTCTTATGAATGGTACCTAATTAATCAAAAATTATCCCAAGATAAATTTAATAAGCCTTAGAAAATCACTCCCTTTCAAAAATAAAAAATACACAAAATAAATACAGTATAAATATTCCCTCAGAACCTGGGCATATCGTGCTTCGAAGAGCTCATGCCTCCCTTTTAAATCATCGGGATGAAAACTCAAGAAAATAGTTAGAAAAATACACTCTCGAGATTTTGAAATTTTTATAGAATTTTCTGAGTATGAAAAATAATATTCCGGGAGGTTTGGAATTTATTTGGGGATAAAAAATTGGTAAAGATGAGTTTTCCAAACACAATAATATTTTTTCATGTTTTCCTATGATTTTTCTGACACTTTTATGCGAGTTTTCCAAGTATAAAAGCAATTTTGATCTCAAAAATATTATTTGTGATCTTTTTGATTTTTAATTGAAATAACACAATGACAATTAAGCAAAAACAATAAGAATCAAGTCAAAAAAAAATTTAGATATTTCTCCTGAAACTTTTGATTTTTTTTTTCTTAATTTTTCTGAAATTTTTATGAATTTTTATGGGTTTTAAAAAGTTTTAAATAGAAAAATAAAATAAAAGGCTAAACTGGTTTCATACAGGTTCAGAAGACTGAACTCGTTCAGGGAGAAAATCGGTCAAAGAGGAAGGATCAACCTATTTAAGGTTCGATCAAGACCAAGACACGTGGCAGCATCCGGACGAGTGGAGGCATTCGACTAGAATATGATGCATTGACGAACCATGGTCATTGATTTGGAGAAGCAATCGAACGCCTCTCGTGTGCCTGGGGAAACAACATCCATGTATTGCTCAGCGAATGGCGCTCGGGGGGGAGTGTCAGGATTGATCACGTGGCATGATCCTGGCTATCTGTGAGGGATGCAGGTCTAAGGGTTGGTATCGAGTTGTGCCAAGCATTAAAGGCGAGGGGACAGACTCACCACGTGTTGCTTGGCATGCAAAGGAACAAGCCTACGGGCATTGATGAGCTGACACAGGTCATCTTAGCCATTGATGATGGCCAAAGATCCAACGGCTAAGGAGGCACCTCGTACAATGCTTTAATTGGATGGATTAAATCATGCCACGTGTTTCAATCCTGCGAATCCGAGGCTTTTCATACTTAAACTAATTGTTTTTTGTTTTTTTTTTCATTTTTCACTCCCCCCTCATTCAAACACTTTCTCTTCTCCTATCTATCCCCCTTCTTCTTTTCTCTGCAACTCAGCGGATAGAAACCCTAGGACTTTTGTTTCTCTTTCGATCCACTCCCTCACCTCTCTCAATCTTTTGTCTTCCCTCTCTCTTCTTTATAATATCCTTCTCTGTTCTTTTGTAGACTCCAGATCTTCCAACCTACAATCCCCTTCCCAAGTCTTCTCTTCAACATCATCCTCGAAACCCTAAATTCTTCTTTCCCTTCTTATCTTCTCCGTAACCTTCCTTTGAACAAATAAACCTAGCCTTTGCTGCCTCTCAAACCCTCAGAAATTCCACAAAATTATGACTCCCTTCAGTTCTTGGTTCGAACCGATATTGTCATTAGTCTACCTTCAAGATGACAAATCAACTAAAAATTCGAGAATGTTCAAACCAATGCAGATTTGTGTGAAGCCCGGTGCAAGTCCTTTTGAGACTCCTCAAATCTAAGTGCTCTCATTCCCCCCTTTTTTGTTTTTTGAACTTATTTTTCAACAATTTGATTGCTAAATGATTTTTGTGCATGTGTGTGATTGGAATGTTGTGATTCTTGTTTGTTCACTATTGTGAATAATGGTTTGTTTGTGTATTGAGTTGCAGGTTTAGGGTCAGGTCTCAGGGTTAAGGATGAAGATGAGTCAACTCGTCTTCACCCAGTGAACTACACCTGAGTTGACTCGCACGAGTCAACTTGTGGGGTCAGGTGAACTCAGTTAAGCCTTAGTCAAACTTGTATGTCACGTGGAAAGGGTTTGGTGCATGTGTTGGGCTTTAGTGGAAATGTCTCAATGAGCTTGGGTTAGATGGGTTTGGTTAAGAAGGTAGGATGGACTTGTTCTGGTTATTTTTAAAAAAAAGAAGGACCGGTTTGGTTAGATTTTAAGAACGAGGTAGCTCAGTTAATTTAAAAATGGGCTATGAGTTTTAAAGATTAAAGTGCACCTATGGGTTTTTGAAAAATACAGGTGGGCTTGGTTTGGTTTTTTTAAAATAATGGGCTGGTCTGGCTTTTTTAAGGAAAGAAATGGGCTGGCCTAGTTATATTTAAAAAAAAAAAAAGGAAATGGGCTGGCTTGGTTATATTTAAAAAAATGAGCTGGCTTGATTAGGTTTTAAAAAATGAGTTGGCCCGAATAGGTTTTTAAACACAGCAGATGGTTGGTTGTGGTGTTAGGCAAGGAAAGTTATATTACTTGGACTTGGTGTCAAAGAGTTTAGACAACTTGGTTCAAGCTCTGAAGGTGGATGGTTTTGAGGGGGAAAAGAAAAGATCTGACATCTAGTTATGGCATCGACGTCTGGGACATACTTCTTTTGGTTATCTCAAGAAATTATTTCCTACTTTATTTGCAAAATTTAATGTTGTTAGTTTTAAATCTGATGCTTGTGAACTTGCAAAGTGCCATCGTATTCCATTTCTATTAACTTTTAATAAAAGTTCAGTACCTTTTATAGTTATACATTCTGATGTTTGGGGTCCATCCAAAGTAGCTGTTGACCTTATAGGTCACACCCTGGTTTTGATAATGACAAACTCAATTGTATTTAATAAATATCCAGTTCATGTGCAGGTTTATACTAACATACATTCAAGGGCACGTGAAAGCTTGAAGACAATTTCATATTCCCAATTGTAATATCTCTAAGTGAATTTTGTCTGTAATAGTAATTAGGCTGTCTGTAATAGTAATTGGGGTACTGGATTGTAATAAGCTCACACACATCACATGAATGATTTACTTTGTAAGCTCAAACTGAACCATAGAAAGATCTTAGGGTGTACCTTCGATCGACCTTCGGTCGACCGACACCGGACTTTTTCCGTGTCTTCAAAATTGGACCCCAAGTGACCTTAGGACACTCACCTTTGCACTTGTATGTAATAGGCACTTGAATAGGGTTTGAATGTTGCAAGAAGGGACCGAAATGCACACTTGGTGCACTTTCGGTCGACTGGCCAACTCAGTTCAATTTGGCCCGGTCGATCGAAACCGGTCCGGGTCAACTGTTTGACCCAGGCCCGGTCGACCGAGCACTTATAGGTCATTTGACCTCGGTCGACCGAACCTCCTTGGGGTCAACAGTTTGACCTCCCGGTCGACCTACCATTTTTGTTCGTCAACAACTTGGTCGACCAAAGGGTCTCGGGAAAATTCCCAGCGGTCCGGTCGACCGAGCCATGTAGTTCAAAAAGTGTCCGGTCGACCGAACCTCGGAATATTGAAAAATCGCCCTGCCCGGTAGACCGATCCCTTAGTTCAAAATTCCCCCGGTCGACCGAGCTACTTGAGTCCCGGTCGACCGAACCACTTTTGGTCGACCGGACCTCTCGGGTTGCCCTGATTTTTTTTTACCACGATTAAATTTTTTAAACAGGGTTAAATTTTCTTAAGTGTCATTAAACTTTTCTGAAAATTCCTAATAAGTCCCCAACGGTCAAAATTCTTGGTATGTCTATATATACTCCTTCATTTGGTGGATTAAGCACGGATTAGCAAATAAATTAAGAAAAATTTTCTCTCAAGCCAAATACTCATATTTGCCTCCTACTACTTACATTACTTTGAAAACCTACTCAAGCTTACACTCTTCATCTATCCAAATCATTTGTAAGTGTATTGAGTCTTTTATTTTTGGTTAGCTCTTCATATTGCTGTGTATTTGAATCGTTTTTTTTTTAGAGCATAACCTAAGTTTTCTTAGGAGGCTTTGCCAATAAGCCTGCCCTAAGAAAGACTCTTTGTGACATCCCAAGTATTGCACTCTAGTTGCAATATTTTAGGAAGTTCATTTTTGTTTGGAGATTGCAAAAATACTTTCAAACATACTTGAATATCTTGTGGTGTTCATATTGATATATTTGGGAAAGGATATTCGTGTGTGTGTGATATATAAATCTTTGTGGTATTGTTTGTACAAGTTTTATAAATATATATCATTTACCGAAAACAAAGATTATCTACTTTGCAATACAAGCACGTACGCATTCTATTGATTGATAGTATTGAGGCTTGCTTGGTATTCTGTGTGAACACTCTTGACTGAATATTTTGAAGTGCACAGATTATTATTGACACTCTCACGTACGCGTTACACTGATAGAAAACATAGTTGAGAGATTGACATATTTAGACCACACAGAGCTTACATTTTAAATCACTTGTGGTGTTTGTGTTTGTGCGCATTTGTGGTACATATCTGCTTTACTTGAAAGCACAATTGTATTGTACCTTTGATTGTATATCTGAGAGATTCCAGGCATGGCCTGAGGGGGCGGTAATCCAGCTCGGTAAGGATTGGTGTAAAGGTTGAGGTCAGCCCCGCTAATTGACCTGGTTAAGGTTGAGGTCAGCCCTGTGGTAATTTGACCTGGTTTGTATAGGTGACGCTCCACCCGTTTAAGCGAGCAAGGTATTGTGATAATCCTTGTGCTGGTTAGCCAAGGCGGGGACGTAGGCGGTTGGCCGAACCTCGATAACATATCCGCGTGTCATCTTCTCTTTACTGCTTTCTGATACTTGTGTGATTGTTTAAACTGCTTCATCTGATCTCTGGCACATTTACATCATTTGCACTAGATTGACCCTAGGCTTGTGAACATACTGCTGCTATGAGGAATACTTAGAAGGTAAAATTTAAAAATACCAATTCACCCCCCCCTCTTGGGATCACGGTAAAGCTAACAATTGGTATCAGAGCCAGGTTGCATAGACTGATTGTTATTTTGCACAAAGTTCACATATGGCTCATAGCTCCGTGACCCCTTTCCCTGAGGGACCATCTTCCACACGACCTCCTGTTTTTAGCGGTGTTAATTACACCTTCTGGAAACAGAGGATGCGCATCTACCTTCAGAATACTGATTGGAAAGTGTGGAGGATTGTCTCTAAGGGAAACTATGTCCCTATGAGAATTGAGGGTGCAGCTAGGGTTCCTAAGACTGAGGATGAATATGATGATGATGATATGAAAGCCGTTAGTCTTAATGCCACTGCTATGAATATTTTATATTGTAGTCTTGATGTGAATGAATTTAACAGGATTATGGCATGTTCAACTGCAAAAGAAATATGGGATAAATTAGAGGTCACATATGAGGGTACTAGGGATGTGAAAGACAGTAGGATAGATATGTTGACCAGTGAATATGAGGCCTTTAGGATGAATGTAGGTGAGTCCATTCAGAGCATGTACACTAGATTCACACACATCATAAACTCACTGCATGCATTAGGAAAGACATATCCCACATATGAAATGATCAGGAAAATCCTTAGAGGCTTGCCTCCTGTTTGGGAAGCTAAGGCTACGGCCATTGCTGAGGGTAGAGACCTTAAGGCCATGAGCTTAGACGAATTGATAGGTTCCTTAATCACTTATGAACTGTCCATAAATGAAAGACTCAATGAGCATAACAGGGCTAAGAAGGTGACTGCACTAAAAGCATCCAACGACAATTTTAGTGAGTATAGTGAGTCTGACACTGATGAGGAAATGGCTATGCTAACTAAAAAGTTTAGTAGATTCTTCAGGAAGAACAGGAAGCCATTTAAAAAATATAGAGACTCCACTAATGAGAAGGGAGAGTCCAGCAAAAGAAAGGAAAAATCAAATGCTCCTACATGCTACAACTGCAACAAAGTGGGGCACATCAAACCCGACTGCCCACTTCTGAAAAAGGAGGCTAAGAAAAATAAAAGAGCCATGAAGGCTGGGACTTCATGGGATCAATTCAGCAGCAGCAACTCAGACTCGGATCATAGTGACACGGAGGTCGCTAACTGGTGCTTAATGGCACACGGGGATGAGGTATCGTCTTCTAGTTCTTCATCTTCTTATTGTTCATCTGATGATTGTGATTCTGACAGCATGCCTACATTTAGACAATTGCAATTTGAATATATCCATGTTTCAAAATTATTGGGCAAAATGACCAAAGAGAATGAAAATTTGAAAAAGAAATGTGACAATTGGTCTAAATTGTTTAATATGGCAAAAACCTCTCATGCATCTATTTTAAAAGAAAAGGATACTACTATTATTGAGCTTGAGAGGAAAGTGGATGATAGCTCCACAATCATTTTTAAATTCACAAAGGGCAAAGAAAATTTTGAAAAACTACTTGGTGCCCAAAGAAATTCTTTAAGTAAAGAGGGTCTTGGTTTTAATGGCATTGAAAATATTAGACCTCCTAATCTTTACTTAGGACATTTTACACGAGAATCAAAATCTCATATCCCTCCTAAAGAACCTAAGTGTAGACTGAAATGTTTTAAATGCAAACAGATTGGTCACATTCAATTTGATTGTCCACATAGGAATAAGCATGCTAAAATCAGAAAGGTATGGGTAGTTAAAGGAGACCCTGCTACTAACCCCCATGGACCCAATAAAATTTGGGGACCAGCATCAGTCACTTAGCTTATTTTGCAGGTATGTCTAAAATCATCCCCATCCAAGGACCGGTGGTACTTAGACAGTGGGTGCTCACGACACATGACCGGTGACAAGGGAAAATTCACTTCAATTGTTCCCAAGGATGGAGGCTACGTGACATTTGGTGACAATGCCAAAGGACGCATCGTCGGGGTAGGTAAGGTTGGTAAGGATTCCTCTCCTACTATCAATAATGTTCTGTTGGTTGATGGATTGAAACATAATCTACTTAGCATAAGTCAATTGTGTGATATAGGATATAAAGTATCATTTGAGAATGACAAATGCATAGTAGAAAATAAAACAGACCACAAAGTACTCTTTACTGCTGAGAGACATGAAAATGTTTACACTACATCTCTTGATAATTTAGCTTCGCAACAAGTAACATGTTTTTCTGCTATAAATGAAGCTAGTTGGTTGTGGCATAGGCGTTTGGGGCATGCTAGCATGGACTTGTTGTCTAAACTTGTTAGAAAAGAATTGGTTAAAGGTTTGCCTAAAATGTCTTTTGTAAAGGACAAAATTTGTGATGCATGTCAAATGGGTAAGCAAACAAAATCTAGTTTTAAGAAAAAGAAATTCATATCTACTACTAGACCATTGGAGTTGCTTCACCTAGATTTATTTGGGCCTAATTCTGTGCAAAGTCTTGGTGGAAAATCTTATGCTTTTGTAATTGTGGACGATTTTTCTGGATTCACATGGGTGTTATTTCTTGCACATAAAAATGAATCATGTGAACATTTCACCAAACTTTGCAGGAGAATTCAGAATGAAAAAGGATATAAAATCACTCACATAAGAAGTGATAGAGGCACGGAATTCAAAAATGAAAGCATAGAAAAATATTGTGACTTAGAAGGTATATCTCATAATTTTTCTGCACCTAGGACACCTCAACAAAATGGTGTAGTTGAAAGAAAGAATAGGTCACTACAAGAAATGGGAAGAACCATGTTGAATGAGCATAACTTACCTAAATATTTTTGGGCCGAGGCCATTAATACCGCATGCTATGTTATGAATAGGGTGTTGATTAGACCATCAATTAATAAAACTCCTTATGAATTGTGGAACAACCATAAGCCTATTATTTCCTATTTTCATGTATTTGGTTGTAAATGCTTTGTGCTTAGAGATAACGAGCATCTAGGAAAATTTGACTCTAAATCTGATGAAGGCATCTTCCTAGGCTATGCACTTAATAGTAAAGCATATAGAGTTTTCAATAAAAGAACTTTAGCCGTAATTGAATCCATTCATGTTGTATTTGATGAGTCTAATCCATTCTCTAACAAAGATGATGAAGATGATATTGATATTAGAAAATGTTTAGAGAAAATGTCCATTGAAAATAATGCAAGTGAAAATCAAGAAGCAAACGAAAAATCACTTGAGGATAATGAGAATGGAAATCAAGAATTGCCTAAAGATTGGAAATACATTAGAAGTCATCCTATAGATCAAATTATAGGCGAACCATCCCGCGGAGTAGCCACCAGATCATCATTGAGAAATATAGTAAACCACTCCGCTTTCTTATCCCAAGAAGAACCTAAAAATATTAAAGAAGCCATAGAAGATGAATCTTGGGTAATGTCCATGCAAGAAGAACTTAATCAATTTGAAAGAAGCAAAGTGTGGACCTTAGTTCCTAGGCCAAATGAGCACACCATCATTGGAACTAAATGGGTATATAGAAATAAGAAAGATGAAAATGCGGTAGTAACTAGGAATAAAGCCAGACTAGTTGCCCAAGGATACAACCAACAGGAAGGGATTGATTTTGATGAAACATATGCTCCTGTTGCTAGATTAGAAGCCATTTGTATGCTACTTGCCTTTGCCGCTTTTAAAAATTTTAAATTGTTTCAAATGGATGTTAAAAGCGCATTTTTAAATGGCTACATCAATGAAGAGGTATATGTAGAACAACCACCCGGTTTTGAGAATCATAAATATCCCGATCATGTTTACCGGTTGTCTAAAGCCCTGTATGGATTGAAACAAGCTCCTAGAGCTTGGTATGAGAGGCTTAGTGGTTTTTTATTAGAAAATGAGTTTACCCGTGGCAAGATTGACACTACACTTTTCATCAAGTCCAAAAATGATGATATGCTCCTCGTTCAGATTTATGTGGATGATATCATTTTTGGAGCAACCAATGATGAGTTGTGTAATGAGTTTGCCAAATGCATGCAAAGTGAGTTTGAAATGAGCATGATGGGTGAACTTAGTTTCTTCTTAGGTCTACAAATTAAGCAAGCTAATCATGGAACTTTCATATGCCAATCTAAATACATAAGGGACTTGCTAAAGAAATTTAATATGGAAGATTGTAAAATTCTTGGCACACCTATGAACTCTTCCATAAAACTTGATAAAGATGAACAAGGGATCCCTGTTGATGTAAAATTATACCGTGGCATGATTGGAAGTCTCCTATACCTCACTGCTAGTAGGCCTGATATTATGTTTAGTGTGTGCATGTGTGCTAGATTTCAAGCTAACCCTAAGGAATCTCATCTGACAGCTGTTAAACGAATCCTTAGGTATCTAGTTGGAACTATAGAGTTAGGACTTTGGTACCCTAAGCATACTACTTTTGAGATTGTCAGTTACACTGATGCTGACTTTGCCGGTAGTAAGGTTGATAGAAAAAGCACTAGCGGCACTTGCCATTACTTAGGACAATCTCTTGTTTCTTGGTTCTCCAAGAAACAAAACTCAGTTGCCTTATCCACCGCCGAAGCTGAATATATTGCAGCTGGAAGTTGTTGTGCCCAAACTCTTTATATGAAACAACAACTTGTGGATTTTGGATTGCACTATGAAACAATACCGATTAAATGTGATAATACTAGTGCAATCAACATCTCTAAAAATCCTATCTCACATTCACGAACTAAACACATTGAGATTAGACATCATTTCCTTCGTGATCATGTGCAAAAAGGGGATGTGGCTCTTGAGTTTGTATGCACAAATGAACAGTGGGCCGATATATTCACTAAGCCACTACCTGAGGATAGATTTATACAAATTAGACGGGAGTTAGGCTTAATGCATAATAGAGAAGCTTCATAATCTAATATATTCTATAACTTGCACAAATTTAGGGGGAGCTGCTTTATATCGTGAAAGTTGGTTGTTGACTGAGTGCTTATGTCATACGTTCACTTATTGCATGTTCATATTGACTATTGCCTATGATTGCATTATTTGTCCAATTCATGGCCATTTTGAAAGTTTATTTGCTATAATTGGCTTATACTGAACTATTTGAGTAGTTGTGGATAAACTGTTAGGAAATATAAACTCAAACAGGTTACACTTACACAGGTTTATTTTTGGAAAGTCCTACTTACAAACGGCACTCTGCCGAAATTTTTCAAAACGGCACTCTACCAACATTAGTCTTGTGTAAATGTACCTAATCCAAGCCTGTTCCTTTAATTCCGATGACCCTTTTTGTTGTTGCCAAAAGGGGGAGATGGACAGAAAAGGCAAAATTGGATGCATTTTGTGAGGGGGAGCCTTCTCAAGGCTTAACCCTAACCCTATAGTTTTGCCAATCGAGTTTGTCATCATCAAACAGGGGGAGAATGTTGACCTTATAGGTCACACCCTGGTTTTGATAATGACAAACTCAATTGTATTTAATAAATATCCAGTTCATGTGCAGGTTTATACTAACATACATTCAAGGGCACGTGAAAGCTTGAAGACAATTTCATATTCCCAATTGTAATATCTCTAAGTGAATTTTGTCTGTAATAGTAATTAGGCTGTCTGTAATAGTAATTGGGGTACTGGATTGTAATAAGCTCACACACATCACATGAATGATTTACTTTGTAAGCTCAAACTGAACCATAGAAAGATCTTAGGGTGTACCTTCGATCGACCTTCGGTCGACCGACACCGGACTTTTTCCGTGTCTTCAAAATTGGACCCCAAGTGACCTTAGGACACTCACCTTTGCACTTGTATGTAATAGGCACTTGAATAGGGTTTGAATGTTGCAAGAAGGGACCGAAATGCACACTTGGTGCACTTTCGGTCGACTGGCCAACTCAGTTCAATTTGGCCCGGTCGATCGAAACCGGTCCGGGTCAACTGTTTGACCCAGGCCCGGTCGACCGAGCACTTATAGGTCATTTGACCTCGGTCGACCGAACCTCCTTGGGGTCAACAGTTTGACCTCCCGGTCGACCTACCATTTTTGTTCGTCAACAACTTGGTCGACCGAAGGGTCTCGGGAAAATTCCCAGCGGTCCGGTCGACCGAGCCATGTAGTTCAAAAAGTGTCCGGTCGACCGAACCTCGGAATATTGAAAAATCGCCCTGCCCGGTCGACCGATCCCTTAGTTCAAAATTCCCCCGGTCGACCGAGCTACTTGAGTCCCGGTCGACCGAACCACTTTTGGTCGACCGGACCTCTCGGGTTGCCCTGATTTTTTTTTACCACGATTAAATTTTTTAAACAGGGTTAAATTTTCTTAAGTGTCATTAAACTTTTCTGAAAATTCCTAATAAGTCCCCAACGGTCAAAATTCTTGGTATGTCTATATATACTCCTTCATTTGGTGGATTAAGCACGGATTAGCAAATAAATTAAGAAAAATTTTCTCTCAAGCCAAATACTCATATTTGCCTCCTACTACTTACATTACTTTGAAAACCTACTCAAGCTTACACTCTTCATCTATCCAAATCATTTGTAAGTGTATTGAGTCTTTTATTTTTGGTTAGCTCTTCATATTGCTGTGTATTTGAATCGTTTTTTTTTAGAGCATAACCTAAGTTTTCTTAGGAGGCTTTGCCAATAAGCCTGCCCTAAGAAAGACTCTTTGTGACATCCCAAGTATTGCACTCTAGTTGCAATATTTTAGGAAGTTCATTTTTGTTTGGAGATTGCAAAAATACTTTCAAACATACTTGAATATCTTGTGGTGTTCATATTGATATATTTGGGAAAGGATATTCGTGTGTGTGTGATATATAAATCTTTGTGGTATTGTTTGTACAAGTTTTATAAATATATATCATTTACCGAAAACAAAGATTATCTACTTTGCAATACAAGCACGTACGCATTCTATTGATTGATAGTATTGAGGCTTGCTTGGTATTCTGTGTGAACACTCTTGACTGAATATTTTGAAGTGCACAGATTATTATTGACACTCTCACGTACGCGTTACACTGATAGAAAACATAGTTGAGAGATTGACATATTTAGACCACACAGAGCTTACATTTTAAATCACTTGTGGTGTTTGTGTTTGTGCGCATTTGTGGTACATATCTGCTTTACTTGAAAGCACAATTGTATTGTACCTTTGATTGTATATCTGAGAGATTCCAGGCGTGGCCTGAGGGGGCGGTAATCCAGCCCAGTAAGGATTGGTGTAAAGGTTGAGGTCAGCCCCGCTAATTGACCTGGTTAAGGTTGAGGTCAGCCCTGTGGTAATTTGACCTGGTTTGTATAGGTGACGCTCCACCCGTTTAAGCGAGCAAGGTATTGTGATAATCCTTGTGCTGGTTAGCCAAGGCGGGGACGTAGGCGGTTGGCCGAACCTCGATAACATATCCGCGTGTCATCTTCTCTTTACTGCTTTCTGATACTTGTGTGATTGTTTAAACTGCTTGATCTGATCTCTGGCACATTTACATCATTTGCACTAGATTGACCCTAGGCTTGTGAACATACTGCTGCTAGGAGGAATACTTAGAAGGTAAAATTTAAAAATACCAATTCACCCCCCCCCCCTCTTGGGATCACGGTAAAGCTAACAGTAGCTACCTTGGGTGGATCAGGTTGGTTTGTTACTTTTATTGATGATTGTACTAGGATGACCTGGGTGTGCTTGATGAAGTTCAAAGGGGAAGTGAACATGTCATTTCAAAAAATTTCATAAAATGGTTCATACTCAGTACAATGCACAAGTTAAGGTCCTCTATAGTGACAATGGAGGATAATATCTGAATTCTGAATTGCAGCAATATTAGGAAGCATACGGAATCATTCATCGAACTACTTGTACCTATACACCCCAACAGAATGGGGTAACTAAGCAGAAAATAGTCACTTATTGGAAGTTGCCCGTGTTCTATTGATAGGAGCTCAAATCTCATTATCTTATTAGAGCGAAGCACTTACTTCTGCAACATATTTGATCATTTGAGTACCCTCGAGCACTATTAACTTCCAGACACCATCCCAAGCTCTTTATAAAGTGATTTTTGCTCCAACTTTTCCAAACTTACCTCCTCATGTCTTTGTTTGTGTAGAATTCATACATCTTCATATGCATCATCACACCAAGTTGAAATCTTGAGCATTAAGATGTGTCTTTCTTGGGTACGCTGCTCATCAAAAGGGGTACTAATGCTATCATCCTCCAACTCAAAGAATGTTTATTACTTTGGATGTTGTTTTTCATGAATACGCCATGTATTTTACCTCTTAGCCTAAACTTTATGGGGAGTACAAGGAGGAAGTTCAAACTCTAGACTATAATGTTCACATTTCTAATGGCAACCATGATGTGGGTAACTTGGATACAAGTGGTATAAATTTGGATGCTAGTGGTGATGAACATCAACAACCTAGGTCATCCAATCAAGAAGTGGGTGAATTGGATTTAAATGGTATAACTTTGGACCAAAGTCGTTATGCACACCCAGAAATTGAATTCATGGCTCTACTCTCGTTAGAATCCCTTGCACCACTAGCAACTAATACACCAAACTAATCGCTAGCTAAGGATGTTTTGAAACTAGTTAGAAAACAGCTACCACACCGTCACATCAGAGGTATTTCTAAACCCATATCTGAACCTGATCATTCTAGTAAAGTTAAATATCTTATGAGTCACTATGTGTCTAATCATCATTTGTTAGAATCAAATCATTCATTTGCGAATCAATTATCTATTGTATCTATTCCTAACAGTGTGCAAGAAGCCCTAGCTAACCCAAGGTTGAAAGCTATTATGAATGAGGAAATGAGATATGTCGCGACATCCTTTAACGGAGTAGAATAAGGTCGCCCCGAGGGTTGATTCGAACTTTAAAAGGTGATTTTGTTGATTTTCGTGGAAAACATGGTCTGATTGAGTCGCCACTAACCTTTTTGAATGTAGTTAGAACACTTGATTACTACCCAATTAAGGGTAGAATCAGTATGCGTTACCAAAGTAAGGATCGGGAGTTCGGTTATGTGAGGGGAAGGTACTAGCACCCCCTACACACCCGTCCTACGGACAATACCTAATTAATCAAAAATTATCCCAAATTAAACTTAATAGTCTTAAATTTACTCCCCTTTGTGAACTTACAAAAAATGCACATACTACATAAGTATTCCCTTATAAATTAGTACATCCAGAGCTCGGAAAAGCTCACACCCTTTTGTTGAAATCATCGGGATGGAAAATAGAGAAAATATTTTTACAAAAGTACACACCCAAAATTTTTGAAATTTTATAAGATTTTTCTAAGTATGAAAATACTATTGTGGGAGGTTTGTGAACTTATTTGTGGAAGAAAAAGAGTGTCAAAAATGATTTTCAAGTCTCAAAACATTTTTTGGTTTTTCTTTAATCTTTCTAAAATTTTTATAATCTTTTCATATTTTTTTTTTTTCAATTGTTTGAATTGAATCACAAAAAGGATGATTAAGGCAAAATGATGAAAATTAAGTCAAAAATATTTTTAGAATTTTCCTTAATGTTCCTGAATTTTCTATTTTTTTTTTTTGAATTTTTTCTGAATTTTTTAAAACTTTCCCAAAAGTTTTTAATTAAATTAAAAAAAAGGCAATTAAGCCAAAATAACGAAAATTGAGTCAAAAATATTTTTTGAGTTTTTTTTTTTCTAATTTTATCTAAATTTTCTAAGCTTTTTATAATTTTTATGAATTTTTAAAGCATTAAAATAATTAAATACACAAAAAAAAAATACGATCTGGTCTAGGACCAATCTTGGGGACCAAATCGGTTCGGGGGAAGAACTGATCAATGGGGGGTGGTCAACCGATTTAAGACCCGGTTAGGGTCATGGACACGCGTCGATGCTTGATTGGTGAATCATAGAGGACCTGGATGGGCAACGTGGCATCATTGTGACCGTTACTGGGAGATGTTGATCGGAGGGTCGAGAAGCAGCTGCATCGCGCCCATCTCGGGTGGAGATGGAGATTCTAGATTTCATGTTGCGAGGGGAAAGATTCGGGGTTCAAGATGGCTTCTAACACGGGTGATGGCCACCGTTGATGGAGATCAAAGATTCAACGGCGACAATAAGACGCATCAGGGTTGCTAACATAGGAAGATCGTAGTCGTTCTTTGAAGGCTGGGTTCCCACGGTGGAGGGTGATTCTGCATGGATCGCTGACATGGATGAATCGTGGCCATTTGGGGGGAACCTTGATTGAGTAGTGGTGAATTGTGTATGCATGGATCCATGATGTGGCTTTATCCCTAACATTTCAAAAGAAACACAAAATGAATGGCCTAGATTTGGCCGTTCACGACTTTGATTGTGTGGAGATTGGGGGTCTCACGTGTCACGATATGGGGGCACCCAAGTTAAACATATTTAAACCTAAAATTTCCATTTTCTCTCATTTTGTCATTTCTCTCTTAAGTACTCTCTCTCTCTGTTGTCTCTTCGCCCCCCTCATCTCCTCTCTCTCTGTTGTTTGAACACACAAAAACCTTATGGTTTCTTTCTTTCCTCCATGTTCTTCTTCTTTGACCAGCCGAAGCCTTAATGGTTTATGCAATTCCATCAATTACTCCCTATCTCTACTTTGTGAAGCACAAACCAAAATCCTAGCCCCCACCTGTCATTCTCCGCAACCCTAAAAAAAGAAAACCCTATCCCTTCTGCTACTTACTTTCACTCGCCTCCCTCTTTTCTTCCCCCGCTTTTCCCTCAGAGCTCCACTTAACCCCCTAACTCCACATGATTCCCAAATCCAAAGTCCCAACTCCCCTTTCTCAGATTTGAATCCCGACCTCTCTCTTTGAAGCTCTTTCTTTCTGAGGCTCTTCTTTAGCACACCCCACCCTTTCAGAGGACTCACTCAAAAACTTCAAACAAAGCCCCAATTCTCTTGACTTCATTTTCTGTCATAATGGGGAATAGAAAACACCTAGGGCATGTTTTGGAGGAGAAGATTAGTCTTGATCTTGAGGGAGGGGCTCCTTCGGATGCCGAAAACTTGCTCCAAAAAAGGATAAGTGCCCTTTTCCTTTCTTTTTATTTTGTGTTTTTGTTCTTTGAACTCAAATTTTGTTTACAATCTAATATGTGTGTGTTGGGGTTTGAGTGTGATACTATTTTGGTCTGAAATGATGTTTGGGCACTGATCAAGTTCTAGGTTTTCGAATTTGAATGTAGAGGCATGGGTAGAGGTTGAAGATGAGTTAACTTATCTTCAACTCAGGGAATCAAGTTCAATTTGACTCATCTGAGTCAACCCGGTGTGTGTGACTCAGTTAAGCCTGAGTCGGGCTTAATGGGCTCAGGTGGACCCGAGCAAGCCCCCTGAGCATTGATACGTGTTAGGCTCGAACATGTGGGGGCTTCAGGGTTTTGGGCTTGGTCTATTTTGAAAATGGGTTGGTTTTCTTTTTTTAAGAATTGAAATAGGCTACTAGGTTTGCAAAATAGGTCTGGGTTAAATTTTGAAATGAGCCTAAGTTAAATTTTCAAAACAAGCTTGGGGTGAAATTTTAACACGGGCTTTAAGTTAAGTTTTTCAAACGGGCCTGGTTAAAACCAATAGGCCTAGGTAAGGTTTTAAAAATGGGAAATGGGCCTGAGGGCTTTTTTTCTAAATTAGAACTGAGCTAGTTTAAAGCACGAGTGGTCCAATGTGTGATCAAAATGGAATTGGGCTTAGGTGTTTAAAAAAAAAAAGTTATGGGCCAGGGTGATTTAAAAAATGAGTTTGATGTTAGTTCTAGAGGTTCGAACTAAGGTTTGGGTTTGGGTTCAAGTTCAGGTCAAAGTCTGAGATGTTAAATGGGTCATAGGTTTTGGGTGGTTTCTTAAAATAGGTTCAAACCCAAATTCAGATTCTGTTCAGGGGTTCAGGTTTGAATCTAAGACTTAGGGAAGGGGGTACCTACACTTATAGTTCACATACAACACGGTTCAAGATGGTAAGCATTTACCCATACATATATTTTACCTTGGACCTTCCTCTCCTCCAGTCTTCTTTTCTTTTCTCTGTGCATCTGTCACTCTACTCCTCTACTTCTAAACTCTGGATTTTGAATGGGATAACACCTCGGGATGCCTTATGTTTTCTAAATCGTATGGTGTGCTCAGAGAGCTACTTTGATTGCTCTATGGGCTACAGAGCTTTCTAATTTCTCTCTTCTTTCTAACTTTCCAGAGTTCCCCTCTTTAATTCTTTAGATTGTCCAAGTCTCTCTCTATAATTCTATAGAGTTTCTCCCTCTCTTTCTATTTTCTCTCCTTCTCTCAATTTCTACAGGGTGTTATTCAACTCCCTTCTTGTTGTAATTCCCCTTTCCCGTATTTTCTCTATGATTGTACAGTGTTTCTTTGTTTTTTTTTCTCTGGCCGTGTGTGTGCACTGTGCGAGCCTCCATATTTATTGGGACATATCCCCCCGTTTTTCCTTAATAAAAATATGTGACCTGATGTACTTTTTAATAAGCTTTTGACCAGTTAAGTCCCAAAGAATACCCGGTAATTAAACTATGACCCTAAGACTCAAACAAATACCCGATTTTGAATTTGAAAGACCCAATCTGAAAATTTGAAAGGCTCGATTCAAAAATTTTGAAAGGCTCAAATTAAAATCTAAAAACTCAATTCAAAAGTTTGAATGACTCAATTTGAAAATTCTTAGATTCACATTGAAGAAATGGAAAACTAAATTTTCAAAATAAAAGGACTAAATTTTGAATCTTAAAGAACTCGACTAAAAGTTTGAAAAATTCAATTATGAGAACACAATTTTTGAAACCCTAATAAAAAATGCCAATTTTGAAATTAACTAAAGATAGAGAACCTTAGTTTAAAAGGACTCAATTTTTTTTTTCAAAAATACAGAACTCAATTAAAAGAAAATGGTACTAGGACTTGAATTTAAAACTTAAGACTCAAAAGGACTTAATTTTTTAAACTCATGACTCAAAAACTTAATTTTGAAAAAGGGTTTGATTTAGAACTCAAAGTAAACTTTTATTTCACTGAGTCCTCTTAGGGAAGGCCTGGTTAAAATTAGGGTGTCTATAGTTGCCCCTATTTATAGGCTTCATTGCTTCCATGTAATAGTAAAAACTCTCATATGTTATTTGTAACTACAAGTTTGTAAAGATAAAAGACACCTATTTTAACCATGCCACATAACTGCCTAATGCTATCAAATCAATCACGTGTTGTTTCTACCAATCAAGAATGGGAAAAGAGCAAACACGACAAAATGGGAATCTTGCACGATTCCTTAGGAAGTTTGAAGTTAGTGTTTTTTTTTTCGGTTAACAGGGGTTTGTGGTGGCTTACTGTGGATGTAAGAATCCGAGCCATGGTGAATACAAGGATCTGAGTCAAAGTAACACAAGATGGCTTGATGCGAGTGTAAGAATCCTAACCAAAGAGGATATGAGTATTTAAGCCAACTGAAAGATGAGTACTCAGGTTTAGGATTCTAAGTCTCTGGAAAACACTTACTTTACTAGGGATGACCAATCGAGTGTAGGATTTCGAGAGTCTGTGGACTACTCAGGTGTAGAGTCTCGAGAAATGAGATAACCACTCAGGTGTATGATCCTAAGAGCCTAACGACTACTTAAGTGTATATTCTCAAGAATCTGGAGTGCTCAGGTATAGAATCTCAAGAACCAAGGAGATAACTACTCAAGTGTAAGATCCTAAGAGCCTAATGACTGCTCGAGTGTATGATCTTGAGAATCTAGACTGCTCTAGTATAGAATCTCGAGAACCATGGAGATAACTACTCAGGTGTAAGATCCCGAGAGCCTATTGACTGCTCGAGTGTATTATCTTAAGAATCTAGACTGCTCAGGTATAGAATCCCGAGAACTAAGGAGATAACTACTCAGGTGTAAGATTCTAAGAGCCTAATGATTGCTTAAGTGTATAATCTTGAGAATTTGGATTGTCTGGGTATAGAATCCTAAGAACCAAAGAGGTAACTACTCAGGCATAAGATCTTGAGAACCTAATGACTGCTCGAGTGTATTATCTTGTGAATTCGGACTGCTCAGGTATAGACTCTCGAGAACGAAGGAGATAACTACTCAAGTGTAGGATCCTGAGATCGTAATGACTGCTCGAGTGTATGATCTCTAGAATCTGGACTGCTTGAGTATAGAATCCCTAGAACCAAGGAGACAAATACTCAGGTTTAAGATCCTGAGAGCCTAATGACTGCTCGAGTGTATGATTTCGAGAATCTGGATTGCTCAGGTATAGAATCTCAAGAATCAAGGATAAAACTACTTAAGTGTAAGATCCTAACAACCTAATGACTACTCGAGTGTGTGATCTCGAGAATCTGTGGACTTCTTGGGTATAGAATCCCGAGAACCAAGAATGTAACTACTTAGGTGTAAGATCCTAAGAACCTAATGACTGTTCGAGTGTATGATCTCAAGAATTTGTGGACTGCTCAGGTATAGAATCCCAAGAACCAAGGAGATAACTACTTAGGTGCAAGATCCTGAGAACCTAATGACTGCTCCAATGTATGATCTCGAGAGTATAGACTACTCGATGGGAGCTTTGGACAAATGATTAATGATGGCTAAGATGTAGAATCCTGAGCAACAAAGCATCTGAGGAGGACTTGTACCGAATGTAGGATCCCGAAAGCCTCTGGGAAATGAATTCTCAGGTTAAAAATCAATGCTTGGGTGTAGAATCCCGCGGGCTAGACAACTCAATTTGGGCCTGGGTTAGTGCCCCAGTTTCAAAGTAAACAACCCAATTGGGTCCTCAGGGCCAATTTCCCCAGTTTTATAACAAATTGATTAGTTTTTCCTATGTCAGTTGTCCTAGTTTCAGAGTGAACAAATCAACTCAAACCTGGGTCAACTGCCACAGTTTCAAAATGATCAAATCAACTCAGACCTGGGGATACTCTCCCAATTTTAGAGTGAACAAGTCAACTCAGACCTAGGTCACCCCTAGTTTCATTGTGAACAAATCAATTCAGACCTAGGTCAACTGCCCTAGTTTCAAAATAAACAAATAAAATCATACTTGGGTCAATAGCCCCAGTTTTAGAGTGAACAAATCAACTCAGACCTAGGTCAACTGCCCCATTTTCAAAATGAACAAATCAACTTAGACTTGGGTTAACTCCCCCTGTTTTAGAGTGAACAAATCAACTAAAACCTGGGTCAACTGCCCCTGTTTCAAAATGAACAAATCATATCATACTTGGGTCAACTGCCCTAATTTCAGAGTGAACAAATCAACTTGGACCTAGGTCAACTGCCCTATTTTCAAAATGAACAAATCAACTTAGACCTGGGTCAACTGCCCCAGTTATAGAGTGAACAAATCAACTCGGACCTGGGTCAATTGCCCCAGTTTTAAAGTGAACAAATCAACTTAGTCCTAGGTCAACTGCCTCAGTTTTAAAGTGAACAACGCAATTAGGACTTGGGTCAACTACCTCATTTTCAAAGTAAAGGACATGATTAGGACTTGGGGGCCTCCTGCCCACAGTCTCAAAGTAGAAAAAGTAGAGATTGCTTGCACAAGTGTGGAATGGTATATGCAAAGCTTATATAGTAAGACAAGTATGACCGGATGATGCATATATGTTGCTACATGTATGCATGTTGGGATGCATGAATGCATGTATGCTGCATGAAAATGATGCATATTGCATGATATGTATGCATGAAATTCTTTTTTCGATGCACCAGTAATCAACAACCCAATCTTTAATCTTGGCCACGTTTTCAAATTCTAATCCAATATGAAAGCACCTGACTTGGCTCAAATGAAGCTTAACATGAAATCTGACCTAGTTACATTTATTTATTACTAACCTTGGCCATGTTTTCAAATTCCACTCGAATAAGCAAATCTTGGAATTGGGTCTTATTAAAACTTGATATAAAATCTGCCCCAGTTGGATTATTCTATGACTGATTCTGTCCATCATGTAATTTCTCAATAAGAGCCTTAGAGGAAAGTAAATCAGTGAGCCTTGTCAGATACCTCTTTGACTATCCAATCATCTTTTGGAGCTTTTAAAGGATGAAAGGGGTTTTGAGGATGAATGACTATGCATTTTGGACATCAATTTGCTAAATCAAAAGGTCATATGCACAAGATAGATGTTTTGCCCTATTCACATGCTATTTCAAAGGAAAAATTTTAATACCGGTATTTGAGGGTCATATGATAATCATGCTAATTTATCATACTGAATAGCTGATTTTCTCCCTTTTACTGACTGCCCTAATTTGACCGAGGGGCACTTCTTTTCTTCTATCTTGTTCTACTGTGAAACCATTGAAAATCCTCCTTTGCTTAACTATTGCCCCTAGTTTAGTCAAGTTTAACCCATGTTTTGATCTCAAGATGGTATTTAAGACTCGGGACGAAATGTAGGCTACGTATTTAAGTTTCAACGAGAATAAGGAAACTAAGGCTCAAAAACCCCTTTCTTAAATAACATTTTGTGCCCCAATTTGTGGCAAAGTATTTGCAACATATTCCAAACTTGTTATTTGAGCAAGCTACCTACGTACCTTCTTCAGGATCAAGTCATTACGTAGTTTAGACTAAAAAACGAGTCTAGCAATTAATTTGAGACAACAATATGTACCACTTTGGTCAGGACTTTCATTTGAACCATAATATAGGCTTAGGGGTACAGGTCAGAGAAGAAACAGGTTCAATAAGGCTCAAAATTATCAATCTTATCAAGGGTAATCGTTAGTCAAAGATCACATATGAATTATGTCCCTTGTTTCTTAATTTTTTCTTTGTGCATATTATTTTTACTGCTTCTTTTGCTTTTCTTTTCGTGAAGGAATATCGACTTTATTTTCATTTGAATGCTTTTTAGGACGAAATCTTTTTTAAACTGCTCTAGTATGGGGTGTGATCCTTTGATAGGTTAGCCAAGAAATCGGATATTTTAAGCTCAACAGGGCTAGCAAAGGGTATTTATTTTCTCAACTTTTTCTAGGTAGCAGCAAAATGGCCTGCCGTCATTTTGGGTAACGAATTGTTATCTCACATGATTTGCCAGACCTTTGAAAACCCTGAACCTGGTTTAAACTTTTGGGAAAATGACTTTTGATGAAAATGGTTTAATATTCAAGTTCTATGGGTTTAACAAATGGTCAAATAAATGTTTGGTTCTTTTGAAGGAAAAGCTAGTCAGCTAGGAAGGGTCATCTGTCATTCGATCGAAACTTGAGTAATGAATTGACATGACATTCTTGCAATAGCATAGATGTTTTGCTGAATTCCTTCAAGATTTTCAAAACACTACTTTGTAGTAATTGAATTCACAGGGTGAGGAACATTGTTTCTCCTTTTTCTACATCCGCTTCATGGCTTGTTTTATCATAATTAACATCAATTTCTGGCTCATGAATACCGGTATTTTTTTCCCATATTCTCGCACAAGTAAACATTTTTTTGAAATTGAACTCGTGATGCAAGTGATATATGAAAATGCATAACTTCTTTTCATTGATTGGAACAAAAATTCCTAAGATAAATATGTTAAAGGATTACAAAGAGGAAATAATCAAAAAAGAAATAAAGAAGGCAAAAGAATCACACGAAGTGGATTGGATAGTCAAAAGTCTACCAATTTGATGTTTCCTGCTCCTGTGGTTAAAAGAGTAAACCCATCCATTCAATATCTTCTCCTAACATCCTAATTGTTTACTTCCCTTTGATTTGGTAGGGGATTACTTTGGATCCCTGACTGCTTGTCATCGAAAACTAGCCAATTGGCATCCCTCAATGATTGCACTTTGTGCTTAAATTTCCAACAACAATTAATGGTGTGGCCAGGGGAATTGGAGTGATACGCGAACCGAGCATCTGGGTCGTACCATTGCTGGAGGGGATGTCATACAACTATTTCAAGGATGGTTGAGATGAGCTTTCTTTTAAGTAATTGGGGGGAACAAGTCTGAATTGGGGGATGTCATACAACTATTTCGGGCATTGGAATTGACTCCACTCTATTAGGAACCTTTCCCTATGTTTGGACATGTTACTGTGCTGGCATGGGCTCAGAAGAAACCATTTAAGGCCTCATGCCAGCATAGGCTATATAGTTCACAGTAGGTCCAAAGAAATTTTTTTCCTAAACTTCTAGTTTCGGCCTCCTTAATAATAACGCCTCTAAATCATTAAGCTTCTTCATCTCTCTTTTTTACCAGTCCACTTCTTGCTTGATCTTGAGTTTGAATTCGGGCCTTTGGCTTCTCCAGCTTTTATTGTTGTTTAAATCCTCTCTCAGGTGGAAACAACATCCATAAAGTCATGAGGGGTTGCCTCTAAGAGATTCCCAAAGTAGGGATCTTTCAATGTATTCACAAATAGGGAAACAACCTCCCTATCTTCCACTGGAGGGCTTGCCTGGATAGCCATGTCCCTCCATCTATACGCATATTCACTAAACGTTTCGTTGGGCTTCTTTTCCATGCCTTGTAGAGTCATGCGATTGGACGCCATCTCTATCGCATGGCAATATTGAGCCATGAAGGCATTAGCAAAGTCCCTCCAAGTGTGGATCTGAGATCGATCTTGCTAAATATACCACCTGATTATTGTGTCGATTAAGCTATCATGAAAACAATGCATCATCAATTTCTCATCATCTGAATATGCTGCCAATTTTTGACAATAGAGACGTAAATGGGTCCGAGGGCAGTGGGTTCAGTCGAATTTTTCATAATTCAAGACCATAAATTTCAGTGGTAGGATCACCATTGGCACCAGGTAGAGGTCAGTAGGATCAATGGAGCCAAATGCATTAGTTCCTTCCATGGCTCTCAAACGCTCCTAGAGCTCATCGTAGTGACGCTCGGATTCAGATCTATTTGCCCCCATATCTACAATCACTAGAGAAGGCATTCCAATTGTCTAAAATCCCGACATTGGTGCAGTAGGAATGAATGGGGAAATATTCGGTAGTGGGCTCTTTGTGACAATAGGCGGTGGTGTTGATGTTTGCCCATGAACCAAGGTGAAACCCAGAGTATGTGTGGGATCTGAATTTTCCTCATCATCATGTATCTGTACTGCCTTTCCTTTATTCATCAACAACTCCAAGATCTTACTTATTTTGTCATTCATCTCTTCCTATCCCTATTTGAGGCCCATGACCCTATTTTCTAGTGACTCTCCCATGATCTTGGCTTTTCTCCGTGTATTATATGGGTGAGTAAAGGTCTCTATTTTTGTGATCGGGCTTTACTCTTTTCTTCTGTACAGAAAAATCCTTCTTTTAGAACAATGAATGCATGATTATGTTGTGCAATGGGTGCCCATGCATGGATGTAATTAGTGCTCAACACAAACAAAGATATGAACATGCATGCAACCTATCATACTTTAACCAAGGTTCCTGGAAGAGATCACCATAATTTCATTACAAGCTTTACTTATTTCATACAATAATTTGAAAATACAAAAGCCCACTAATTATTCTAAGTGGATCTCATGTCTAGATTTCCGAGCTTACCTCTAACTGCGTAGATTGTGCTTCCCTAAGCTAATTTTGGCCTTTGATGCACTGCATTGGTTATCTATCATTGTAGCACCCCACTTGTTCTGCTCACTTGCAAAGTACAATTGTATTGAAGACTTGGTCGCCTACTAAACCACTGTATCCTCCATGAATGATTCAGATCTCTCCCAGGACCTTGGTAAAATAGATTGGATGCCTATGTGGATGCAATATGTTAGTAATGGCACCATTTAGTTCGAAACAATAAGGCCATACAGAGAAGGATGAAGCTTCTTTCCTAACCTTGGGGTAGGTTTGTATATTTTGCAGGGTTCTGCGGGGCTCTATCCTAAGGAAGGGATCTTAGGGGTCATTATGTGTGGCGAGGCTCTAACCTTATTAATGACTGGTTCCTAGATTGAACTTCATCCTTTCCCGAAGGGATTTGGAAAAAGCCCGTACTAAGCAGAGTGTTTCGTGGGTCCCATCAAGCTCTGCCACGAAGGGATTGATGCTATTACATGATTACGCACCGAAACTGCGTAATTGGACGTTTAACCCGAGTTTTACGATTTATATTTTTAATTAAATATCTAAAATTGTCCAATATTTTAATAAAATGCCAAAATCATCATTCTTGAACTTTATTGCACTATTTATGAAGTTTTGGTAATTTTTTGTCACAGGAAAATTCCCGGGAATCAAAACCGACACTTGTTCATATTTTGTGCATAACTTTTCTGTCTGAGCTCTGATCGAGACGATTCAAATTTTTAGAGAAATAGGAAAGGATTATCTACAACTTTCCTATTTTGATTTTTATGAGATACAAGCTCCAAAAGAGTCAGATTTGCGATGAATAGAGAATGAAAAAAATGAAAAAATATAGCAATTCGGGTTTCCTATTATGGTCTAGGGCTTTCCCCCCCTATCCTATTTAACCCTTCTCTTTCTCTTCCTACATAGGCAGCCCCCATGGCTCCCCATTCTCCTCTTCTCCTTCTTCTTCTTCTTCTTCTTCTTCTTCTTCTTTTTCTTCTTCTTCTTTAGTTTGTTTTTTTTGTTCTTTTCAATTCTGCTTCTCTCCCCTTGTCTCTCTTCCTTCCCTTTGTCTTTCCTCCCTCACTCTCCCCCTTTCCTCTGTTTCTCTTGGCCTCCTCTGCCCTCTTGCAGTATGGCCAGCCTCCTCCACCATCTTTAGCAGTCCCCAAGCACAGCAGAACACTAGCCGACTCCATAGCAGGACCACCAAAGCGCAGCAGCAACTTCTCCAGCACAGCAGCAACTTCACGGCTCCGTGGATTTGTTTCTCTCTCTCTTTTCCTTTCTTTCTTTCTTTTATTTACTTTTCTTTGAATCTTGGAATATTGAAGAAATTTTAGTTTTTTTTTAATTTTATTGGAGTTTTCTTTCTTTTTGTTTAAGTTGAGTAATGTTGAGTATTTCATTATTATTAAATTAATCTCTTTATTTATCTAATTGATAGTTATTTTAATTTAGAATTCTTAATTAAATTCAGATATTTTTTTTGTCGAAATTCGATTTAGTTAGGGTCTATGATTAGTAAAGGTTGTGTTTTTATTGTATTCTGTTATTGTTTATGTCTTTTAAATTTCCGTTGAGTTCATGTTTACATTTAAATTGTGAGTCTTGATTTGATCTCTTAGTTGTGCTAAAGGTTCGATTTTTAGTAGGTTTGTTTTTTTTTTTTACTGTGTGTCTAATTTAGTTTCCATTGTGTGTTTTTAATTCTATGTTCTAGGTTGTCATTTTTAATTAACGCGTGTCCCAATGTTTCCTTGAGTAGATTAGAGTTTCCGTTTTTGCTCTCAATTTCATTGCATGCTAGGTTTAGAGTTTTGCTTGTTTCATGTTTAAATTGTGATATTGTGGTTGCGTATTTTTAATTCCATGTTTAAGGTTTCCATTTTTAGTTAGTATGCTCTAGTGTTTCCTTAAGTAGATTAGGGTTTTTATTATGGTTATTTAATTCCGTGCGTGCTAGTTTTAGGACTTTAATTTGTGTTTTCATTTAAGTTTCCACAATCTTGAAAACCCGAATCTGAACCGAGTTCAGTGCATTTTTGTTTTCGATTGGACGAACGTGAAATTGAGATTAAAATGCATTCCCTGAGGAGACGATCTAACCCTTGGGCTTAATATTACACGATGTAACTCCTATACTTGGGATAGCTTTCGAGCTGCTCATTTTTCAAGTGAGTCATTACACTCTAATTTAATCTTAGCAAGGAAAGCCTGGGTATGGAGTGTGTGCAACTGTGCGAACTGATCCTTTTAGCCTAATCCCTCTACCCCACATTCATGCATATGCTTATTCAAACACAATATTCAAAATTAATCAAAACAATGCAAATATAATATTTACAACTAATCCCATGCTTATTCAACAAACAAGGTATGAACAATTAATCCAAAGTACTTAAACCTATACACAATATTCACAAAATATATGTGCAAACAAGCATTCCACGATATTCACAAAATGACAGGGAGTAATCAAAAGACTTATAAAATTTGAATTGTGGGATAATTGAAAATTAGTCATTGGCTTGACTCTCAAGCATCCCCAGTGCATTCGCCAAGCTGTCGCGACCTCCCTGAACGGAGCGGAATAAGGTTGCCCCAAGGGTTGATGCAAACTAAAAAAGGTGATTTTTTTTTTTTCGTGGAAAACATGGTGTGATGGAGTCGCCACTAACCTTTTTGAGTGTGATTATAAAACTTGATTACTACCAAATTAAGGGTAGAATCAGTCTTCGTTACCAAAGCAAGGATTGGGAATTCGATTACATGAGGGGAAGGTACTAGCACCCCCAAAATGCTCGTCCTAGGGACGATACCTAATTAATCGAAAATTATCCCATATTAAACTTAACAATCTTTAATTTACTCTCCTTTGTGAACTTACAAAGAATGCACATACTATATAAGTATTCTCTAAGAAATTAAGACATCCGGAGCTCGGAAAAGCTCATGCCCTTTTGTTGAAATCATCGGGATGGAAATCGAGAAAATATTTTTACAAAAAATACATTCCAAAAATTTTAAAATTTTATACTAATTTTCTAAGTATGAGAATACTTTTTTTGGGAGATTTGGGAATTTATTTGGGGATGAAAAAGAGTGTCAAAAATGATTTTCAAGTCTCAAAATATTTTTGGGTTTTCTTTAATTTTTCTAAAATTTTCATATTCTTTTCAATTTTTTTTCCAAATTTTTGAATTGAATAACAAAAAGGATAATTAAGGAAAAATGATGAAAATTAAGTCAAAAATATTTTTAGAATTTTCCTTAATGTTCCTCAATTTTCAAATATTTTTTTTTTGAAATTTTTATGAATTTTTTAAAAAAATTTTCGCAAAAAATTTTAATTAAATAACGAAAAGACAATTAAGCGAAAATAATGAAAATCGAATCAAAAATATTTTTCGAGATTTTTCTAATTTTCTCTGAATTTTATGAGCTTTTTTTTATAATTTTTCTAAATTTTGAAACCATTAAATAATTTAATACAAAAAAAAAAAATCCACTTCGGGACTGGTCTTGGGGACCTAAGCAGTTTGGGGGAAGAACCGGTCAATGAGGGGTGGTTAACTGGTTTAAGGCCTGGTCAGGGCCATGGACACGCGTCAGGTCTTGACTGGTAGATCGCAAAGGACTCAGATGGGCAACGTGGCATCATTACGATCGTTGCTGGGAGATGTTGATTGAAGGATCAAGAAGCAGCCACGTTGCGCATCAAGAAGCAGCCATGTTGCGCCCATCTTAGTTGGAGATTGAGATGCCAAGTGTCATGTTGCAAGGAGAAAAAGTTGGCGTTCATGATGGCTTTTGACACAGGTGATCGCCACCGTTGATGGAGATCAGAGATCTAACGGTGACAATAAGACGCGTTAGGGTTGCTGATGTAAGAAGATCGTAGTCGTTCTTTGAAGGCTAGGATCCCATGGCGGAAGGTGATTTTACACGGATCGTTGACATGGATGAATTGTGGTCGTGTGAGGGGAACCTTGATCAAACTGTGGCGAATTGTGTACGCATGGATCCATGACGTGGCTTGATCCCTGGCGTTTCAAAAGAAACACAAAATGAATGGCCCATATTTGGCCATTCACAACTTTAATCATATGGAGATTGGTAGTCCCACATGTCGAGATCTAGGGGTGCCAAAGTCAAACATATTTAAACCTAAAATTTATATTTTCTCTCATTTTTTTCATTTCTTTCTCAAGCACTCTCTCTCCTTGTTCTCTCTTCGCCCCCTCATCATTCGAGGCCTTAATGGTTTCCGTAATTCCTTAAAGCACTCCCTCTCACTACTCTGCAAAGCATAAATCGAAATCCTAGCCCTCACCTGTCTGCAGCCCTAAATAACGAAAACCCTATCCCTTCAAAAACTTACTCTCACTTGCCTCCCTCTTTTCATTCCCCTCTTTTCCCTCAGAGCTCTGCTTAACCCCCTAACTCCACACGGTTCCTAAATCTAAAGTGCCAACTCCCCTTTCTCAGATTTGAATCCCGACCTCTCTTTCTGAAGCTCTTTCTCTCCACGACTCTTCTTTCGAACACCCTACTCTCTCAGAGGACCCACTTACTCAGAAACTTCAAACAACGTCCCAATTCTCTTGACATTAGTTTCTTTCATAATGGCGAACAAAAAACACCCAGGGCATGTTTTGGAGGGGAAGATCAGTCTAGAGCTTGAGGGAGGGGCTCCTTTAGATGTCCAAAGCTTGCTCCAAAAAAGGATGACTGCCCTTTTCCTTTTTATTTTTTTTATTTTGTGTTTTTGTTTTTTGTTCGTAAATTTCTATTAAAATCTACTATGTGTGTGTCAGGGTTTGAGTGTGATACTATTCTTATCTAAAATGATGTCTAGGCACTGATCAAGTTCTAGGGTTTCAGATTTTAACGTAGGGGTAGGGTAGAGGTTGAAGATGAGTTAACTTGTCTTCAACTAAGGGAATCAAGTTTAGTTTGACTCATGTGAATCAACTCGGTGTGTGCAACTCAATTAAGCCCAAGTCGGGCTCAATGGGCTCAGGTAGACCCAAGTGAGTCCCCAGGGTGTTGATACGTGTTGGGCTCAAGGACGCGAGGGCTTCAGGGGTTTGGGCTTGGTCTGTTTTGAAAGTAGGCTGGTTTTGTTCTAAGAACTGAAATAGGTAATTAGGTTTGCAAAATGGGTTTGGGTTAAATTTTAAAACGGGCTTAAGTTATATTTTAAAACGGGCCTTTGTTGAAATTTTAACACAGGCTTAAGTTAAGTTTTTCGAACGGGCCTGGTTAAAACCAATCGACTTGGGTCAAATTTTTAAAATGGGAAATGGGCCCAGGGTTTTTTGTTTTCTTTTTTGTTTTGAATTAGAATTGGGCTTGTTTAAAACACAAGTGGGCCAAGGTGTGTTTAAAATGGAATTGGGCTTAGGTGTTTTGAAAAAAGTTATGTGCCAGGGTGATTTTTAAAATGAGTTTGTTGTTGATTCTAGAGGTTCAAACCTGGGTTTAGGTTCAAGCTTGGGTCAAATTCTGAGATGTTAAATGGATCAAGGGTTTTGGCTGGTTTCTTAAAAGGGGTTCGAACCCGAATTTGGACTCGGGTTAGGGGTTTGGGTTTGAATATGAGACACAAACAAGGGGGGTACTTGCACTTACAGTTCACATACAACATAGTCCAAAATGGTAAGCATTTATGCATACATATATTTTACCTCAGACCTTCCTATCCTCCGGTCTTCTTCTCCCTTCTCTGTGCATTTGTCACTCTGCTCCTCTGCTTATGAACTCTGGATTATGAACGGGATAACACCTCGGCATGCCTTCTGTTTTCTAAATCATATGGTGTGCTCAGAGTGCTACTCCGATTGCTCTGTGGGCTACAGAGCTTTCTAATTTCTCTCTTCCTTCTGACTTTCCAGAGTTCCCCTCTCTGGTTCTCTAGATTGTCTGAGTCTCTCTCTCTAATTCTGCAGAGTTTCTCCCTCTTTTTCTAATTTCTTTCCTTCTGTCAATTTCTACAAGGTGTTATTTAGCTCCCTCCTTGTTTTAATTCCCCTGTCCCTTATTTTATCTATGATTATGCAGAGTTTCTCTTTTTTTTTTCCTTTGCCTGTGTGTGTGTGCACTATGTGAACCTCCTTATTTATAGGGAGGCTGGGAGCTTGATTTGGCACCCAAATTGCTCTCTTCCTAACAGATGTCCCTATCCCTCTTGATTCTTTTAGGGAATAATTCTAACAACTTCATTCTTGCACATGTGATTTTCTTTTTATTTTCAAAATTTCTTTTGGCCACTGATGTGCTATTTTCTTTCTTGTGCACTGGAGGTTTTGGACGATGCACCTAGCTGGCAACCAGGGACGGGAGCTTTTTGCATTTTTTATTTTAAATATATATATATATATATATATATATATTTGTAATTTTTTGTGTGTCTTTTGAATGTACCCACGTACCTCACTGTCTGCAACATCTTCTTCTACTAGCTTGTATATTTTGCTTGAATTTCTTATAACTTTTAGTGCACATGCATTTTCGTATTTCTTGTTGTATGTACTCAGAAGTAGACCTGGCAAAGCGGATCGAGTCGAATAATTCGTGGTGAATAAGGCGGTTTATCGGGTGGAGAAATCATAATCCATACTCGACTCGTTTAAGTGGTGGATTAGGCGGTTTCAGGTTGAATAATTCATGGCAGATGGGCAAATAATCCGCCATTCTCAAATATAATTTTATTAATAATTTATTTGTGTCATAATAATTTAAATTGTATATGACAACTTGCGATTAGTTTGTGCATTAATTTTTCTAGTAATTAATTTAATCATTCAATCATTTATACTAATTAACAAATCGTGATTCATGTAAGTAAAATTGTAAGCATTAAAACATAATAAATTAGTCTCAATCCAACTCAAAATAGAAACTCAAACTATGTTACTTGTGTGAGTCTCTCTAAAATCTAAATTGAATTGCTAGTCAAGATGGATGGTTGTTCCTATCATTTTAAGTGCTTAAGTTCAATCCACCAGTACACAAAGTTTTATCTAGATCCTTTAGCAACCCATAAAACTTTTTGACATCCTCATTCGGCCCTGTGTAGGTTCTCGGCTAGTAGTCTCTTCTCTAGGTGAGCCTTCAAATTCATTCTAATTATGCCTATGCATTTGAAAGACATCATGTAGCATCTTATACATATCACCAACAATATTTGGGACTTATTGCACTTAACTTTCAATATTTCTAGTAAAATAACTACTAAGAATGGTTTTCCAGTAAAAACAATTAATTATTATAATTTAGATTAATCCCACTGAGGTTGTCACGCACTTTCTTTTTGACTCCACCACCATGCATTTGTGCACTTCACACAAAAACTTGCTCTTTTATAAATTAGAAATATAAAGTAGATGATTACTGCCAATTAAAATAAAATTAAGTCATAAGAGGCAAAACCTCTTGGTGTTTAAACATCAAGATAAGTTTGAAAATTTAATTAAATTAATCAGCCAAATGAAGATAGACCATAAGTTTGGAAGATCTATTTAAATCATTCAAATGAAGATAGACCGTATTAGACATAACAAGAAGGAAAAGAGTATTAATGATGAAACTTACCAGCAATTTGCAATGCTTTTACGAAGGGATTAGGTAAGAAAAATAGAAAGGATGAATAGGTGCTTGGTGAGGGTTTCGCTAGGCATGTACTCTACAATGAGTATCCAATCAAAATTCTACAACCTTCCATTTGTTGCAGCTTATCAATAGCTCACCCACGCCTCATCCTAAGAAAAAAATCAAAATCAAATTAGAGACATTCATTAAACCCTAAAAACTGAAGGAGGAGGAGAGTAAGAGGATAAAATTCCTGCAGAGAGCTTGAAAGCAAGGGCTTGGAGATCAAACAAACAGTTTGGAAAGAAGCACCACTGCTACAAATATTTGGATTTTCACTTGGAGAAAGGAGATTGGAAATTATTTTGGAGGGGCGGCAAGAATTGGGAAGGTAAGAGGGCAGCAAGCAGACTAAATAAACCGCTATCGCATGGAGGACAATACCTGCAGTTTCATGATAGCTGGCGAGGGCCGAATGGGCAAGTGTAGACCTAGAAAAGCATATCAAGTCGAATAATCCATGGGGGATAAGGCAGATTATCGGGTGGAGAAATCATAATCTATACTCGACTTGTGTAAGTGGTAGATTAGGCGATTTCGGGTCGAATAATCCAGGGCGGATGGGCGGATAATCTGCCATTCTCAAATATAATTTTATTAATAATTTATTTTGTGTCATAACAATTTAAATTGTATATGACAACTTGCGATTAGTTTGTGTATTAATTTTTCTAGTAATTAGTTTAGTCATTAAATTGTTTACACTAATTAACAACTCCTAATTCATGTAAGCAAAACTGTAAGCATTAAAACATAATAAATTAGTCCAAATCCAACTCAAAATAGAAACTCAAACAATGTGACTTGTGTGAGTCTCTCTAAAATCTAAATTGAATTGCTAGTCAAGATGGATGATTGCTCCTATCATTTTAAGTGCCTAGGTTCAATCCACTAGTACACAAAGTTTTATCCAGATCATTTAGCAACTCAAAAAACTTTTTGACATCCTCATTCGGCCCTGTGTAGGTTCTCTGCTAGTAGTCTCTTCTCTAGGTGAGCCTTCAAATTCATTCTAATTGTGCCTATGCATTTGAAAGACCTCATATAGCATCTCATGCATATCACCAACAATATTTGGTACTTATTGCACTTAACTTTCAATATTTCTAGTAAAATAACTACTAAGAATGGTTTTCCAGTAAAAACAATTAATTATTATAATTTAGATTAATCCCACTAAGGTTATCATGCACTTTCTTTTTGACTCTACCACAAAGCATTTGTGCACTTCATGGAAAAACTTGTCCTTTCATAAATTAGAAATGTAGAGTAGATGATTACTGCCAGTTGAAATAAAATTAAGTCATAAAAGGCAAACCCTTTGGGTGTTTAAACATCAAGATAAGTTGGAAGATTTAATTAAATTAATCATCCAAATGAAGATAGACCAAAAGTTTGGAAGATTTATTTAAATCATTCAAATGAACATAGATCATATTAGACATAAGAAGGACTAAAAGAGTATTCAATAACGAAAATTACCTCCAATTTGCAATGCTTTTAAGGAGGCGTTAGGTAAGAAAAATGGAAGGGATGAATAGGTGTTTGGTGAAGGTTTCGCTAGGCATGTACTCTGCAATGAATATCCAATCAAAATTCTAAAGCCTTCCATATGTTGTAGCTTATCAATAGCTCGCCCACACCTCGTCCTAAGAAAAAGTCGAAATCAAAACAGAGACATTCATTAAACCTTAAAAACTAAAGGATGAGGAGAGAAAGAGGAGAAAATACCTGCAGAGGGCTTAAAAGCAAGGGTCTACAGGTTAAACAAACAGTTTGGAGAAAGGAGATTGGAAATTATTTTGGAGGGGTGGCAAGAATTGGGAAGGTAAAAGGGCAGGGGGCAGACTAAATACCTCGGTTAAAAATTTTCCAACCCAAGAGTTTTGGATGGTTGAACCACGGTTCAGTCACCCGAACAAATTCAACAAAGAAAGCTATTTTTTGAAGTTTGGCTGCTTGAGTATGAGTTCGGTTTGCTGAAATCGGAGATTCCCACACTGTCTGCGATTCGGGTGCTTGGCACTGAGTTCGGTAGCTCGAGGCAATTTTGAACGTGAAGTTCAGGCTGCAGAGTTGGTGGGAAAAGTTAAAAACAAGGTTCGGTCATCTGTGGACGGTACATTCAAAATGGTTCAGTCGCTTGAAAACCATGTCAACAAGTTGACTCGTCAAGGGTTCGATTGCCTAAGGTGTTTTGAAAACCTAGGGTTCGGTCGCCCGAAGCCCCACAATTTTTTCCATTAAGTCCTGATTTAATTCAACTTATTCCCTAGATATTATATGTGATTTTGGATACTATCTTATGTATATTTTCAAGGACCTAAGGTCTTTCTAAGGTCTTTTGAGGACTACCGAAAAAATCCGATGTTTGTTGACCAAAGGGTAATCCTTAAGGTCATTATAAGGTCTTGAGCTTTTCAGTTCCTACATGCGTGATGTGTAGTGATTATTACATATCTTCTCCTATATTACTATTACAGACCCAAATGAGCATAAAATAAATTACAACAAATGAATCTTCAGGGTCTTTGTATTCTTCAAGTCACTGTGTGTCGTATGATATTACCAATTGATCCTGCACACAAAATTGGAAAACATTAAATACCTTGTATTTTTCATTATAAAAAATGAGATAGGACTCAAAAATTCAACATAATTGATTACGATGAAACTTATACCCCTATAGCAAGACTTGAGGCCATTAGCATGTTACTTACATTTGCTTGTTTCAAAAATTTTAAACTATTTCAAATGGATGTCAAGAGTGCATTTTTAAATGGATTCATTAATGAAGAAGTATACGTTAGACAACCCCTAGGTTTGGAGTGTTATACTCACCTTGAGTATGTCCTCAAACTCTCAAAAGCCCTATATGGACTCAAGCAGGCACCAAGAGCATGGTATGAATGTTTAAGCAAATTTTTCTTGGAAGATGGCTTCACAAGAGAACAATTTGATACTACCTTGTTCTTGAAACATAAGGAAAATGATATGTAGGTCATTTAGATTTACGTAAATAATCTGAATGAAATTATGTGTAAAGAATTTGCCCAGACTATGTAGGAGACATTTGAGATGAGTATGATGGGCGAATTAACTTTATTCCTTGGTTTGCAAATCAAACAATTGAAAAATGGAATATTCATTAATCAAGCCAACTATGTCAAGGACATGCTTGAGAAATTTGGACTTGAAATAGGAAAACCCAAAGCTACCCCTATGAGCACAACAACAAAGCTTGACAATGATGAAAAATGGAAGAATGTTGACCAAAAGCTATATAGAGGAACGATTAGTAGTTTATTATACCTCACTTATAGCAGGCCAAATATTATGTTCAGTACTTTCTTGTGTACTAGATTCCAATCATGTCCCAAATAGTCACATTTTAATGTTGTTAAGCGAATATTTAGATACCTTGTAGGAACACATGACTTAGGACTCTTTTACCCCAAGAATGCTCCTTTTGATCTCACTTGCTACTCATATGCTGAATATGGAGGGTGCCAAACCGATAGAAAGAGCATTAGTGGAACATGTCACTTTCTAGGACATTCACTTGTATCATGGTTTTGCAAGAAGCAAACTTTGGTTGCTCTTTTAACCACCAAAGCTAAATACATTGCAGCCAGTAGTTGTTGTGCACAAGCTTTATATATGAAGCAACAACTCTAGGACTTTAAAATTTTGATAAAAGGTACATCAATCCATTTTGATAATACTAGTACCATCAGTGTCTCAAAAAACTCGTGGTTACACTCTAATACAAAACACATTGAGATTAGGCACCATTTCATTCGAGACCATGTGCAAAAAGGAGGTATCGTACTAGTTTACATCAACACCTATAAACCAATGGCCGATATCTTGACAAAAACCCTTAATGAGGAGAGATTCTACAAAATTAGGCATGAACTAGGCATGTGTACTCTTCAAGACATCTTTTAAAAATATTGAGGGTTTTTAATCTTATGGCAAAAAGGAAGATTGTTTGGTACAGGACCAAAACTATTGACAGTTTCAAGGCACCTTGAAAAACTGTCTATGATTTTAGATAGGCAGACAACTTTACTACTAAATCGACGATGGTTTTTTGGAACCCAGAAAAATCGTCTATGGTTTTAGCCAGGCCGACAGCTTTAGTACCAAACCGGCGATAGTTTTCTAAAACTTAGAAAAATGGTTGACGGTATTTGACGGGCCATGACTTCTTTAAGTTATTAAAATATCAATTTTTTTTTGAAACTCCCTCCTTTGTATTCTGCTCTATCCTCTCGAACACCCTCTCCAAACCCTTTTCTCTCCTCTCCTCTGCTCGTCATTACTCAACCATTCCCTAGGGCACCTCAATCCACTTATATCTAAGCAAGGTCATCTAGGAAAAAGGCCAAGGTCGCTGCTCGCGAACCCTCAGCCTCTCCACCTCCCAGCGGCTCATCCTCATCCCTTAAGGAATCTACCTCCACCTTTCAGTCTGAGGAACATATCAAGAAGTACTCTAAGGAATGGCAGTGCCTCTTCTCCTCCCAAGAAGCTCGTCGTCGTTACCTATCGGTCACGACTCACGGGAACATTGTAAGTGGCAAGATTGTTCCAATTAATTTCCTTCAAACCCACCTTCATAGTTTCATTGAAAAATTTAGGAGCATTGGTTGGGAATTTTTAATTACCAGTGACGAGTCTATGTTACCTAACCTTGTCAAAGAATTCTATGCCAACTTTGTTGACAGCACCTCCGATGAACCCACACACTCAATGATCAGGCATCAAGAAATTTCTTTAGACGCTCAAACCCTATGTGACATCCTTCAATGTGACTGCTATGACATTACCGGTCTCCTCAACAAAGGCTGGCATATGCATAGTAACTGGTATGACCATCATATGGCCCTCAAATTAGTGACTGGTAATCCTCAGATACCAAAAGTAGCAAACCCAAAATCCAAGGATCTGACGTAGAATTCTGGATCTTGCATCATATGATCACCTATAACGTCTTCTCTAGACATGGCGGATGCAACACGGTGACACTGGCCGATATATTCATGATGTATTGTGTATGACATGGCCGTGGGATTGATTTGCCATCTCTTCTGATGCACGTAATGGAAACTAACCTCCACAAAAAGAATGGATGTCTTCCTTATGGACATCTCATTACAGCCATATTCAACCATTATGACGTCTGATTCGCGGGTTCTATGTAGGTGTTTCCTAAACCAAAAGATGAATACTCAGAAGCTACCTTGTGATATATGCATTTTGTAAAAGATGCATGTTGGCCTAATAAGGCTTAAAATTCTTATTTTGATGATAACAAATTAATGATATGTTTAATATGTTTCAAGTAAAATTTTTTCAGGAAAGTGACAAAGCCCAAGTGCATAAAGAAGCCTATGGATTACAAAGAATTCTTGAAGAACACAAGTATAGTTTATGGATTACAAAGAATCCTTGAAGAACACAAAGAAAAGCTTATGGATTACAAAGAGCATGAGGAATAAAATTATACTGGTGAAAAGCTCAAATAAAAGATTGAAACAACAAAGATGATGGAAGAACAAGATTGAAGATTAAAGAATTATATTTTAGGATGTTCTTAATGTAAGTACTTCAAAGGTTAAACTCAAATATAAAGTGGTTTGAAGCTTATAAAAAATCAAAAATATTTTTTTAAACATATATACTCTAAAAAGTTTTTTTTTTTAATAAATAAAAAAGGCTTCAAAAGAGAAGATTTTTTAAACCATGTTTCTAAACATATTTATTTCAAAATATTTGGAAATGAATTTTAGGAATCTTTGGGAGTAATTGATGGCTTCTAAAAACATCTATAAATAGTCAAAAGCTTCAAAGGTTTAAAATAGTGATCATAGAGGCAATATTGAAAGGTTTTTGAAATTAAGCAATTCTCAAAAGTTTCAGATCCTGAAATCTTCAAAAGTTTCAGATCCTGAAATCTTCAAAAGTTTCAGATCCAGAAATCTTTGAAAGTTTTAGATCCAGAAATCTTCAAAGTTTCAGATCCAACAATCCTCAAAGTTTAAGATCGAGCAACCTTCAAGTTTTTTAGATCAAGCCACTTTTCAAAGATTTTTAAATCAAGTGATTTTCAAATATTCAAATTTCTCAAAGGATCTAAAATTTTCTTGTGCTTAAACTTTCTGATCTGATATTGATTTATATTTTTGAAGCAAAGCTTTAAAAAATCAGAATCTTTCATTTTCTTTGAAAAATCATTTGGTAATTCATACTAAGTGTTGAACTTCAAATTTCTTATATTTGAATTACTTTGGAGTATAAGTGAGCTGATCATTGTACTAATCTACTCTATTGTGAGAGTTCTCTTTTGTATACAAATTTCTTTATCATCATTCTTAAACGATTCCGAGTTGTTGAATCGTTGGACCAAACAAGGGGTTATTGTTTGGAGAGGCGGGCTCTAGCCTAACAGAAGGAGTGGTTGTAAATTGGTATTGTTCCACCAGGTAACGGAACTGATATAGTGGAATCCTTTGGTGTTTTGCCAAAGGCGAGGACGTAGGCTGTATTGAAGCCGAACCTCGTAAGAATCTTGTGTCTTTCTCTCTGCTTTACTTCATATTATTTGCTTGCTATTGTGGTATGATTTAAATGTGCAGGTTGCAGATTCTTGAGTGAGAAAGAAACAAAGGTACTTGATATTTAGAAAGTACGTTTTGATTAATCATTTGTGGAAACCCAAAAAGGGAGTACGTTGGTTAATCTGCGAAAATCTTGATCAAGTAAAGTGCATACTAAGAGTTTACAGAAAAATCAACTAAAGCTCTAATATTTTTGGTTGAGTGATTGAATTACGTTGATTTCATTAATTGACTTGTGAATTTAAATTTCAATATTTTTAAGTGTAGTTATCTTTTATATATCTTGTTTTTTGGGAATTTAAAATCAATAGCTTAAAAATCATTAAAATTTAAAAAGAATCCAATTCACCCTCCCCCCCCCCCCTCTTTGGAAGCTATTCCTCATTTCAATGCACAAACCTCAATGTGGATTAAACTAGGTCAATAACCCATGCCTCTTATTTAGGACCAAGAAGAAATGGTTGAAGAAGCAACAGTTGTAAAGAATCCCAATGCCTTCATGAACATACCTAAGGATCTTGAGCTGCCCCATGAGTCGGTTATGCAACGCCTAGGAAGGATGGAACTCGAACACCACGCTCATTTTGACTCCATTGACTCCACTCTAGCGGCTATGCAGTATGAACAACGTGCTTATTTTGACTCCATAGAGTAGGCTCAGGCAGCTCATATGGCTCACATCAACTCCAACTTTGCTGAAATCATGAAGCATCTTCGCTGAAACCCCTAGGCTCCTCTAACCACTTTTTAATGATGGCAAAAGGGGGAGAAGGATGGTGGTAATGGTGGGTAATGGTGGTCATTTTCTTTTACGATTGGTGGTAATTTTTTGTGACTGGTGTTAACTTTTCTGTGAATGGTAACTTTTTTCTAAAATGATGGTATACTTAACTGAAGGTTAACATTGCAATTTTTTGCAAGAATGATGGTATATTGGTTAACACTTGTATGCTTTTACGCTGTTCATTAGATGACTTGCTCTTTTGTTCTTAGTCATTTTCATCTTGCGTAACTATTGAAAATATTGGCTTGCGTTGGAAATACTGCTGAATTATTAGATACACTAGTACTATATTGATTTATCTATGGTAAGACATACTGAACTGCTTGTGGATATACTAAACTATTTGTGGATATTCTGAACTATAAATTTAATAGGTTATTTTAGAAAATGCTCTATTTATAGACGGCATGCTGCCGAAATTTCGTTTGATCTTTCCCAAAATAAAACATGATATGATGATCACTAAGTACATATATTAAAAGGGAAGAACCATTGCATTTTTCTTCAAACATATGGCATATTTTGAGAAGGGGGGGGGGGGGAGGCATTTTGGTTGAAAACTTATCAAAATAACACAAATGGTTTGTCATCATCAAAAAGGGGGAGAATGTTAGCCCTAGTGGCTATGGTTCCCCACTCTAGTTTGTTTTGATGATAAAAACCCATTAGTGGTTCTTTAGTTTACCAATATCTTTCCTCAAGTCAGTGCAGATAGCCAGGTGAACTCTAAAGCAAGCATAAAAATTAGATGAACCTTAATGAAGTTATAAGCAAAGACATACACAAGGAGTACTCAAAGGCACAACCAGTTGAAGTCCACATTTTGGGATTATATTTACTAGTTTTTGTGTGAGGTAGAAATCCCTTGTAGCTCTTACAGTATGATATGGGCAAGAACACTCAACAAGAGATTGAGCAACTGCATATGCATGCTAGGTCATAGGATTATCAAACTTAATTAGTATTCAGACATATCTTTGCAAGATATCCTACAACTAAACAAACGTTTATAAGGACAAGTTTTTTAACCAGTTAGTATTTCAACATTTTACAAACTTGGTCCTCATTTTAGTTAAACACTAGTCAAGCACCCAATAAATGTTTTAAAATAAGTGCTTAGATGGTTTTCTGAAAAAAAGAAAAAAAAAAAGGTGTTGCCTACAAAAAACTGGCGATGGTTAGAAGTGTGCCAAGAAAACCGATGATGGTTTGAGTGGAGACTGCTGTCCTTATAGAAAACTGGTGATGGTTTGGAGAGTGCACAAGAAAACCGGTGACGGTTTGAGTCAAGACCGCTATCCTTATAGAAAACTGACGACGGTTTCTAGAATGATTAGGAAAACTGTCGACGGTTTCTGGCAGAGATAGAACACATTAAATGATTCTAAAACAACTAGTTATCATTTTGTCTAGGCTCAATAAATTCGCAACGGCTACCAAATGGCTAGTTCGTCCCCTTGGCTATAAAAACAACCCTTCATCATTTATTTAAATCATTGATTGAGCACTTATTGTTAGTGAAGTTAGTTGAAGCATTCATTCTCATCTTGACTTGCTCAAAACTCTTTTACTACTTATTCTTGTCTACATATCACTTGCTAAAAGATAGTAGTGTGAGGTTTATACTTGTATCATCAGCTCAAGTAGGAGCATTCTACATTGTATCAACTTGCTTTCAAATTATTGGGAGGTTCTTTGTGAGCCATTGAAAGGTGCTTCTTGGTGAACAGCGCGGTATAACTCTTGGTGAGCAGCTAGATTGTAAAGGCTTCTCCGCCAATGAAGGATCGTTGCTTAGTGGATTTGGGGAATCCTTGAGTTGGTCTCAAGGCATGGACATAGGCTTGGTGTCGAACCATATTAATATCGCCGTGCTAAGCTTTTCTTATCCTTCCTCTTTCATATTGCTTGCTTGTTATTATTTGCCTTGAATATAAAATGTGATATAATACTCTTGCATCTTGTCAAGATAATTTTGTGATTGTAGAAAATTTTCAAATCCGTGAAAAATGCGCAGAACGTCTATTCACCCCCCTCTAGCGACACACCTAGGTCGACAAGGTCCATAACGGTCATATTTTAAAAGAGTCTATAAATAGCCCCTCATAACTCTTTTATTAAAAAATTTGATTATATTGAAAATCCTCTCAAAACATTTTTTGTGCTTTATTCATTTATACTCTCTTACTTTTATCATTTTGAAAATCTTTTTTAGAGAGCATAGGTTTCCCTTCACTTCTTTCACTTGCAATGTTATTGCATTTGAGAGTTGTTTAAGGATCATTTATTTGGGGCATTCATTCCATCGTACTAAATCTTTTACTCTCCTTCATCTTTTATTTTTGAAAAACATTTTTTAGAGTAAGCATATAGTTTCTCCCATGCATTTTACTTGATAAATATTTTTGGACAAACTTATTATAGCTTGGGAATCTTTTTGTATCTCCATTGCAAGATTCAAAAGCTCACATATTCTTTATTGCAAACATCTTTTTGAGCAAAAACCTTAACTTTCCTTGAACTAAATTTTTGAATATTATTTTTGGAGAAAGTCTTTGGGTGAGTAAAAATAACCTTGAGCTTATATTCATCTATATATCTTTGCTTGAAAGGCCTCTTACTTTTTTTATATTGAGAAAATTATTTTTCATACTCTCAGTTTAAATTGGAAAATATTTTTGAGAGAAAAATACTCATACTCTATTGAGCTTAACTTCATATCATTTAAGAGTGCATATAAGCTTAAATTTGTATATCTCTACTTATTTGAGAAGCATTCATATTTGTACAAAAATTTATTTCATATTTTTGTATTTCAAGTGTGGCCTGAAGAGGGTGACTCTACCCTGTAAGGAGAACCGGTTCGACTCCACCCGGTACGTAAGCTAGGGAGACTCTGTCCTACAAAGAGTGTTGGCCTTACAAGGCTTAAAACCTTGTTATCTTGTTTTGATGCTAACAAACAAGTGAAATTTAACATATTTGTGTAAGTAATGTTGTTTCAGGGCTCATATATGAGAAAGCAAGGTTAAAGTGCCCACAAGGATCAAATATGATGAAAGCAAGGTCAAAGTGCTCAAGAGGATCAAATGAAGCTTAAAAGTGTCCAAGCATGAATTTAAAGAAGATATATTAAACCTTAAAGAATATGAAGACATGAATGAGTTCTTGAAAGCCAAGGTTTAATATTAAAGTCCAAAGAGCCAAAGAAAAGCAAAGTGAGAAAGCTCAAAGAATATGAAAGCTTGAAACTTGAAGAAACAAAACATGAAGACTCAAGAACCTAGAATGAGAAAAGTTTTAGAATTTTTCATGTAAGTACTTTAAATGTTTAAAATATCGTTTGCAATATTTTGCAATATTTTGAAACTCTTAGGTTAACTTCTTGGACCTAAATACCTTTTAAAATATCTGTAAAATAATTTTATAAAGTCAAAAATTATTTTAAAAGGGTTAGAATCATTTTTGGAATAAAAAGCACCAAAAAGGGTTTTTCTGTTTGCTGTCAATTTTTATGCAGCCGTATTCAGGTGTATTTTTTAATATCAAAACTTCATTATTTTAAAAAGTTATGAACATAAAAGTCTTAGTATTTTCTCTTAGCTTTCTTTTGACACCAAGAAAACCTAATTTGGAGTTATACATAAAAAGTTATGGCTAAAACACTGAAATAGGGTTGCTGCTGTCAGTTAGCTGAACACTGTTCACAGAGGGACTTCAGATGACTGAATAGATGACTTCAGTCGACTAAAGATTAAGCTCAGTCAACTGAAGATTTTCTGGACAGAATATACAGTAGGCAGTAGCAGTTCAGTTGACTGAACTTGAGACTTCAGTCAACTGAACACTGTTCAACGGGCAAAAAATTTAAAACTCTTGTTTTCAAAATATAGCCGTTTGAATTCCAAACTTTCTAAAATTTTGGGAAACTCTCAAAGGAAACTTTTGCAACATGGAAACAAGTTTGAAAGCCTATAAATACATGATTTTTCAAATCAAAACACATCCAAGAATTGAAAAATCTGCTTGTAAAGTTGAAAGCACTCTTGTTCTTCCAAAAGCTCTCTTGCTCACTCATTGCAAATCTATTTTGCTGAGAAATTCTGAAATGCTAATTATTCCTTTTTTGAATTCCTACTTCTAATCCTCTTCTAAGAAGGATATTGGTGAATTCTATATTTGACCTTCATTGTATTTCATATTGGTATTTTACATTCAAAGTATATAGTGCTAAAATTGTACTAACTTGCTCTTTGAGAGAGTATACTTGTATGCAAATCTTATCTTGTGTTTCTTATAGTTCTTTTATGTTCCAAGGGTCGTTTGGATCATTGGCTAAGCAAGGGGACATTGCTTAGAGAGGCGAACTCTAACCTATGTAAGGAGTGACCGGACGAGGGAATATCGTTTGGAGAAGGCGGGCTCTAGCCTTAACAAAGGAGTGTTGTAATCGGCGTTGTTTCACTTGTCAACGAAACTGAACTAGTGAATCCTTTGGTGGTTTGCCAAAGGCAAGGATGTAGGCTGGGTATAAGTCGAACCTCGTAAAAATCTCCGTCTCATTCTCTCTTTCCATTACTCTTTATTTTCAGTATATTTAAATTGCGTGGATGGTTTAAAATATGGGAATCATATAAACTACATATATTTGGAAAATCAAACAAACTTAAGGTTTAATTTTGATTTGGGTTGCGAAAATCGAAAGGGAGTACGTTGGTTACACTATATCTTGCGGAAACCTTACGGGAGTACGTTACTTGGTTAACATCCCAAAGATAAATTTACCAAGAGTTTATTTGAGTTCTAAATATTTGGAAAGAATGATTTGATTCATCTATACAGGGCTTTACATCAGCAAACATAAATTTTTATTCATTATAGGGTTTGGTTCAAATTTGGCAAATATAAACAAACAACCATCTTAAGTTGTTATATTACCAAAGTGCTGAATACTTTATATCTTGGTTTGGTTGTTTGTTGTTTAACTTACACTTGGAAAATAAATTGATTGTTTGGTTTGAAGATTGCGTTTAATTGATTGGTTGTTTAATTAAGTTGTTGTGTGATTGGTGAAATTAAAAAAATAAGTTAAAGAATTGGTTAAGTGTTTAAAGAAGTTAAGGATTCTTAAAAAGAAGTTAAAAGAAAGTTTTAAAAGCCAATTCACCCCCCCCCTCTTGGGAAGCTATTCCTAATTTCAAAGAGAACCAATTTGACTTTGCCCAAGTGAGCTAGGGAGACTCCGTCTTCTAAGGAGAACTGGTTTGGCTCCACTCGGTAAGTGAGTTAGGGAGACTCTGCCCTGTAAGGATAACCAATTTGGCTTTGCCCAATAAGAGAGCTAGGGAGACTCCGCTCTATAAGAAGAACCGGTTTGGCTCAACTTGGTTAAGTGATTTAGGGAGACTCCGCCCTGTAAGGAGATATTGTAAATGACATTTCTCTACCTGGTTAAGTGAGCAAGATAGTGGAATCCTCAAGCGAGTTGGCTTGAGGTGGGGACGTAGGCAGGATTGGCCAAACCTCGATAAAAGATATTGCGTCTCTCTCTTTCTCTTCACTATTTATCTTTCCTGCACATGTATGTTTATATTTCACTTATTGTGTGCATGATTTAAATATTTTCATATATTGACATTTGAATTAGTAATTGCTTAGAGAGACCTTAGGTTGTGTTATACTGCTTGTGGATCTTAAAATAGAGATAAATTGACTTGGGAAGTTTTAAATACCCAATTCAACTGTCCCCCCTCTTAGGAATACACCATTGCTGTCTACTTTCCTATAAAAAAATTGACATAATATTGAGGACCAAAATCCTTCTCAACTCTTGCTCTTTTACTCCTTATAGGCTTAATCTCAAAATTTGTTTTATTCTTTAAATTAGGTGCAAATGAGCTAGATTCTGAAACAACATTATCACCAATGTTTTTACTACCACCATCTTTAGTCATAAAAGGAAACTTCTCTTCATGAAAGATTGCACCCCCTAATTCAAAGATAACATTATTCTCAATGTCTGAAAATCTATAAGTTTTACTATTAATAGAATTTCCAAGAAAAATACAAGTAGAAGCACTAGCACCTAAATTAGGTCTCGTGGGGTCTGTGAGCCTTACAAAGGCTAAACAACCCCAAACTCTAAGATAATCTAAACTAGGCTTATGCCCTCTCCAAAGTTAAAACGGAGTAACTTTAGTCTTTTTGTGTGGTACTTTATTCAATACATGACAAGCAATTAAAACTGCTTCTCCTTAAATACTAGGAGGTGCACCTATTCTATTAGCATGGCATTAGCAAACCTATTAAAGTTCTATTCTTCCTCTCAGGCACACCATTTGATTCAAGCGAATAAGGTGGAGTAACTTCATGGATAATTCTGAAAGATTCTACAAATAGTTAAATTCAAAAGATTCAAACTCACAACCTCTATCACTTCTAATTCTTTTAATTTTTCTACCAAATTGATTTTCAACTTCGAGGAGGAAATTTTAAAATTTTACAAAAGCATCACACTTTTATTTTTTTAGCAAATATACATGTGTAAATTTTTTAAAAATCATCAATAAAAGTGATAAAATATGTATCTCCTCCATGAGTTAAAATTCTTTCAAATTTACACAAATCTGTGTGAATTAAGTCTAATAATTCAATATTTCTTTCAATGTTTTTATGAAGCCCCCTTGTTATTTTAGCTTTACTATGTGATTCGCATTTATCAAAATCCTTATCAACATTTGGAATTAATCCCAAGCCACTCATGATTCCTATATATCTACTATTAATATTATAACATAAACGAGTACGCCAAAAATTTAACGAAGAGAACATATAAACAAAACCTGAAGAAGTTATATTGTTACTCTCAATGCTTAATTTTAACATCCCATCACAAGCATAAACTTTGCCCACAAATATCTCATTCTTTGTAATTACATATTGGTCAAATTCCATGATTTGTTTAAACCCAGCCTTGTTAAGGAGAAAACCTGACACCAAACTCTTTCTCATAGAAGGGGTAAAGTATGCATCTTTTAATACTAATACTCTTCTAGAAGTAAACTTCAATTCAACCTCACCACTTCCAAGTACCCAAGTGGTCTGTGAATCACCAAGTATAATAGCTTTGGGTTCCTTAAAATGAGTATACACCTTGAACCAAAATTTATTATAACAAACATGTCTATTAGCACTTGAATCTACCTACCACCCCTTAATATTGTGGATCATATTTATATCAGTAAGAATCGCAACAAATGGTTCCTCAAGTATATTAGATTGAGGAATAGACCCACATTTTTTAAATCTGCAAAATTGAGCAATATGCCCACTTTTGCCACAAACATAACAAACATTGTTGTTTTACTTGTAAGGGGGTCTTTGGTTCAAACTTTTTTGAGTAGGGTTGCCCCTATTCATTTTGTGAGGTCTACTATTATTTTCCATATTTCTCCTTTTAGGCTTTAACTGATGCTTTTTAGAAAAAAGATAGACCTTTAGGCAAAGTATTATGTTCATAAGCAATTAAATTTTCCTTTATGGTATTACCATTATTGGTATTACCACTTTCTTACATAATTGCCTCTTGCCCTCTTGCCTTCTCCTCTATGCGAATTCGAGTGATCAAGGTTTCAAGAGACATATCTTTCTATTTGTGGCGCATGCTCTTCTTGAATTCTCTCAAAGATGGGGGTAACTTGTCAATAATTCCAGCCACAATGAGATTTTCTCCAATCTTGATTCATTCTGAAGTAACCTTTGTCACTATAATTTGAAAGTCTTGTGCTTGCTCCATAACTAATTTTTTGTCCACCATCTAATAGCGAAAAAGTCATCTAGCTGCATATTTTTTCCCTCTTGCATCCTCAGTATCATACCTATTCTGCAAAACCTTCCAAATTTTCTTTGCGGAGGAGTAAGTAGTATCATAATAATCATAAATGAAAGTTGAGGTGTAGTCCCAAGAGGGGGGGTGAATTGGGTTATTAAAAATTTCTTTTAATTCTTTTCAAGAATTCTTTACCACTAGTTACTCTAACAAACACACAGCAAAGCTTTTTAATCACTTAATCAATCCACAATTCAATACTTATCACACCAAAAGTAAACACAACATAAAAATTCAACCAACCAATTTTCAATTAAAGTAATCAACCATAAAATACCCAACCAAGATATAGTATGCAACTTTTTGATAAGTTTCAGCTTTTATAGCCTTGTGAATATATGAGTTTATTTCAAGCCCTGTATTGAATGAAATTGATTTCTCAATATGATGAACAATATAAAATCCAACACTCCTTTTAAGAACATGGACTTTAAATAAACTTTCAGTTAATGAGTCTTGAGTGTTAACCAATCAACGTACTCCCTTATGATTTCCGCAATTTGTATTGATCAACTAACATACTTCCTTTCGGTTTCCGCAAATCCAAAAATCAAATTAATCTTTAGTTTATTTAATATCCAACCCATGCAGTGTATATGATCAACAATTAAATTCAACCATGCAGTTAGTATATGCTGGAATTTAAAGAAAGTAAGGAAAGAGAGTGGCACCATGTTTTTTATGAGGTTTGGCTTATCCCCAACCTACGTCATTGCCTTAGGCCAATACCACCTAAGGATTCCACTATATCGTTCCTTTCTGAGCAAAACAAACCATTACAAGCAATACCCTACGCTCAAACACTCCTTCAGTAGGCTAGAGTAATGCCTCTCCAAGCAATACCCCACACTTAGTCACTCATTCAATAGGCTAGAACAATGCCTCTCAAAGCGATACCCCACGCTCAATCCAACAATCCAACAACCTAGAATCGTCAATCACTACAAGAAACAATAGATAATCTCAGTGTACAATAAAACTCTCACATAGAGCTTATTAGTACAATTTCAAATACTAGATACTTCAATATTTAAATATCAAATTGAAATAAGATTGAAGCTCTAGTAAGATTTCACTAATATCCTTCTCTAGATGATGATTAGCAATAGAAATTAGAGTAGGATGGATCAGCACTTCAGTATTCTCAGCAAATCAGATTTTGCAATGAGTGAGCAAGAGAGAGCTTTGAAAGGGCAAGTGTGCTTTCAGCTTTGAAATGGATTTTTCAATTCTTGGTGTTATTTGATTTGACAACCCATGTATTTATAGGCTTAGAAAAGTAATTCCATGTTACTCAAGATTACTTGAAGTATCCCCCAAGTTGTCATAAATTTTGGGACACAAGAAACCTTTATTTGAAATTTAAAATATTTAAAATTTATAACCATTAACAGTATTCAGACGACTGAAGAATCGGGTTCAGTCTTCTGATGTTCCTTAACATACTGAAAAATTTGAATTGGCTACAGGGTCTGACGATTGAACTGAGGGTTCAGTCTTCTAAGTGTGTACTGCCTCTTCTATATTCTTTCGGAAAAATCTTCAGTAGACTTAACTAATTCTTCAGTCTTCTAAATAAATTCTTGAGTAGAGTAAATGAAATCTTTAGTCTTCTGAATTACATCTTCAGTCTTCTGAGGGTGCACTTCATTCGTATGGACAGAACAAATTCAAATTTTTCATTTTAGTTTTCAAAAATCCTTTTTGCTCTCTTGCTTTGATTTCTTATAAAACATTTGTTGGGGTTTTAAATAAGGTCTCTAAGTCCATAATTACCCCTAAAGAGCTTTCAACATATTTCGTAAGATATTTACAACATGAAGTACTTGCATCATACTCCTTAAAGCCTACAACTCTAAGCTTTCAAGTCTTCCATGATATTTTTGCTTTGACTCCATCTTGTCTTCAAACTTTAATATACTTTAGTAAGTTCTCATTCATGCTCTCATGATCTTCAAGCTTTATTAGATCATCTTTGAATTCATGCCTTTTAAACTTCATTTAATCATCTTTCTTTGAAGTATAAGCTTTTATTGATCTTTGTGAGCACTTACATTGTATTCTCTTTCTTGAGTCTCATTACATCATCACTTAACCAAATATGTTAAGTTCCTTTGATTTAATATCATCAAAACAAAATTTTAAGTCTTGTAAGGCCAACAATCTCGCCCTTTTTGATGATGATAAACAAAGAGTAAAAAATGAGTAAGTCTTAAAAAGACTCCCCCTTACAATAAGCATCAACTTAACAATATTTGCAATATCAAGATCAAGTTCAATATTAATTTCAATATTATGCTCATATATCTGAATCACATCATTCAAGATCACGATACCAATATATCAACTTAAGTATGCAGTATTATGCTCAATTTTTGCCCAAAATTTCTCCCACATTTGACATCAATCAAAAAGAGTAAGATATCAAGAAAAAATTTATAAAGACTAAGGCAATGAGCAACCATTAGCAAAAATTTTCATTCATCATGCATAATAAGATTAGACAATAAGTTTCCAAAGTAGCATAGGAAAATACAAAATATCTATCATAATTTTCAATGATTTTCAGTAATGAACATAAATCATGATATCATTATTTATTAAGTCTAACTTGCCCTGAATAAAATGTTTTTCATATTCAATAAATTCAGACTTTCATTTGAAGTAAAAACTATGTATTATGCTTTTAAATTTTATCATGTCATGCTTCAAATATTAATTTATTTCATATAAGTTCTCATGGATACCAATATCAAGAGTAATACCAAAATTATATAATTATCATAACATGCTCATGGATACAAGTATGTTTTCATGCTCAAGTATCAATTAACATATTCATGGATACCAATATATTTCATAGATACCAATACTAATATCATATCTTACCAAGATTCATGCTTCATAATCATGCTCAATAATTTCAATGTATATGTTAAGTCGTTAAGATATCATACATGTCAGCATTTTAGCATAGTCATAGCTCATTATTTAGTTCATCATATCATTAGTATCTCACTACATATGCATATTAGAATATCAGCATTTAGCTTGTAAGCATGTGGCATATCAGCATATCATATAAGTATGGAGTATATTATTATCATTTGGGTATTGTGCTACAATTTTGCTCAAATTGTTCTCATGTTTGCTCAAGTATCTCTCATTCTCAAATATCTCTTATTTTGCTTAAATACCTCTCATTTTGCTCAAATATCGTTTCTTAATCAAAGTACTCAGGCAATAATCTTAATTTGCTTCAAATTTTCTTTCTTTGAATTCATATGATTTCCCAAAATTCATATTGCTTTCTAGATCTTAATATTTTCTAAGTTAAGCCTTGTACAAATCATCCTATGATTATGGTCAACAATGCCATTTTTGTTTGTATCTGTTTCAATGTTATAGTCGTCAATAGTTCTTAAACTCATCTTTGAGATTTTCCATTTCTAAAGTTAGGGTATTAAAGTATTAAATATATAGTTCCCATGACCTCAGAAGGTTGAAGATTTAGTTTAGTCTTCTCAAGATTTTCAGAATCAGGAAACTGAACAAGTAGTAGTCCCTAAGTCGTCTAAGGTCCAAGCTCATTTGTCTGAAGCCTGTAAATTTTCAAAAACATTTCTATTCATATCCTTAAACTTCCCTACTATGCTTTGTTAAATTATTAGGCTTCAAGCATTTTTTTAGCATTGCCTTTTGAGACATATAGCTATGTTCAATTAAGGTTTTTTTGATTTGAGGCTACCAATGACATTTTGTGATTTGTCAATTATCTCATAAGCTTTTATTTATTTCAACTAGTTCATTATCCTTGTATTGAATTGGATTAAGTGACTTTCTTGATTTCTAAATGGAAATACCTAAAATCTATGGAGTCATTGGTTTATGAACTTCTCTTTCATCTTGGTGCCCATACTTTCTTGGGTTCAGATGGTTTAACAAGAGATATTTCTTTTACTTTCCAAACCTGTCTAATTTTCACATCTTTCCTCTTTAATGGACATTCAAACTTTATATGTCCCTTCTTCTTACATAGGAAGCATATAGTGTGAGTATAAACATTAGATGAGGTGCAAGCATAGTTTTTAGAGGCTTTCATAAAGTACCCCATATAGAGGTTCTTTTTCCTTATATTTTCAATTCCATTAAACCCTATGCCTTCTTTACTCAAAGAATATCTTTGTGCACCAATCATTCTTTCAAAATTTTCTTTTTTCTTTAGTGAGGTTGTAGATGATTTTGTTTTGATCCTCAATTTTTCTCCTAAGATCATAGATTTTTTAATTTTGTATATTTTTACCCTTTTCTAGTTGATTTTCTTGGTTTTGAGACATCTTGGTAATTTTATTTTCTAGTTCAGAAATATATAAGTCTTTTTCTTTATCCATAGAAGTTTTGGACTTTAGATCTTCTAGATCTTTTATCAACTTATCATTCTTGCTTTCTAGTTTGTTGATTTTTAAGTCTTTTTCTCTTTCAGCAAGTCTTAGAGATTCGAACTCCTTCATGACACCTTCATTCTTATTTTTCAATGATGTATATCTTTTAATCACATTAACCAAGATCTTATGCACCTTGAATAGTTCATTTTGAAGTTCTTCATAAGAAGGCATACTTTCATCATTGGATTCTTTTGCTGAGTCACTACTATAATCATTAAATGATTTAGATGAGGAGCTTTGTCCTTCATCATCATCCCATGCAACCTCTTGGTCACTTGATTCTTTATCTGAACTACTTGTACTCATATTATCCCAAGTTGTTGCTTTCATTGCCTTTTTCCTTTTCTTTTTGGAATCTTTCATAAGTTGTGGACAATCTGATTTTATATGTCAAACTTTCTTACAATTATAGTATGTTAGAGGTTCAGTTTTTGCTTTCTTTTTACCGATTTCCTTTTCTTCTTCTTCATCTGATTTTGAGTTCCGAATTTTTCATGTAAATTTATTCTTCCTTCTAAGAATTTTTGCAAGTTTCTTGGATATGAAGGCTATTTCATTTTCATCCATTTCTTCTTCATCTTCATCACTAGATTTTTTGTTTGATGCTTCAAAAGCAATGGATTCTTGAGCTTTAGTTTTTCCACTTCTTTCATATGTGAGAAAGGATCCTATGAGTTCGTCTAGTGAGGTGTTTTAAGATTTCTTCCTTCTGTTGGAGGAAGTCCTTTAATGATTTTCCATATTATTTCATAAATTGAGTATGTTTTTCCTAAAGCATTTAAGGAATTTATGATATGTGTAAACCTAGTATACATATTTGTTATGGTTTTATCCGGGTTCATCTTGAAAGCCTCATACTCGTTTGTGAGCATGTCAATTCTACTATCTCTAACATCTATAATTCCTTCATAGGTTACTTCTAGAATGTCCCATATTTATTTGGCAGACTTACATGCGATGACTCTGTTAAACTCATTAACATCTGACACACAATATAGTGCATTCATAGCACTGGAGTTTACTTACATCATTTTGTAATCATTGTCGGGCAAGTCTTTTTCTTCTTTAGGAACTTATTTGCCATCTATGGTTTTAGTAGGAATGTAGTCACCATGTGTGACAACCTTCCACGCTTTCAAATCCATGGTTTGAATATATATCCTCATTCTTTGTTTCCAAAATGTGTAATTTAAACCACAAAAGACAGGCGGTCTAATAGATGATTGGCCCTCTCCAAAAGGAGCTACTCGTAGGTGTGCCATATAGATCTTTATGCAACTACTAGTTAGGATCTGCTACAACCCAACTCTGATACCAATTGAAAGTTGAGGTGTAATCCCAAAAGGGGGGGTGAATTAGGTTATAAAAATTTTATTTTAATTTTTTTCAATATTTTTTAACCACATTTTACTCTAACAGATACACAACAAAACTTTTTAATCACTTAATCAATCCACAAACCAATACTTAACACACCACAAGTAAACACAACTTAAACATTCAACCAACCAATTTTCAATTAAAGTAATCAACCATAAAATACCCAACCAAGATATAGTATGCAGCTTTTTGACAAGTTTCAACTTTTATAGCCCTGTGAATATATGAGTTTATTTCAAGCCCTGTATTAAATGAAATTGATTTCTCAATATGATGCACAATATGAAATCCAACACTCCTTCCAAGAACTTGGACTTTAAATAAACTTTCAGTTAATGAGTATTGGGTGTTAATCAATCAATGTACTCCCTTATGGTTTCCGCAATTTGTATTGATCAACTAATGTACTTCCTTTCGGTTTCCACAAATCCCAAAATCAAATTAATTATTAGTTTATTTAATATCCAATCCACGCAGTGTATATAATCAACAATTAAATTCAACCACGCAGTTAAAATATGTTAGAATTTAAATAGAGTAAGGAAAGAGAGTGACTCCACATTTTTTACGAGGTTCAGCTTATCTCTAGCCTACGTCCTCGCCTTAGGCCAATACCACCAAAGGATTTCACTATACCGTTCCTTTCTAGGTGGAACAAACCATTACAAATGATACCCCATGCTCAAACACTCCTTTAGTAGGCTAGAGCAACGCCTCTCCAAGCGATACCCCACACTCGGTCACTCCTTCAATAGGCTAGAGCAATGCCTCTCCAAATGATACCCCACGCTCGGTCCAACAATCCAACAACCTAGAATCGTCAATCATTACAAGAAACAATAGATAATCTCTACGTACAATAACACTCTGACATAGAGCAATTAGTATAATTTCAAAAACTAGATATTTCAATATTTAAATATCAAATTGAAATAAGATTGAAGCTCTAGTAAGATTTCACGAATATTTTTCTCTAGATGATGATCAGTAGTAAAAATTAGAGTTAGATGGATCAGCACTTCAGTATTCTCAGCAAATCATATTTTGCAATGAGTGAGCAAGAGAGAGCTTTGAAAGAGCAAGTGTGCTTTCAACTTTGAAATAGATTTTTCAATTCTTGGTGTTATTTGATATGCCATGTATTTATAGGCTTATAAAAGTAATTTCGTGTTTGCCCAAGATTACTTGGAGTATCCCCTAAGTTTTCATACATTTTGGGGCACAAGAAACCTTTATTTGAAATTTAAAATATTTAAAATTTCTAGCCGTTAACAGTGTTCAGACGACTGAAGTATTGGGTTCATTCTTTTGATGTTCCTTAACATACTAAAATATTTGAACTGGACACAGGTTCAGACGACTAAATTGAGGGTTCAGTCTTCTGAGGCTGTACTGCCTCTTCTGTATTCTCTTAGAAAAATCTTCAGTAGACTTAACTAATTCTTCAATCTTTTAAAGAAAATTTTCAATAGACTGAACGAAATCTTCAGTCTTCTAAAGTACATCTTCAGTCTTCTGAGGGTGCACTTCAGTTGTATGGGCTGACCAAATTCAAATTTTTCATTTTAGTTTTTAAAAAACCTTTTTGCTCTCTCGCTTTGATTTCTTATAAAACATTTTTTGGGGTTTTAAATAAGGTCTCTAAGTCCATAATTACCCCTAAAGAGCTTTCAACATGTTTTATAACATATTTAAAACATGAAGTACTTACATCATATCTCTTAAAGCCTACAACTCTAAGCTTTGAAGTCTTCCATGATATTTTTGCTTTGACTCCATTTTTTCTTCAAGCTTCAATATACTTTAGTAAGTTCTTATTTATGGTCTCATGATCTTCAAGCTATATTAGATCATCTTTGAATTCATGCATTTTAAACTTCATTTGATCATCTTTCTTTGAAGTCTAAGCTTTCATTGATCTTTGTGAACACTTGACCTTGTATTCTATAAGAACTCGACCCGAGAATTTCAGATTTGAATAAATAACAAAAAGGGTAAAAAGTGAAATTTTGTAGGCTTCATCGACCAAGCCATTGTTCTCGGTGTTGAAGGCCCTCATACTCTTCGTCACCAAAATTTAGAGCCTTGTCGACGAAGAGATACCCAACGTGTTGTAAAATATCGGAATATGGTTCGTCGCTGAAGGAGCCAATTCATCAACGAAATGTGTGGATGATTCATCGACAAAGGCGTCATGTCGTTAATGAATTGGACTGGGTCAAGGGTCTATAAATAGGATATTTTGTTGCTTTATGGCTAAGTAAGCTAAAACAAACACACTCTCTCTCTCTCTCTCTATTTAAAACTCGAATCCTCCTCTCTCTTTTTAGGATTTCAAGCCGTCAGTTGCCAAAATCAATGATCCAACATTAGCACACGGATCAGGAGGAGAAGCTCTACGTTTTTAGCAGATCAAAATTCATTTCAGGGATTTTAGGGTTTTGACCCAAAACCAAGGTAAGGGTCCAATTTCATTTTTCGTTTCGGTATATATGTAGTAGAAAGGATTGTAGTGAAGTATAGTTCTTGGATGTTTAGGTTTTGGGAACTCAATTCGTAGTTTTGGAGCCATAGAGTTCGTATTTTGGTATTTGGGAAAAGGTAAGGGGATTATGTTTATATAAGTTATTTTTGTAATCGGGATCAGTAAACCTGTAATTTACGATCATATATATGTTTTGGTTACTTATTTGGGAAAATATATCAAAAATGTGAAATTTTCGGGTTACAATTTTTGGCAAAATTGGGGGTTTCGGGTATCATCCTTATTTTTGTTGGAAAGTCGTATATTGTATAAAACTGTAGTAATGGGATGACCATACTTGTATTTGTGTTAAAATGTATTTCTTGAACATAAAACGATATGATTTGTTGTATACTCAAATAAATGTGGAATGAAATGTTGAATGTAAAATGTTCCAGGGTTTTGTAAAACAGTTAGGGGCGGCTAATTACTGTACACTGATGAGTATAGGGACATGAGTTCCAAAATTGTTTCAGGTTTTGTAAATTAATTAGGGGTGGCTAATTACCATACGCTGACGCCATGTCTCGACTAATTACCGTGGGTAAGAGTGTCCGACTTTATATCTGATGGTGTTAAATATCACCTTTTTGTTCTGGATGGTCATCGATAAGTGTGAGTGGACACTGTATTAGAATGATATTGCTGTGAGGCTTCGGTTTTTGCAGGGTATCGGGTGCTTGAGTGTGACGAAACGGACCGTATGTTTGGCATCGTATGTACTGGAACTAGATTGTGAAAATACTAGAACTATATTGTGTTAAGTTTTATGTTGAAATAACATTTGTATGCCACACACTGATATAACATGTTTTCTTCCTTACTGAGAGGTCTCTCATCCCGAATATACAAATGTTTTTTTTTTTTTTTTCAGGTCCTTCAAGTAGCCAAAACTAGCATCCTAGCATCCAGAAGCGTGGGTGTCGATTAGCTACGTTGAGTACTTATGTAACCAGATTGTCATTGTTGGGTTTTGTTGACACCCGGAGTATGTATTGTATTTTGGGAACGTATATTCTTGTTATGTGTAGACTCTAGTATGGTATGATGTATGCATAGGAAGAACATTTTCACTACGTATTTGATGAGTATGGATATGTAAGTGAATGTGTATAGGGTGTGAGTGTACCCTATGGGGTCGGATCCTCATTCAGTGTAGTATCATGTATGTTTTAAATGATACAAAGACATGTTAGGTTACTAAATTCACACGTGGGGGGGCACTTGCGTGTTCGGGGCGTGACATATTCTCTTTCTTGAGTCTTGTGACATCATCACTTAACCAAATATGTTAAGTTCCTCTGATTTGTTATCATCAAAACAAGATTTTAAACCTTATAAGACCAACAATAAAAATGATTGGCTAAATAATTCAAAATGTAGTACCGACGTTTATACTCATCTTTTTTGTATTGTTCCAATTTTTTGTGGTGATTGACCAACTCATCTTCATTCATTTTTTTGGTACCAATTTTTTTTTTATCCTCCTCAGTGAGAACATAAGCAACTTTGAGGAGACTAAGGTAAAAAAGTACCTTAATTGCTTTTCCATCTCTTGAAGTGATCGAGTTCCTTTAAACCCAAAAGGCTTGTTGAGATCTCCAACATTTTCAATCAATTTCACAAATATAGGCTCCATATATAAAATCTCCTTAAATTTTTTACGAAATACAATAAAATAAAATAATAAAGCTTAGATATAAATAAAATAAAAATATAACCACGATTAACAAATAGGTTGAGCCATGAACATCTCGCTCTCTTTTAGGAGATTAAAGTCGTCTACGGATTTTTTGGTGTAGCTCATAAACTGGTGCAGTAAAACTCCTCAAGACTTGTCTCCCCGAGGATAGAACAGTCTAGTTTGATCGTCTGACTCTCTCCAATTCTGTACAAACGGAGGAGTCCAAAACTTCACAAAAAATACCTTTCTTTGCTTGTCAAACTCTCTAGATTCAAAATAATGATGATATGATGAGAATGAATAGAAGATATTGGTGTGTTGTGCTAGTGCCTAGTCTATTTATAGGCACAAAATGATCCTTCATTTTCCATGTACTTAATAAATAAGATGGGTATATATTAAATAGATACAAACCTAAATTCAAGGTACATTCATATAACTAATCTTATGCATCTATGAAATACATGAATGAATGACCTAATTAAATATGGATACATAACTCAATCCAAGGTACGTGCTCTCTTCTAAGATAATAAATAAACTAATAATATTAAAATATATGAACAGTATGATTAATAAAATAATAATATTAAAATACAAATCTTTTTAATGTAAGACAAACTTACAAGTAAAATAATAATATCAACTTTTAGCAAGTAAAGAAAATTAACTTTATAATTTTATTTTTACGATATCATTTACCTAAAATTACGAACAACCGAACTCTAATACAATATCACTTGTGTGTTTGTAATCATCACTCATCCATTCATATTTTTTTTTTTGTTGGACAAATTGACAAGCAAATTTTCAACTCTACTTTTTTTTCTTTTTTGTATTTTATTATTATTATTTATTTGGTTATTGGAAGAATAGGGCTTGGGATATTTAATATAAAAATAGCAAAATTAGGCCAGTAGTCATCCTCCCACATTCATTAGTTGACTTTTTGTCTCAATCACAAATTGTAAGGCTTGGACAGCGTGAAAGGTCACATATAGCGCCGTAGGACACGTGAGTGCCTGCCCTTTCTACTAAGAGATTTTGGTCCGCTTAAGAACTTGGCACACTTGTACAGCAAAATGAAGTTACAGATGTCACCGCCTGTGAGAGGACCTTCGAATCGAAAGGACCCTCCTTTGACTTTTCGAGTAGCCTACTTTGACGGGGAGATGAGGTGGCGGTCCTTATCAAGCATCATGTGCGACACGTCAGCATTACACCTTGCCAAATGGATCCTGCCACGTGCAAATTAATTTGGTGCCCAAACACGAACCGTTCAAAATGGACCTCCGCACCGAGTTGGCCAGCTTTGAACAAATCCCCACTTTAGAATAAGGTTAATCAAATCTAGGTTTTTTTCTCTTCCTTTTTTGGTTTTGTTTATATAAAAATATTTAATAAATGTACGAAAGGAATTTTATTTTTCACTTTAATGCTTTTTAAAACGTGTTGGACGGTCCAATATTTTTTAAGTAAAAGATGCTGAACTTAAAACTCGCCGGATGGTTCAGCATTTTTTAAGTAAAAGACGCTGGATCGTCCAATGTCTTTTAAGCAATGAGAGTTAGTCGTTGGTTGACGCGTGAGAGCCAAAAAATGTTGGACTGTCAAACATTTTTTGCATTGTCCATGCAATGTGAAACTTGTAATTTTTTTCTTATTAGAATTATTTAGATCTATAGGATTTCCATTTCAATTGATTTCATTGAATTCAATGAATGATCAAAATAAAATTTGAATAAAAACCTTTATCACATAGTGGTTCCTATACCTGTTATGTTCTTTTGATTATTTACAAGCGGTATTCAAGTTTTTAATTCTGTAACTTTAGTTGCGGCTTATATAGGCGAATTTATGGTGGGTCATCACTGGCTCGGTTTTTTTTTTTTGGCTCAATGCAATGTATGCGTAGTTCAAGATAATCTATTTAGGTAACATAAACATGCAAATATAAAGCAGTCTGTACGATCTAGAATAATAGCAACCAAGATAAAAGGAAAGAGATCTAAAAGTTTTGGCAGAGTACACATTCACAATGCATCGAATTACTGTAAACATTTAGGTAGAGCTTCCTCTTAAAATCGAGTATATCCATCCATGCTTGCACTTGTTCAAAGAAAAAAAATTTCATCAACAGTTGATACCAGTATTCTCACAACTTTCATATACAACTGTTGACATTCACACTACATCGAATTACTGTAAAAATTTTCCAATCGATAATAGTATTTTTACAACTATCATACACAATTGCATATATTGAGGCTATGCAAGTAGTAGTTTCCAATTACATATACATATTAGGGAACAACAAATAAACATCCCCAATTATACATAAATAATGCAATGAGGCTATACAAACGAAAACATAAGAATCAAACTACTATACAACCCAATGTAGGTCGTAAAGTACATATACAACAAATGACTACTCAAGTGTCACACGAAGGTGGTCTCCGGTGTCGGGGTGGTTGTCGTCTGCGTCCACCATCTATTTGTTGGTCATCTCCATCTGTTCTCCTGCCGAGTCATTATCTTGTGGGTCTATCATCTCCGCCCTGAGGTACTGCTTCATCATCGATATGAAGCAGATGGAGAGATGACTCATATAATGATGTTGGATGGGAATAAGGTGGCATGACTGGTGCACACATGTCCTTAGCATATAGACTATTGTCCAACAAGAATGACGTGCATGGGGTGGTAGGAGAGTCAGATAGGGTACTCAAACATGAAGGCCTAGAGGATGAATGAACATCTACAGCATACAGTCAGCTAGTAGACGGCTCCGCAATATCAACTCCCGTCAAACATGCATAGGGTGCTAACAGGCCAAAAACGTATTCAGTCTATACAACAGGTGGCTCATCAAAGTGGCTTCATAAACCACTATCCACATACGGAGCATGTCCTCTTCATACTAGAGCTCCTCAGCCTCATTGTGTAGGCAAGTCAGATCGAGGTACATGTGTAATAACCCCAAAAATAAAAAGTGTAAGTATAATCCTCTAAAAAAAAAAGGACAATAATGAATTAATATTATATTAAATTAATTAATTAAATAAAAAATGAATAGTATTATAATGATAATAAAAATTATTGAAATAATATATATATGTATATATTAATATAATATAATAATGTATATGTGTATAAGAAAAGGAAGTCTCTAGACACTTCCTCAACATTCGAATTACCCCCCCTAGCTGAATTCCTTCTCTCTCTCTCTCTCTCTAGAGTTCTCGGCTATTTCTCAGCCAAATCAAAAAACGAACACCATATCCGGGTCCTAACTCCGCTCATGAACATTTTAACAAGAGTGGATTTGTCGTTGGGACGTCGTAGGCATCACTCCAAGGCTAAGCTAAGGGGAATAGATTATGTTAGTTATTTTCAGAAAATTTAACCGATTAAATTGTAGTATTTAATTATTAAATTGTAGTATTTGATTGTATCATTTTTTTGGGGAATATTTTGGAATTATATTAAATTGTAGGGATTTGATTATATTAAATTTATAGGCAATATTTTGGAATTATATTAAACTGCATGTATTTGACTATATTAGATTTTTTGGAATATTTTGGAATTATATTAAACTGCAGGGATTTGATTACATTAGTCTTTTGGGAATATTTTGCAATTAAATTAAACTGCCTAAATTTGATTATGTCGAATTTTTGGGATATAATGGAATTAAATTAAATTGGCGAATAAAATATATTTGTCCAGGCAGATTATTATATTATGAAGTATTTACTCAAATGTGTGGCATGAGAAATGACTAAACGATTATGAATAGAATATTTTATGATATTATTCAACAGGGTATGGTTTTATACCGATTTCTAAAAATGCTATGAATATGATGGAAACATGATATGACAGTTTTATATAGAAACATGACATGACGAGTTTATACAGAGTTATGAAATGATAGCTTTAAGCCGAGCTATGATATGTTATGCCGATTTTATACCGAGATGGTTATGATATGACAGTTTCATACCGATTATGATTTGACAGATATGATGTGATAGTGAAAACATGATTTACACGGATTTATGAAATAATGAGTATGTAATGAGATCATGTTAACAGTTATATTATAAATTATACTATATGATATTAGAACCTAGATGGACTAATTATGTTTAGAGCATGGTACCGTAACTAGCTAGCAAGATTCGACAGTGTAACCCCCTATGTTCGCCCCAAGAAATGTAGTGGAGAGCAGGATGGGTTCAGACTAGGCTAGGTGTACAGATCAAACCGTGCAACCACATTTTTCAGAAAGTGTTGGTAATGGAGTCGATTAGCTCGAAGAGTTGCGAAGAGTAGGATACCCTCTAAGTTCGGCATGAGAACTGTTGTGGAGAGCAGGATTGGTTCGAACCAAGCTGGGTGGGCAATTGTACTACAGACATGTTACATTTGACTTGGCCTAGTAGGCCAGCCATGGTTAAGTCCAACCTTCGTGCTGCACAATCCGGTTATGTGGGGTTATTACATGACGAGATATATGAATGTCACAGGGAAAGTTTTATGTATGTATGTATATATATATGATTTATGCAGAGAGAGAAATTTATTAAACCAAAGTATGTTTTGAAAATTGAAGAAAAGTATGTATCCTCATATATGTATATGTAAGTTCAATTTTACTTGATTTATCAGTTAAAATTCAATTATTTAGAGGATATGTTTATGATACTCTAAAACTCATGTTGCCACACACTGATAATAATCTATTCCTTCTTACTGAGAGGTGTCTCACCTCATGATTTTCCAATAAATTTTTCAGATGTCATATGGAGTATAACAATGATTAGAGTAGTGCAGTGAAGCATGAATGGAATAGAAGGTTTTATTTAGAATAGATCTTTATTAAATTATGTTTTTGATATATTTAGAATTTTAGGGGTCTTAATTATGATATTGGAAGTGATATTGTTATAATGGGTTAAGTAGTACTCTGGTAATTATTTGTATTTGAGGTCTTTTGCTGTATGAAAATATTATTACAGGTGGTATCAGAGTAGTGAAATTTTTAGGTCGCCACAACACGGGTTCGTCGTCCATTTTCGTGGGCAATCCTCAATCCAGATTGTACCAATCCTTGTACTATAGAATCTGGAGAGATCATATCTACCTCTTGTAATTTGTCAACCTGCGATATAGAACAAAATTTAATTAGTACATTCACATCAGATTTACCTCATGTAGTATGTCAGCCTACCATTATTGGGAGGCTATGAGCTACTTTTACGATGGCATTGAAACACTCCACAGGGTTAATGGTCATGTTCTCATACCTTTGTCCATCATCGTGTCACTGAGTCCACATATTAGGAGGGATGTGGTCAAAAAATGACTTTGCTGGTTCTCCACCTTCAATAATTATCCCCTTCATCCACTTGTCAAATTTTTTCTACTTAATGCTCCCTGCCCACTCACTCTATTATATGCTTTAGATTGACATTTGTTACTTTAGTATTGAAGTTTCTTATCACATGCCCAAGGCAGAATTGATGGTGGGCATGTGGTGGTTACCAATCACGATTTTGTTACATGGGAGCCAGGATGCCTGTATGCCTATCTGATATCAGGGAAATTTCATCTCTATCGCTAATAGAACGAAGAAAATGTAGAAATCAATTCCATATGTTGAAGCTTTCCTTTTGGAAAATGGAAAATGCAAGGGGATAAATTTGCCTATTTGCACATGGGGACGTAGCAATAAGGAGTTTTTCTTTATACTTAGCATATAGGTGTGTGGGAATTTGTGTATTCCCAAGAATGGGGGGTGAATTGAGTATTAAAAAACTTTTTGGCTGATTTGAACATTTCACCGATTCTCCACAAATCATATCCCATTCAAAGTACAAGTGTGTATGTAACATAATTTAAGCAATGAAAACAAGCACACACATTTGCAGTATCTTATTTAAATTAAATGGGTGTATGCAAATAGTTATGACAATATATATTAACTTGCATACATATGCGGAAATTAAAGTGCAAGAAATTAAATAAGATAGATAGATAGAGAGAGAGAGAGAGAGAGAGAGAGAGAGAGAGAGAGAGAGAGAGAGAGAGAGAGAGAGAGAGAGAGAGAGAGAGAGAGAGAGAGTTATCAAGGTTTGGCCAAACCAGCCTACATCCCCACCTTGGGCATACCCCCCAAGAATTCCACTAAATCTACTCACTTACAGATGGAGCAGAAACTGTTTACAACCTCCTCTCCTTATTGGGCGAGGAATACACCAAGTCACATTATAGGGCTAACCCCAACCTACACGCCTCTCCTTATGGGGTGAGGAATACCCCAACTCAATACCAGGATGAGCCGAACTAGTTTCCCTTACGGGGTGAAGACTCCCCAGTTCAATTAATGGGTTGAACCCAACCGGTCTCCCTTATGGGGTAGAGACTTCGTAGTTCAATTAATGGGTTGAACCCAACAAGTACATTAAAAATATTATTGTATAAAATACATACTTCTAAATACAAGCAGAGATGTTCACAATGATGCTCTAAAAAATGCACTCTCAGATGATATGAAATATGCTAAAAGAGTAAGGGTGTTTTTCTTAAAAACAATTTTGCACATAAAAATTTATATAATCTTTGATTTCAAAAATAAAATATGCAGTAAGTGTTTTCAAATATTCGAATGTTATAGATATGTTCTCCAATAAAAATCTTGCTATAAAAATACGTGCAGAAACTTTAAACTAACTCTCACAAAATGATTTTCAAGAACTAAAGAAATAGGGAGAGTATGTGCTTTAACCATAAAAATAAATGCCCAAATCAAATAATCTCTTAAAATTTTCAAAGAAAGAGTGAAAAAGAGTTGGAAAGATTAAAATATTTTGCCCCAAAGAAATTATTTTTGCAATATAAATAGTTTGGGGGAACTTTGATTAACAAAATATTTTAAGAGGATTTTGACATTAATCAAAGTTGCTAATCTGAGTTATAAAGGGGTATTTATAGAATTTCTGAAATTTTGACCGTTAAGCCCATATAGTTTCTACTTAGGATAAAGCTTGTTCGTCAACGACTTAGACATATACCGACTTTCAAGTTTCAGCCAAACTGCCGCCGGTGATTCCTTATCCATGACATGATACATCACGTCATCAGTCACACAAAGCCTGATAGTCGCCACAACGTTCAATTCCAGTTGCTTCCAACTGATGTCATCCATACCTTCTATCTGCCTTCTGTATAACGCCTTCACCATACCTTGCTGCACTAACAAATCATTAACCCTCCTTAGCTATAGTTCGAAATTTCTTAATCTGTCAAACTTGACAATGTTGAACTTTGCAAAAGAAATTCCAGCCATCGTAACCAATAATTATGATACCAATTGTTGTTCGAATGAATGTGTGTGAAAACGATGGTGTAATGCAGCAATCACAATGAACAATACGGAAACATACACAGATAATGAAAACAATAAACGACACAAAGATTTAACGTGGTTTGGCAAAATGCCTACGTCCACGGGAGCAAGCGACAACTGAAATTCACTATCAATCAAAATTAGGGTTACAACATTGTATTTATGCTAACATTACGCATACAGAGGGATTAAAAAATTTCCCAAATACCCTTGTATCAATCCCCGAAGGATTTGCTTTCGTATAAAGCAGGCATCTATGGTAGATTCCACATCGGGGTTCAACCGCACAACCAATAGGAGTGTCCAACTCTGTCATGCCACCATTTGAGGAACAACCTTCCACTGATCTCCACGAAGTTAGGTTTCCCTATCCATTACCATTTCAACAATTCAACCCTACTATGTCATATATCCTACCATCGGAAGCCTTCAACACATTCCCCGTTGAGCCCCCGGCTCCCAGGCCTGAACCACAACCATTGCCATGCCCCTTTCTATCATATTAGTCCTTCTCGCCATGAGCAATGCCTAACTAGCCTAGGCCACCCTAGGCTCTTCAACCACGGTGGTCTCGACCTCCTCTCTCTCCCCACTAGCTTCAGTACCTGCGGGAAACCGCACCTGCTTCTAAAGCTGCATTGGCCCAACCACTAATAATCTCATCTTGTTGGGATTCTGACTCAGATTCTGACTAAAATTTATATCAAGTAATATTGGGTCTTGTTATCTGCCTCTGTGGCATTAGGTTGTTTTCTTTCTTGTACGAGTCCACCATATTTTGTAGCTCTCATGCTTGCACTAAATTGTACTAATTGGGATTTAAATGAAATGACCATGGTGCTGCTAACTTATATCTGTCTTTTGTGCCACAATATCTTCTTGTTTGCATGTTACTTTGGTTCTTATATTTTGTAGGGCACTGTTTGCTCTTCCTGGCACCGTGCACTATCTTATCCCTTGCTCGAATCCTATTCTCTTTCAACATTTTAGTGAGTAGATTGAAGTTTTAAGTTGGGGGTAGGGAATAGCACATTGCACGACATTAATTCATGCACAAAAATGACACAATGGACACATAAAAAAAAAAAAAAACATTTTGCAAATTCCAGGGAACCATGGTGACATATTTATACTTTAGACATACACCCATATAACCTAAGGTTACATGCATAAACTGCTTTATTATATGATTTCACCATACTCACCAACATTGTAGTAAATCAGTGGTATACAATTTGCATAACATGGCTGATGGCTTGACATTACTCTAGGTAATTAACTAAGTGGTTTTGTTTGGGTTAATATTGCAATGTAAACTCTTATATTTACATGGTACTTCATGGGGTCAAGAACACACTAGCATATTATTTGTAACACTTCTGGTTCTTTGACAGAACTAAGAGAACAACCATGACGACTATGACACCTTGTGAGGTACTTGAGCCATCAGTTCATTTCTCGAGTTTTTGACTTCAAACTCTGAGTTTACAAAACTCAACTACGCACCTTTCATTGAATTTCCCTTGTCAACTAGTCTTTGTTATTGTATTCGCTAGCCTAGAGGTGACATCAAGTGGGGAGATATAAATCTAGGTTTTGTAGCTTACTCAAGACATAAACGTCAAGCCACCCTTAGAAATCGACTTCTCCATAGACTCCTATTCGAGCTACATTCCTATTTGAATTATGAATACAAAATAAGAATATGATGATTGTCTTAGTTGACCATGTAAAGAAGAAAAGAAAATGAGAAAGAAAAAAAAGCTGAGCAGAGAGAAATAAAAGCAAAAATTATACACATACTTTGAGTAAAGATAAAGAGGTCAAACGAAGGACACGACTAGTCTGCACGTACGAAGACTCTTCTGACCAATGCAATTGCTGAATTCACGCTAATCTAGAATAAGTTTTTCTATGATGGTCTTGATTAAATGTGGCGAGTAAATGAGAAGATACTAGTGTGAAGGACCCGACACCTTAGTAAGGGCCGAATTCCTTTCCTATATGACTAGTTCACTCCACATTTCTTGCATTAGTTCTTTAAATTTGTGAGATGTTTGATCATAACACTTTTCCTCATATATGAGAGTGAACCCATTTTTCTGAGTGAATTCAGAGGGAATAAAGCTATGAGGTTGAGTCAAGACGACCATTCTGTAGGTACCTCTGAGCATTCTGAGTGAGACAAATCATATCTTGTACACATGTCTTGTGAGGTGGCCAATTTATACTTGGATTGGCATGCTAATATTAACTTTGAATTATAATCATGGGCTAATTGTCTATGAGTAGTATCTTGAAATGGCCGTGTTGTGTTGAGTTTTACATGATTGAAATACTGTAGAGTGGGTGTGCAATGGAGTCATGTATGGAGTCATTTGTATGTAATAAGGTTATATTTCTGTATATAAAATGGTATGATTTTGTTACATGAGTTTCAACTCTTTATTCACTGCACTAGTGTTTGTGGGTATCGCTCTGGAAACCCTCACGAGACTAGAACTCATCCACTTGGATCGATCTAGGGGTTTAAAGCATTGTTGCATATGGTAAATCCCATTGTGTTTCTCGCGAAAGCGGATATAGGTAGGATTGGGTAGTTTTCTAGATTTTGTTTTACTCGAGGACTAGAAAAGTGTAAGTTGGGGGTTGTGATAAGTCCCTAAAATATATGATTTCAGACCTTTATTTACCTATGCTTATCCTCATTTAATCATATATTTACCCAGAGTTATCATTGTTCAAAGCCATGCAAGGTTTGTTTGTTTTTTCTGTAAAAACAGGACAAAACCATGGAGTTAAGCATTACAAGAGCCCAAGGATAATTTGGAGGATTCAAAGCTTGAATTCAGACATCTAGCCAAGCTCCAGAAGCTTTAAAGCATAAATGGGCAAGAAGATGATGCGTGACCATGTGGCATGACCAGAAAACCATAGGGGTGACTTAGTCTTCCACTGGAAACTCCAAGGTTCAGACCAAGATTAGAATGTTGCAAGGTTCGACCAAGTGCTCGACCAAGAAACCCACAGGGGTGACCACATTGAGATGCTGAGACAAAATTGAACTTCAGAAGTACCAAGAGTATTGACGAAGTGTTCAACCAAGAGACCTTCAGAGGTGACTATGTCGAGATACTGAATTTTCCTGAATATCGAGATACTACAAGTCTCGACCATCAAGACCCTAAGGCACAAGGAATTTGAAGGAAGATTTGAATTCCTGACTTCCCGCGAGTCTCAACCAGGGTGTGCACAAGAATGGCAGAGGGGCGACTTGGTCGACAATGACGATCTTATGTGCAAGATTTACTGCATACTTTCCTAAATTGTAAAAAAAAAAAAAAAAAAAACATTGTAAACCCTAGAGCGTATAAGTATTTGCTATGAACACGAGCTCTGGGCTCCTCTTTGGCCTCTCTTAGGTTAGTGATAAACTTATGATGTCATTGAGAGCCAAGTTATATTAGGAGTAGCGTAGTTTTAAATTCCTATTTTGGTGTGTGCATGAAGTGTTCGTCAGCATGTGACAACCAGCGACGTTCGTGTGCTATCCATGTATATTACATTATCACTCCTTTTTTTAATTCCCGTTAGTGACAGATGTTTTGAATAATAAAGGGATGAAGGATTGTAGATAAAGATAGGAACTTCAACGTATCAGTCAGAGGGAAATAGTCGGCTAAGGAACCATGGAGGTGTTTGTTCATTGTTGAGATAGGGTATACTCTGGTTCTCGACTATGATCCGGACGGTTGGTGCACCCTTGCTACCCTGTTCCCTCGATCGATCCTCTCCTGTTTTGGCCTGCTCAGGTTAGTACTTCTATGGAAGTATGGATGAACGTAGATAGAGGCATGGCATCCAGTGTTTCATTTAGACCACAATATCGCTTTGTAGGAGTAGGGTAACTCATAAATTTACTTGCTTTCCCATAGTGTAGATTTACTCACTTTCATTTAATTGCTTTCGAGTAGTTAGAAACATCCACCATTGCAAAACATCACCTTTTAATTCTTTTTCATAACAAGGTCGTAATAAAATAACTTGGTAGTGGTTTACTAACTATGCTTCAAGTCCCCGTGGATTGATACCCAACTTATCCACTTTCTACTAAACTTAAGATAGTTAGGTTTATAAATATTATTTTTGGTAGTAAAGGACCCAAGCCTTGGTCATCCTACCACTCCTTCAGTTTAGTGAAGAGTCCTAAGATCTCATCATCCTTGGCTGGAGGAACTAAGCCATACTTTGCCCTCATAGGGCATTTCATGTAGCTCTAGCACCATATCCTACAGCTCTTTATGTACTTTCGTTATCTAAAGAGAAGACCACCATTGAGTCCATCTTGGACGCATTTAGACAACTTGAGATCAACAAGCCTCTTTTAGATGCTATTAAGCGAATGCCTGAGTATGCTAAAGTCCTCAAGGACTTGTACTGGCTAAAAAAAAATCAAGGATACTAACGAATTCATAAGTGAAGTTGGATAGGCACATGAGTTCAATAGTATTAGGCCACCTCCCTCCTAAGCTAAAAGACCTCGGCACACCAACCATCTCGTGTGTGATTGGAAATCACACCATTGACAGGGCATTTTCAGATTTAGGATCGAATGTGAATATCCTCACGTACTCAGGGCACCAGCAATTTCACTTAGGAGAGCTGAAACCCACCCCCGTCACCTTGTGTTTTTCTGATCGATCCATAAAAAGACTTTGGGGGTGTGATATAGGATGTGTTGATCAAGGTGGAAGAGTTCTACTATCCTATTGACTTCTTAATATTGGCTATGGAAGCTTCCAAGAATTAGATCCGTGTACTCTTCGGATGACCATTCTTAGCCATGGCTAACGCCTACATTCAATGCAGGATAGAGGTTATTGATGAGTCATTGAAATATATGATTGTAGACCCTCATTTAGCTATGCTTATCCTCATTTTATTACATATTTACTTAGAATTATCATTGTTCAAAGTTATGCAAGGTTTGTTTGTATTTTCAGGAAAAACAGGAAAAAACCATGGAGTTAAGCATTACAAGAAGCCAAGGACAATTTGGAGGATTCAAAGCTCGAAGTCAAAAGTTTAGCCAAGATCCAAAAGCTTCAAAGCATAAATGGACAAGAAGATGATGCTTGACTATCTCATGCGACCAGCAAACCACAGGGGCGACTTAGTCTTCCACTGCAAACTCTAAGGTTCAGACCGAGATCAAAATGCTGCAAGGTTCGACCAAGTGACCCACGAGGGTGACCACGTCGAGATGTTGAGACATAACTGAAATTCAGAAGTATCAAGAGTATCAACGAAGTGTTCGACCAAGAGACCTTCAGAGGCAACTATGTCGAGATACTGAGATTTCCTGAAGATCGAGATACTGCAAGTCTCGACCATTAACTCAACCATCAAGACCTTGAGGCATGACAAAGTCAAAGGCATTGGAGATTCAAATCCCTGACTTCCTCTGAGTCTCAACCAAGTCACACACAAGAATGATAGAGGGACGACTTGGTCGAAAGCGACGATCTTCTGCGGGAAATTTGCTGCAAATTTTCCTAAATTGTAAAACAAACTTTGTAAACCCTAGAGCCTATAAGTATTCACTATGAACACAAGCTCTGGGTTCCTCTTTGGCCTCTCTTAGGTTAGTGAGAGACTTAAGATGTCATTGAGAGCCAAGATAGGGTAGGAGTAGCATAGTTTTTAATTCCTATTTTGGTGTGTGCATGGAGTGTTTGTCGGTCTATGACAACCGGAAGTGTTCATGTGCTATCCATGTATATTACACGATCACTTCTTTTGTAATTCCTGGATTTAGTGACAGTTGCAGAGAATCTATTAGGGATCATCATGGTCACTTTCGATCATCAAAATAGAGTAAAATGGAGCCAAATCAAAGGAGAGAAGGAGGAGAAATCGAAGTTGGAGAGAGAGAGAGAGATTTTCATAATGAATTTCTGATTTCAGCGTATTTATAGACTGCTGGCCATGTGGCCTCATCGACGATACATGTGTACTCATCGACGAGTCGTAGAAGGGTGTTCATCGATGAAGATAATGAGTTCGTCAATGAACCCTTAATGGCTTGAATTCCCTGCTCTCGGTATCTTCTCATTGATGAGACTCATGTACTTCGTTGACAAGATCTAGAAGGATGTTCGTTCACGAGAACCATGGTCTCATCAACGAATGCCTGCTAATGCTCTCCGTTAATATGATCCCCTTTTCCTTCTTTTCTTTTCCTTATTATTTTATTGTTATTATTTTTCTTGGTTTCTTCTATTGTATTTCCTCCTCTATCTCTTGAGAGGCCTCCTCCACAATACTTATATGAGTGGAATTTTCTTGGTGCACAACTCCCGTTTTTTCCTATCCAGAACCTGCACTAGTACTTCTTCATATGCTATCTTTAAGCTCTAACTCCTCATAGCCAATCACGTGGGAGGGATCTGAGACGTATTTCCTCAGCATAGAAACATGGAATATGTCATGAATCCTAGATAGTGCTGTGGTAAAACTAATCTGTAGGCAACTGGATCCACTCTCTCAAGTATTTCAAATGGGCAATTGTACCTAGGGTTTAGTTTACCCATCCTCCCAAACTCCATAACGCCTTTCATCGGTGCTACTTTCAAAAACACATTGTCTCTTTCATCAAACTCTAATTTTCAGCGGCGAGTATCTGCGTAGCATTTCTGCCGACTCTGGACTTCATTAATTCTATCTCTAATAAGTCGGACTTTATCATATGCCTGCAGCACTAACTCTAGCCCCAAAAATTGCCTTTCACCCACTTCATCCCAGTATAGTAGAAATTGGAATCTTCTACAATATAATGCCTCATAAGGTGTCATGCCAATGCTGGCCAGGTAGCTGTTATTATACATGAACTTAACCAGCGGTATAAACTAGGTCCAACTACCCCTAAAGTCTAGCACACATGCTCGAAGCATATTTTATAATATTTGGATCGTCCTCTCTATCTGTCCATCCATTTGAGGATTAAATGTTCTGTTGAATGATAGCTGAGACCCCAAAGCCTCCTAAAATCTTCTCCAAAATCTAGATGTGAATCATGGGTCTCAGTCTAAGACTATAAATCTACACCGTGGGGTCGAACTATCTCCTGGATATATAACTCTGCCAGCCTACTCATGAAATAGTTGACTTTAATAGGGAGAAAATGAGCAGTCTTCGTCAAATGGTCTACAATAACCCAAATGAAATTCTACCCATGCAACGCCAATAGTAACCCTATAACAAAATCCATAAAGATATGATCCCACTTCCACTCAGGAATGTGGAGTGACTGCAACTGTTCCGCTGGTCTCTAGTACTCAACTTTTACCTACTAGTACGTCAAACACTGCTCCACAAACTTGGCTACCTCCTTCTTCATGCCGCTCCACCAGAATGACTCCCAGAGGTTCCGATACATCATAGTGCTTCACGAATGTACTATATAAAAAGATCTTTACACATCCTTTAGGATAGTCCTCTTAATTTTAACATCTACAGCTATGCATAGTTTGGTACGAAACCTCAGAGCTCCATCATCTGAAATATTAAACTCCTCCCCCTATCCGTCCTGCACTTTATTCATCAGTTTTCTAATTCTACATCATTTCTCTTAGCATCTTTAATTCTCTCCTGCAGGGTAGGTTGTAGTATCAAGTTTGCAATAAATGCATGATGCTCACCCTTTACCAACTCCACACCAAGCCTCTCCAAATCCATATGAATCGGATGTTGAATCATCCGTGCTGATAGTGCTACTTCCACTGATTTCCAGCTCAAAGTATCAGCCATCACATTTTCTTTTCCCAAGTGGTAATTGATGGTGTAGTCGTAATTCTTAATAAGCTTTAGTTATCTCCTCTACCTTATGTTTAATTCTTTCTACGTGAAGAAATACGTCAAGCTCTTATGGTTAGTAAAAATTTCACACCTACCACTATAAACATAATGTCTTTAAAATTTCAGTATATAGACCACTGCAACTAACTCCAAATCATGGGTAAGGTAATTCTTTTCATATTCCTTAAGTTTTTAAGAAGTGTATGCAATAACCCTCCTATGTTGTATCAACACACATCTGAGTCCCTTCTGAGACGCATCACTGTATATAACAAATCCAACCTCTCCTGATGGAATAGATAACACCGGTGCAGTGACAGGTCACTGTTTCAACTCTTGGAACTTTACTCACACTCATCGATTCATTCAAATTTCACATTTTTCCTTGTGATTTGTGTTAGTGGACTCGATAATCTGAAAAAACCATCTACAAAATGCCGGTAGTATCCTGCCAGACCTAGAAAATTTCTTATCTCCTGAATATTTCCCGATCTCACCCAACTCCCTACGGCTTCTATCTTGCTCGAATCTACTGATATGCCACCTCCAGAAATCACATGTCTGAGGAAAGTGAAGTGTCTCAACCAAAACTCACATTTCTTGAACTTAGCATATAGCTTCTTCTCTCTCAATACCTGTAGTACCAGTCTCAGATGATCTTCATGCTTTTCATAACTCTTCGAGTAGACCAATATATCATCAATAAAGACAACAACAAACTGATCTAAGTACTGATAGAATATCCAATTCATAAAGTCCATAAACTTTGTGGGTGCATTAGTCAGACCAAATAGCATAACTAAAAACTTGTAGTGGCCATATCTGGTCCTAAATACTATCTTCAGAATATCCTCTACTTTAACTTCCACCTGATGATATCCCGACCAAAGATCAATCTTGGAGTAAACCTAAGTTCCCTATAATTTATCAAATAAATCATCAATTCTAGAAAGAGGATACTTATTCTTGATTGTCACTTTATTTATTTCCCTATAATCAATGCACATCCTTAACATTTCGTTTTTCTTCTTTACAAATATCACTAGCACTCCCCAGGTCGATAAGCTGGGTTTGATAAATCCTTTATTTAACAACTCCTCCAACTCGTCTTTTAATTCCTTTAACTAGGCTGGGGCCATCTTGTAGCATGCATTAGATATCGGTGCTGTTCCTAAAAGTAATTCCATGACAAAGTCAATCTCCTGATCTAGTGGTAAACCAGGTAACTCTTCTGGGAATACATATGAAAATTCTTTGACTCTCCAATATAAGTAAACTTCGATTCTTCCTTTCACATCTCTTTTATATAAGCTACATACCCCTGGCAACCATCCTGAAGTAGCCTCCAACCTGAATAGCTGACACTAACTCTGGCGAGGCACGTACACACAATCCCACAAATCTAAAATCCTGCTCTCCCGGGAGTCTGAAGATTACCTCTTTTTGATGGCAATCAATGTTGACATAGTTAGCTGCTAGCCAATCCATACCCAATATCATATTGAATCCCTGCATGTCTAAAACTACAAGATCAATAGGTAATATTTTCTCTTGAATGCCCACTAGAAAGTTTTTAATCACCCTTCTACATCTCACTATTGATCCAGTTGGCATGGCCACTGACAAATCAATATCTAACAACTGTGTCTCAAATCCAGTTGACTTGACATACCCTAACGACAGGAACGAATGGGTTGCACCTGAGTCAAATAAAACAAAAAATTTATATAATAAAGCAATAATCATACATGTCATAACATCGCCTGCAGCCTCAGCATCTCCCGGTATCAACACATAGACCCTCTCCAGGGCTGTGTTCCTTTACTGGCCGCCACCCTTGGGTGTTTGGATATTCCCTCCAAATGGTTTGGGAGTAGGAGCAGTACTATACTTCGAATGACAGTCTCGTGCTACATGACCCGATCCACCACATCGGTAGCAGACATTCCTCCCCACTCGACATTCTCCCTTATGTTTCTTTCCACAGGTAGGAAACACTGGATATGCCTACTTACCCTAAACCTACTGTCTCACAGTCTTATGCTTTTGAGCTCTGCCGTATTTATCTCCCCTCCAATGGCATTGGCTGGACCCGACCAGGAATCTTGGAGGTGTAGACCTCTTTCTTTAGCTCGATGTCCCCACATCTCTTTGGCCGCTCTCCTCTACCACTGTGGCCCTGTCCACTAATTTGGAGAAATCCTACACCTTTAAGACTACCACCTGTCTATGGATGTCATGCCTCAAATCCTTCTAAAACATTCTCGCCTTTTTAACCTCATGTGGAACAATGCAGGGAGCAAAACGTGACAGCTTGATAAACTTTGCTGCATATTGCTGAACTGTCAATCGCCCTTATGTCAGATTCAAAATTTTTTCTATCTTAGCTTCTCTAATAGTAAGAGGAAAATAACGATCATAGAACATATCCTTGAATCGGTCCCACGTCATGGCCACTGGTATGAGTCTCTGTTCCTTAAGCAACTTCATGGTTGTCCACCATCTCTCAGCCGCACCTGTCAACTTATACGTGGCATAAAGGACCCTCTGCTCTTCAGTTCCATGAAGCACCATTAGTATTTTCTCAATCTCCAACATCCAATTTTCGGCAACTATAGGATCAACACCTCCTGAAAATGCCAGAGGATTTATTTTGGAAAACTTCTCTATAGTGCAACCCTGGTTAACTGATGTTCCCCCCTTCTACTTAGAGTTCCGTGCAATCTCAGCCATAATCTACTGAGCTACACTATGCAAAACTGCGTCTGAATCACCACTGCCCGCTCTAGAGGGATCTGCACCATCGTCACCACTGGCGCAAGCGTTGCTACTTGCAGGGTCCATCTTGAAAAGATAATAAACATAGTCTGAAGATCCTATCTGCATAACATAACTAACATATTTTTCTAACTGAAATCTCATATCATCAATTTAATCTGGCGACCTTATTCTCAATTTAAGATTTAGTCCAACAATTGAGAAACACAACCCGAAAATAGTTTACTATGACTTTCCTAAAATTGTCACCTAGGAAAGACACAGAAAACACTACAGAAATCCTGCTTCCCAATAACGAAACAAAACCCTAAATACTCATCTTAACTTCCTAAAATTGACTTACCAAATTCCTAATCTATTCCTAGACTCTGGTATTGTTTCCACTGTACACTAAAGTCTATAGAACCTAGAAACCTTGGCTCTGATACCAAACTTGTAACGACCTAAAACTTTTGCTATATATATATTTTTTTCATATACTAATAATACTCTGTTACCATAAAACGTAGTCAAAATCAACCCGAACTCATACGCACTGAGAATTTCCCTATTTATACATATATGATGTCAACGCAGCGGAAACTTTAATATAGGTAACTTATATACAATACCAGAGATTCACTGTTCTACATATACACATATACCTAAAAAATCTATCCCGTCTTTGACACAATTACTTACCCCACAACTGGGGTAATACTAACGAACTCCTCTATCATGGAGCTCGCTCTACTTATCTGTCGAGATTTCTTGAAATATTTGTAATGTCGAGGTAAGACCCCTCTTAGTAAGGGAAATAGACTAATATTAGTGTGCGAAAATGTGAGTTTTATCATATTATAAACATATATTGCAAATAATATAACTGTAATATATCTTTAAGTTGTAACTGATAACACATGAAAATATGTACTTTTAAGCATAATCTTACTATATCATAATAAATTATCGTATCATTTAAATCATCTTTTAAATCTGTATATTTCTTATATATTATACCCTGGATGTATAACTGAATATCATGAGTTCACACCCCATGATTCGGGTTGTGCGGCCCGTTGGCTAGACTTAATGCTGGTTAGCCTACCAGGTTAAGTCAAACATGACATATCTATTCATGATTGCCCACCAATCCTGGCTTGCCTATCCTACTCTCCATCAAAACCTCTAACGAGTCAGTACACAGAGCATATCCTGCACACCGCCTACACTTCGGGGCTAGTCACCCTTCGACCCACACTTCCTAAATCATGTGGTTACACTATCAGCTATACACCAATCTGGTCCGCCCATCCTACTCTCTGTCAAACCTCTAAAGATTCGGTACACTGTGGGTATCCTCTATCCAATCTAGCTAGCTAGCAATGGTACCATGCTCTTAACATACGTAATCATCCGGGTTTTGTTACTATTTAATACATTTCACATAATATATTTATGTTCGTAAATAACATTTTCCTATTTCTAAAATAAAATCTGGCTTTTACATATTTCTGAATAAAAGCTGACATTTCATAATTTTTGAATAAACTGTCATATTAAAATTGATCACGGCATCTGCGCCAGCTTATCATATCACGACATCTATGCCGGCTATCATATCATAATATACTGCATATATCTTAGCTTCTGTACTTTTTATGATCTTTCTAAAAATTGTTGTGCAATCATACTTATTCTATGAAATATAATATATTCTGACATACTACTATTTACATTCAACTTATACTCATGCCACACGAGTGAGTTCTATTCCATATTATGCTATAACATGCTATAAAATCTATTTTCTCTATTCAATTCTAGTATTCCTAAAATTTAAATTAAATAATAAATAAATTTATAAAAATACTTGACTTAATCTATTCCCTTATCTGTTTCCTAAGAAGCTTGTAGAGAACCCGAAATCACTCCCGCAGCGTTCACAATTCCAAACCCTGAAATCGCATTAACTCTAGATTAATCAATTCAAACCCTAATATATTACCGTCTAACACCTTTCCTAGGTTCACATATACCAAATAACTGCATAAACCCTAAAATAACTTACTTATCCTTATTTTGGGATGGTGCTCAAGACCCCCAAATCAGCATTCCGCTCCGGCCAAGTTGCAGAGAATCTCTCGGGGATCATCGTGGTAACTTGTGATTGTCGAAACGGGGTAAAATGGAGCCGGATCGGAGGAGAGAAGGAGGATAAACCAAAGTTAGAGAGATAAAATGAGAAAGAGAGTGATTTTCACATTGAATTTTTTATTTTAGTGTATTTATAGACAGCTGGCCACTTGACCTTGTCGACGAGACACGTGTACTCATTGATGAGTCGTAGAAGGGTGTTCACCGATGTAGATAATGAGTTCGTTGATGAACCCTTAATGGCCTGAATTCTCTGCTCTTGATATCTTCTCGTCAACGAGACACGTGTACTTCATCGACGAGATCTAGAAGGACGTTCGTCGACAAGAACCTTGGGTTTGTCGACGAATGCTTGCTGATGCTCCTTTAATATAATCCATTTTTCCTTCTTTTTTTTTCTTATTATTTTATTTTTATTATTTTTTCGCATCTCTATGTGTAATTTGTTTTAGTCCATCAGGGATCTGATACTATATAATACTACGTCCGTATATTATTGTTTTTCCATGATTATGTATAACTGAAATAACAATGATTCTGTATAAGCTGAAATATCCTA